>NC_092692.1:26005925-26319259 GCF_964275005.1 Diadema setosum
CCGCATTTATTTTCTCATTCTCTGGTGTCAAAATGATAAGCTTATAAAAAAAGATAAACACACCTAGATCAATAGGTTTGTCAAGAACAAGTAGACCTCCTCATCCTATACGAGGAATTCACATTCGCAAAAGCCTAGCGCCTACGACGTAATCTCATTTATTTCTTTTAATGCATATAATTTCTACCACATTCGATAAGACGTCGAGAACGAGGTCTACGAAAAAACAAAATCAAACCCAAAACATGCCCATCGTGAATAATTATGCTTCCTTAAGTTTTCACCACATCTAATTGGTCCCATGGAATTCTTTTATATGATGACGTCGGAGCAAAAAGCGTTCTTTTGACAGTTGATGGTTGGCTCCTGTAGGCGAGATACATGATGATATAGTCAATGCATCATTCTACTTCGGAGGGAACTGCGGTTTGACAGGCGATTAATCTGTCAACTGTCGTACGAATCCAGTCATTCCGTGGTGAGTATGATCTAATTTTTGGGCATCCCATAAACTTAATCTCTAAAACAATATTTCTTCTTCTTCTTCTTGTTCTTCTTCTTCTTCTTCTTCTTATTATTATTATTATTATTCATTTATTTATTTATTTATTCAACCAGGTAAGGATTATAAGATAATATTTGGAGGATTTTGGAATGAATTTTTCTCCATGAGTTCTTCTCAATGGATCGTCGAAAATATTTTAACAGAATTGGGTTTGCTTAGCTAGTTATATATTTATATAGGATAGATCATTTATTCTTTTTGTGGAATTACAAGAACCAACGTCATCGGAAGTAGCAACACATGCAGCTTGTCATATCGTTCAATAACATCATGACAGATTTGTGCAAATACCTATCCTTTATTCTTCATCTCTGCTAGCCCTGCTGGAAAGAACACACTGTCTCACAGTGTGAGAAACACAGTGTGAAAAACACAGTGTGTAAACACAGTGTGAACACAATGTGAAATCTCTCACACTGTGAAATTCGAGCTTTTTAACAGTGCGAACACAATGTGAGTCATCAATTCACAGTGTGAAACAAAGAATTACAATGTGAACACTGGGAAAACCACACCACAGTGTGAATTCATCTCCACACTGTTAAATCCGAGCGTTTTCATATAGTCGATTATGTGAACACATTGTGGGACACTGTTCTTTCCAGTAATAAGGAGAATTGTGTCCGAGCGTTTCAATATACGTCAGTATTTGATTCATAATAATAGAAATGTGTTATTTCGCTGTGTGTGTTTAAATGGTGGGATGTGTATGTGTGAAGAGTTTGTGATTATGTCACCATCCGTGTGAGAGCCCTGAGAAGTACAGCCTCTACTAGTACTCATTTGAAGGGATGGTATAGTTCTGGTTGAGATGGAAATTCAGGTTTTAACTTCATGCGAAACAATTAGAAACCATTTATTTGAAATATAAAAAAAAACCCAAACATTTGATTCCAAGAGGAGGTTTGTTTGATGAAAATCGATTTTGAAATGGACGAGATATCCAAAAACAAATTAAATGAAATATCAAAAAGCATTTGATTCTAAGAGGAAGTTTATTTGATGAAAATCGATTTGAAATGGCCGAGATATCAAAAAAAAAATGATCCTAGTAAAAGGCGGATCCCACCTCTTATTAGGACCACTTTGTTTTACGTTGTTTTTATTATCTCAGCCATTTCGATACCAATTTTCATCAAAGAAACTTTGAATTCCTCTTAGATTATTGTATGCTCTTTTATATTTCATATAAGTGGTTTCCATATATCTTGCAAAAAGTTAAAACATGAATCCCCATCTTAACCAAAAACTATATCAGCCCTTTAAAATCATCTGTGGTTGAAACTAGCGGAGTGAAATTGATCATCGATGAATGCAATCGTAACCCACTCGGGAATCACAAATCGTGGCGGAAACTCGGCAGTCTAGTGGATACGACGCCTGTCTAGTGATCAGGTGACTGTTGGTTCGAGTTCAAACAGAGTATGTATGCCATTGTTTTTTTCTTTAATGATGGTTACTACTAAACAAGTAAGTAATCGACGCTTATTGACGTCGCTGAAGGACAATATTATATGTGTCAATCATGTGAAATAAAACAACTCGACGCAAGAATCCCTTAATTTTAAGAAATTGAAAGTTGTTACGGTATATTCGTAGAAAAATTGGTAGGCGATTAATCATCTCATTTCGAGTACCTTGATTTTGACATTGGTGAATATGAATTATCATCTGATATTTAGGATACGTATAGAGCTGACTACAAAGCTGGATTGGTCAAAATTGGCATATCATATGTCTCAAGCAATGCCCATAATTTAACTTCTTCTTTCGGTGGGAGAGGCAGGGATTTTAATAGCAAGTGTCAAATTCCGAAAAACTGGATGGCATTTTTCATTTTATGCTCAAACTAGAGAACTAATATATAGTTAAGGTTGTTTGAATGTGTTAAATTTGAGATTCAAGAAAAAAGCTAGTTTAGGTGATTTTCTGTGAACATTCTTATGTGAATCATGATCTTATTCACTCGTGGTAACGTCTTAGTGTAAGCAGTGGTTTACCGTAAACCCCGCCATTTCATTACCCCCGGCATTGACAGGTACTCAGTTATACACGTTGATCACTGCAGACATTTGTCGCAAGAAACAAGAAGCAAAGTCAGCTCTGACAGTAATTTGCTCAAATGTAAAGGCACTGGCAGAAAACAATAATAACAATAGACTTTGTGTGCCCACGACCAGTGCTCTCATTAGTTGGAGTTGGGCAATTGTCACTTCAGATTTGATGACAGTCCATCTAGGACGTGCGCGCTTTCGCGGCGCCTTCCACACGGTTTAAATGTTCTCTTTTTCGAGTAAGATAATAGTGTCTCGCTCCCGTCGCAGCCATAATTTCCACAGCTGTGATTCGCTCTCCCGAGCAGCCGCTAACGAAAACACTTGCACTAAGAGCGGGGGAAAATGTGAGCTGTATTTTCGACACTGAGTGGCCCCCAGTTCAAGGTATGTGAGCAGTGATGACGTGATGGCTTTTCTCCAATCGATGCGAGTGTGAGGCTTGCCAATCCCTGAAAAAGAGGAAATAATGTACGAAGGTAATAGGTGCCTTGGGTGTTTCGTTGCTAATATGACGGTCTGATGTGAAGATGGTTCAGCGGTGATTGACAGCGTGCGTATCAGCGAGATATCTTGAAGAAGTGGCAAACTTTCGTTAAAAAAAAAACCACCTGTTTTTGACAATGGGGAATAACTGCTGCCAAACAAAACGATCTCATCTCATCTCATCAGACAGATGGATGATTTCTCCCGCGTATGATATATCTCTTCATCTGAAGTTCGTGCCTTCAATTTTCTTCTTCTTCTTCTTCTGATTAAGTCTGCCTCCTTCAATAGGCTGAACATTCTTGCAGACTGTGCTATTTACAGAATAATACAGTTTATTTACAGATATTTACAAGCACATAACAAATTTAAAGAAAATGACTAGCCACTGTGATCAACCGTTAGTCGGTTACGGAATGATCCCACAGATGGCGCTGAAACAATTTCCAACGACAAGGAATTCCATCTCCTTATACAGTTCTTGGAAAGAACGAATGACGATGCGATTCAGTTCTCAAGTATGGTACCTGATAGGAATGTGGTTGCGTGGATCTCGTCAACTGAGTAACCTGTTTGATACTATAGTCCTGTGCTGAAAGATAGAGATTATTGTGTATTTTGTACATCATGATTAGCCTGTCATTTTCTCTACGCTGTTCCAGAGTGGTCCAATCAAGTTCTTGCAGCATTTTGGTGACACTTGAGGACGTTGAGGTGTTATGGTAACGATTCAAAGTGAATCTCGCAGCTCTTCTCTGGACCATTTCCACTTTGTGGATGAGGTTCTTGGAAGATGGGTCCCATACTGTGGAAGCATACTCTACACTTGGCCGAACCAACGTTCTGTAAGCTGGGGCTTTAACATCAGAAGATTTTATGCAAAGATTGCGTCTTAGAAATGCAAGGACGTTATTGGCTTTACTGACAGTATTATTGATGTGTTGGGTCCACTTCAAATCAGAAGTGATGGTTACACCCAAGTACTTCGCGGATTCAACAGATTGAAGAGGGACGTTATTTAGATAATTATAATCTTTGCGACCATCAAACTTTCCTTTCTATAACTCACAGATATGAATCATTCGTCTGCGATACCTCGATCTGATTTTTGCTGTTGTTGTTGTTGTCGATGGTGGTGGTGTGTCTTCAATAGTTTCGTGATAGTTTCGTGCACCTTGGCGTCTCAGATGAGACGAGTCGTACAGGTCACTCATTTTGCGATCATACGACTATAATCAGTGACGTCGACCAAACGCATCACCGCCGGAGATCGTAGAAAGAGTGATACTCATCGGCAGTCTTTCGCTTCCGGATGCATCCCTATCCCCATCTCCATCTCACCCCTCCCTCTATATCTATCTCTTTCTCTCTGTCCTTAAAATTGACATACACGCACATACACTCACACTGCCACCTCTTCTCCTGCCCTCCCCCTCTCTCACTATCTCCATCCCCCCCCCCTTCCCTGTCTCTCGCGATCCCTCCTCTCTCTGCGTCTTACACCACTAAGAAGCAGAAAGATGGAAAGGAACATGTGGGGGCGCTTCACAATAATTCCCAATAAGATTATCGATCGTTACGTCAGCATGATTAAATCGGATCACAGCTCTTCGTATAAGCCCCACAGTTTTGACAGCTGAATATTTTCATAAGGTCCCCGTGTCTTTTGTTGATAGAAAGCATCCTACGTTTTTAACACGAATACAAAACACATCCGATATTTCATGTTCATAAGAGATAATGAACTGCAATGAAAATTTCACCAACAGAAACAACAAAGGAGATAATTGATCATCATTATACTTGCGTCACTAGTATACAATTAAAATTATTTCCATAACGATTATGACTGGTTAATATAGCGATATGTTGAAGATTCCTTACCGTTCTTTAGGGTCATTATGATGTATTGTGATTCTTTTCATAATCTTCTTAATCTCCTCTACGAGATAAACAAATCTGATATGATCTCTACTCATTTTCACAATTTATAGCAAGGATTGCTTGCTTATACAATTTGCCACAAGAGTGTTCACTGATAACTAGATTGATTGGTATATGTATTGACTGTACGTCAAATGTCTGAAAAGAAAGAAAGAAACAAAAAGGATTATAGATGACTTAGAATAAGACAGTGGATATGGAAATCTTTACTTGCGGTAAAGTACACGCGCCGGTAAAATCAGACACATTGCCTTTCAAAAAGGTTGACATGAAAATATTTGACAGCTCTAAAGTAGATAAATCTGTCGTACCCCGACTGCTGACAAGATTTTCAACGACAATGGCAATATTTCAGTTATCTATGGTGCATGATACAATGATTTATACAAGTGTAAAAAAAATAATGCATAGAAAAAAGTAACTAGTTCTTCCCTACTATGTATATCACAATTATTTTAGAGAAAAATATGGTTATAAGACACTCAAGAATACGCTGCTTGCCGTCACCCCGAAACAAACTTTGAATAATCAAAGGCATAGAAACTAAAAGAATAATTTGAATTAGATGACATTTCCTGTGCAATAGAAATGGTGCAGTGTATTGGTGCATTTGTATATGTGGGCAACAGCTTTGAATGGCGCCCTATGGAAAAAAAAAGTCGGATACACTACTACTGCTTGTCTGACGAAGACTTCATTATATTGCACATAATGACCTTGTGTGTGTGTGTGTGTGTGTGTGTGTGTGTGTGTGTGTGTGTGTGCGTGTGTTTCTTTGGGTCAGGTTGGTGATAAATTTCATAATACAAAAGTATAAAAATTACGTATGTGTGTTGCTGTTTGTATGTGTACAATGAAGACTCTAAACATGATACTCAAGTATAACAAGAAAACTATCTGTTTCGTAGTCCTCGTAGCAAGAACAATGAACAGGTATACAGGTTACATCTGCCTACTTAGGAAATGAAACGTCACTGGGAAAATTTATTTGACAGAAACACACACCAGGCACACTTTGACGTGCTCTTTCATGCCGTGTTAGATGACTTACAATCATTCTAACCTAGCTTCCACTTTACAGATTCAATTTTGTTCTCAATACGTCCTCCCCTAAATCTTCTGCTTCCGATGCTCGGGGATTTCCTCTCCAGACAAATCTAACAATTAGGTCGACGAACCAAGGCATACATCAACTGGTTGAGGAAATTGTCCTGCTTCAGAGCCAAACCAAATTACGGTTATGTTTGAATTATGGTCAACGTTTGACGAGCCGTTCAAGAAAACAAGAAAACACGATACGAGGGATTATATTAGCTGTGGTCTTAGCTCTCTATATAACTTCTGGCGCCTTACACGAATTATCATCAGGGGCTGATCCAGGAATTCCGTAAAGAATTCTTCTTATTTCTATTGTTTCAATAAAAAATAAAGGGGGGCTGGCGCGAACCCGGTGCGCCCCCGCCTGGATCCGCCACTGATCATCGGGTTTTCCTGCACTGATTAATCGGCGAACAATTACCAGTACAGATGAAAATTCCAATCTGCAGACGAACACGTTACACGAATGCACCTTTTCATTTCTACTCTCAAATAATCTGTCTCATTGGAATTGCAACAATGGCGTATTATTATGCATTCCAATATCGAAAAAAAAAAATATGGAAGTGATTACCCAACTGTTGCCGGAAATCTTTTTTGGCTTATGAAACAACTTAAACTAGTGAAACAATGCAGTTCCAATGAATTGTTGGTTACTGTCAACGCATAGGCATTTATTTTGTTTTAGTGAGAAAGATACTGAAATCTACATGTTTGTTTGTCTGTTTTTGTACAGATACATACATGCTGTGTTCGCAGCGGCACAAAATGTCATGTGAAGGTATGAGCTTTACAGAGTATGATTTAAAGAGTATAACTTGTACTTGTACAATTGTACCTAACTAAACGTCGCTGTTCGCAAAAACAATTTAGTTGCTTTCTCTTAAAAAGTACGCGATAAAATATCATGACAGACAAAGATGTAGGTAGCGAACAATTCAGAAAGTCATCTTGCATTTTTTACTTTTATATCAGATTCTGGAAATTTATACCCTACAGGAAATGCTTCTATGTGTAGATTTCTCACATTTCATATGTGTTTATTCCTTCCTTTTGTTGTATTCGACAATTTTGACATTCCATTCTAGATATGTTTATAACTTACTCGTTAAATGTTGAACTCTTTTCCTTCCTATCTATACGCTTTATGCCTTATGTTTTGTAGGTACTGAGATAAAAGGAAAGCATATTAATGAATAACCAGTATGTATCTATGGAAAATACTCCTTTTTCAGTACAAGAATGAGAAGAGCATGTGTATTCATATGTCTTGTCAAAATAGATATATCGCAAAGGTAGAAATTAATAGTTAGCTCTTGTTGACTGTGTAAACGTTATCGAAGTAAAAAAAAAAAAATATTTAAGAGGCGATTCTTGTACTTACACACCATGAGATCTCCAGGTTCAGTTCGACTCCGTTTCACAGGAAAACATGATACCACATTTACCGCTGTGATTCAAAGATGTCCTCCTCTTCGGGCTCGAGAGAAAAACACCAAAGTGTCACGAATTACTCCTAATCATGACGCCAGGCGACGCTTGCGAATGATCCTGGTATTTGAGGACAATTTCGAATGCACCTGTCTGGAGGTGAAGTGGCTCCGCTCGAGCCGGCGTCTTCAACTGTGACAACCTCAGCAGGTTTTCCGCCCACTGCTCAAACAACTCATCTGCGACCATCCGGAGGGACGAGGAGAGCTCAATGGGGGACGCTCAGTGCAAATAAGACGGCTGGCTACGAGCTTCACTGGAGATGAGAGGCGGGAGTGCTTCTGGAGTCGCACATCTCAACGCACTATTCTGGATACAGGACGCAATGAAGCGTGCGCGTCGGATGTGTAAAATGCAGTGACCAATCGTAAACACGTTTATTTCTAGTCAGCTATACGTCACTCGTTCTTCTTATACTCCTCCTTTCATGCTCTGGGTTTGCAACTCATGTGCACTGAGGTTCATAGGAAAAAAAGTCGTTTCTGTGACGCATGTCTATTTCTCTTATTCTAAACCTTTTAAATGGTTGGTGTATACCCATTTAATTCCGCCCCTAGTATTTGAACAGAAGATGAAAGTAATGACGTTCAGAAGGAAAGGGCGCTCTGATTTTTTTTCTTCTTTTTTTTTTGGTAAGAAGCTGCTAGATAGGCGCCTGTATTTTGAGTGATTGCTACCTTGGGATTATCACCTGCCCTGAGACACGTAGTGGCGAGAAGCTACAGAATACGCATTATATTATCAAACTGACATTTTAAACAAGATCCCCTCAAAATCACTACAAGGCAAAACTACCAACGACATGGTATCCCATGAAAAGCATGATCAAAGTTATTATGATTGATGTTGCCATGCATATTGCGAAGATTTCGAGAAAGCGTTTATTTCCATGACACCATGGAGTACTCTCATATAGAGATAAACCAATTAATCAAGAAAGCCCGCCACAACATGACGTCTCTCGTTTGACAGTCATGCGTAGAGAAGAAAAGGGACATTTTTCAAAAGATATTAGATCTTCTGTGAATGCCGAATTTTCGTGGAACACATCAGAGAAATGTGTGAAATAAAAATCAGATAATCTGTTCAAATGTTTCAGTTTTGAAAAAGTGTCAGTTAATCCAGTGGGAAGCTACTTCTACAACTATCTGTGTATCACAATGGAACGATATGAAAAATCCCTCCCTCCAAAAAAGAATAGTCACATAATCTTACTTCTTCTTTTTTTTTAATAGAAAACTGAACGATTGCTTTAGTTGGCTTCATCTGAAGCGCTGTTCACAAGTCGAGAAAATAAGCATTATCAAATAGAAAAAAAAAGGAAATGAAAATGAAATAAGAAAAATACGTGAATGTATTATTAGATGGAACTGCCATGCGAAGTTAAAAGACTTTGCTGACACTGAATCTAGTACCAGGGAATAACGTGCGTGTTCCCGTTCAGATTCACTCACCTTACAGTGTCTTGAATAAACCAACACGTATTGTATTTCCATGAAACATGCATGTTCCTACAAATCGTGTATTTCTCTCTGCCTTAATGAAGAACGTATGAATTTATTAACGGTCTCATGGAAGAGGATATCTATGATAGGACCAATCAGTAATAAAGGACAGTAACAGGGAATACGATATGAAAAGGGGCTTGTTTGTTTGTTTGTTTGTTTTTTCGAGGCTGCCATTTTTATTACCATCACGCGATTTCCTTGTAGTACACTCTCTCTTTTTTCTTTTTTGTGTTGTATCAAACCATTTCCACGAACAGGAATATTTCTGCGATCACAATTATTTCAAGAACATAGATTGTATTGTATGGCAATGAAGTTAACTTATGGACTAAAAAAGACGACAGAAGGAAAAAAATGGATATTATTTGCATCGTGGTGATGATGACAGTAGGAGACTGGTTACAGCTCGTTATTCCGAAGGTTCGTTATTCCGAAGGTTCTTTAGTCCGAAGGTTCTTTAGTCCGAAGGTTCTTTAGTCCGAAGATTCGTTATTCCGAATTTCATTTTCGGATAGCGAATCTCCGGAATAACAAAACTTCGGAATAACACCACAAAAATGTTCGGATAAACGAACCCTTTTTCATTTTCGGATTAACGAACCTCTGGGTATAGGGAATTTGTATGTTTCGGATTCACGAACCTTCGGAATAACGAACAGCACCCAGGAGGCCAGGAGGAGACTATGGGACATAAAGATTGCTGGATAATGACTATGACAGAATCCTGACGATGGGTTGACATGAAAAAAGGTCATGATGAGGAGCGGGAAATGTGTATATGGAACAATGACTCTGTCAGATGGATTAGTATATCATGTATATTATGATAATTGTTATGTCAGAGTTTTAAGAGTATACTGACATGGAAAAAAAAGCGCCATTACATTTCATACGTATAGGCTGTAGGTATACAATACACACGTACTCACGAGTATACACACAAATTGTATGTATGTATGTATGTATATAGAATATATATATATATATATATATATATATATATATATATATATATATATATATATATACATATATATAGAAAGAAATTAGACTGAGGCGCACGTTGCTCTCGATCTTGAGTCTCCCTTTTAGTCAGTCAAGCTTTCGGCCAGTCATCAGGCCTTCCTCAGGATCTACCAACAGAATAGTTATTATCTGAATAACCTGATGTATCATATACTGTAATATGTATTGCAATTTCATATAATAGTATTACCAATTTTCGGAATTCTTTCCTTTATATACACAAATCAGTCATTCAATTCAATACAAATATCCAATCTAGCCTCATCTCATCATCAAATTAACATCATATATCCAGAAAATATATATGAATAGATATGAATAGATCCTTATATCATTCTTATATATGTTATATATATTCTTAATTAAAGAATTAAAAGAAAAGGAAAATAATGTAAATTTCACAATTGTATTTTAATTATTCTTCATGTGACGCAACTTATGGTTTTTTTACTGCGTTTAAAAAGGTTCCTAACCATTATTAACAGTATGCGAAATGCTATAAAAAAAAAACTTTGATTTCTTATTTCTAATTTGCAGGTTATACTAGGTCACAACATGTCTTCTAAATGTACATGACAGTAAACTGCATAAATAAGATTTCAGGGCTGATTGGAATAATCATTCAATTGAGTAATATCACGTTGCATTCAGTGTTTCTTTTACACAACCATATTCGTATAGACATCATCCCTAGCTGTTTGGATATAGCTAGATAATGTTTAGTAAGAGTACATTGAAAGGTGACACCGGGTAAAAATGGGGATACTAATTGCCTCATTGTGTTATCTTTTGCTTTAGATTCTTGATAAATGATGAATATTGAATGATTTAAGGATGTATTATTTCTCTTGCATACATCATTCATGAACAAATACAAGTAAATGCATTAATGCACAAGTTTATTGTTGTTGAAAATAGAAGCACTCTGACTGGTGGCGTTTTTCATCTTGGCGATAACAGATGCACTATATCTCTAATCCTTCTTTCTTTGTTTTGAATTTTCAGGAGAGCTTCATATCAGATGACAATTAAACAAAGAGGAGAGAAAAAGAAAGGTGGGGGCTTAAGTAGCTTCTTACAGCTATAGGTACTGAGCTAGCCAGACGTCTGTTCTTAAAGTGTGTGTAGTGTGTGTATGCGTGTGAGCAATGTGTGTTATCAAATGCAGAGAAAAACAAAATCACAAATTGTTCCCTCGTTTCACACACAGATGTGTGTGCTTACAGTTTTAGAAGTTTGGTGATCTTTCTGCGATTTTCTAGTATGGAGCAAAGTGATAATGCCACTTTAAGGACGAGCAAAAAAAAAAAGATATCCCGCTTTCATCGAATGAGAAATAGGAGTCATTCTTTGATCTGTTACTAGAGCACGATTGATTTGAATCGATTCATTTTAAGTGACAGAGAAGCAATAAATGCCTTGTATGCAAGCAATCAAAAGATCGACGGATTTAAGTCCGATCCGCTGGCAATGGATGGAGGAAACAATTTAGGATAACGTGGCTTGCCTGGAGGGCCTCAGTCGCTGCCGCCACGGGACTCGGAACAGAGTCCTTAAAATGTGATAGTCGGCGATCTTATCCATTGAGCTGCAAGAGCTCGAAGGTGCTACTAAAGAAGGCTCTTTTAATAGGCCTTTTACTGATTCCATGGATAAGCGATATTACGTTTTTAGACATTTTGATTCGATTCTTCTTCTTTTTTTTTTTCTGGAGTGTGCATTAAGGGGCCCTTAGATGCTTTCAGATATCAAATCGTCAAGCTCTCCATGATTTTAAACACAATACAATCAAACTCATAACAAGTGGAAGAATGAGAAGCGAATGACTACTGGCGGAGCTCTTGAAGATATTTGGCACAGTGATGTATCGCAATCCTCTGACCGAGTCGCCAGGGGTGGGGTGGGGGGATGAAGCGGATACAGCTGAAAATATTCTTCAGTTTGTAGCCACCTGATTGGAGGTTCTCCCTGCATAGAAGACTCCCAGCAGCTTCAGATGTCTAGTACTGCCCAGAGATCCGCTGGGAGGACGAGTATAGACGCATCGATAAAAATAGAAGAAGAAGAAGAAGAAGAAGAAGAAGAAGAAGAAGAAGAAGAAGAAGAAAGAGAGAGAGAAAAAAAAAAACCCTTGAGCCTCATCAGTGGCGTGACTGGCCGTGCTGGAGCGATAGATCTTTCCTATAATCAGGTGCACGCATGAATTTCCCGAATTTCCTCTCAGCAGTGATCGAAACGTAACCGGTTGGTTGACGTGAAAATGCCGATCTCATCGGCAGCGCATGCCTGATATTGGAAAGCAATCATGAAGATGACGAATTCGTGGATGCGAAGTTTCTCTTCTACACAAGAAAGCAAAGTCTTCTTCATTTGTCCCATATCATGTGGCCCTGGACGTAGTAATTAACGATTTCTTTTGATACACATTCTACGACAATAATCATTCTTATACACCTATTCCTGACTTCACCCTCAAATTTTAGCCAATTTCTGTTGCCAGAATTCTACATCAAGTACATCCATAAAGCATCTCTTCTATATAAACACTACAATTGCATACCCTGCATTTGATGCCATTATTTACAGCTATATAGATAAAAAAAAGTGTCAAGTTAGTTAATGTTAGTAACAATACTAATAAGTGACTTCGGCAAGCCCTTTGTAATAATTTTTGTCTGTGTGCATGGGGTGTGGTGTAAGAGTGAAAATGTAATTTACGCCAAGTGGGGGTGGTGATTCTTAAACACGTCATAGCAAGACGCCATTCATCTCCATTATCATTCAAGACCAGCGTGTCCATTACCTTGTCAGCTGTTTTGCAAAACAAAGGCATAATCCCTATAAAGAGTACATAGGCTATGCAGCATGCGAATACGTGCTGTGAAACAAGAAGAAGAAATCCTCAGCAGTTTCACTATACCACAATAAACAGTCCACATAATTAAGGATACATATCACGATGACATGAATATCAATCTACTATTCTAGATGACTACAACAACAACAACAACAACAACAACAACCGATATTGGCGGTATATTATTCAAAGGAAAAAAAAGATCACTTTCCCCATGATTCTACTCATGATTTTGATGATTAGCAGTGTGTCTTTTTTATTGGGTAGAGTGCATGAACTGTTGATTTTTGCTCTAAATTTGAGACACATGCAAAAGAAGTATGTAAAATAATGCTGTGAAAACGCGATATTTATTTCAGTTGAGTAACGAAATAATATGCGAAATATAACCACAAGAAAATACGCCGGAAGTATTGCTATCTCAGAGCATAGCCGATCGTGGTAATTATATACGTGATATTCTTATAATCGATTGCATCGATTACAGTATATCCGGCCATAGGGGTATTCATAGCGCTAGAGTAAATTGCACATACTGTCCGGACAAACTTTTCGACCTTGAATTAACATTGTGACTTATAGAGTAATTTACCTACTTTCCCTATATATATATATATATATATATATATATATATATATATATATATATGTATATATATATATATATATATATATATATATATATATATGTATATATATATATATATATATATATATATATATATATATATATATATACAAGCGTTTGTTTGTATGTATGTTTATTTGTTTGTTATTTTTGTTTTTTTGTTTTTTGTTTTTTCCGTTGGACAAGACGGCTGAATATAGCTCATTATCATTCACCTGCGCGCTATTTGGTCTTTCATGGGGTCCAGTAATGCAATTGGGGCAGACCACTTCAGCGGGATATGCACCCTGCTCTTTGAGATGAATGAATGAAGCGGGATGCATGGGGTGTGACTCTCTCACACACGGGATCTCCATTTTCATTTTTATGTCCTTTATCCTATATAGGGACACTGTTTATACCTCTGTCAAAGACACTTTAACATGGTTATTGATTTTTAGAAGAGTAGCATTGATTCAGCAGTCAAATAAACGAAAATGAGTGTACTTCGCCTCGTTGGCTTCTCCTCAGTAACCGGAGAAAGAGATGAAAGTCTGAAATGTTAACAACGCGTTTTTGTGGGTCGAAACCGCAGCACGAGCAGCTTGATGTTCGTGCGCTGTACCAAGTCACCAAAGCATAATGTGGACTATGAGTACCGGTGAAAAGCAGCCTAAATGATTATATAGTCAGCTAGGGTATACGTTGCAGTGAATTTTAGATATCAGTTTATCGATTTAAATATTCATATTCATAATATTCTCTTCATCCCTTCATATTGTAATCTCGTCATTAATATACATACAGATGTATATACAATTATTATTATGGAAATTACAAGCATACAAAGTTTCGTTGAATGATATGAATGATCAAATCAATAATATCGTGCATGGCCCTCGTAATGTTCATAACTCAAATAAGATTGAATTCTAACAAGTCTAAACCCCAGATATATATTATTTTGTCATATAAATCAGACACTTTCTTGGATACAATGTGGAAATGTAGGTTGGCGAGTAAATTTCAAACAACAGATTTTGCGGCATCAAACCGAATGCATACATGGTCTTGTACTCTCGACGAATCCACTGCTTCTTAGTCACAGCTTGCTTTTATGAAAACGCTTCTGATTATAGTTTTATCTAAAGTTTTGCTATAATTATACTTACTCTTGAAGTGATTCACTGATAGATGGAAAATGTGAAAGGTATTTAATGCTCGAAATGATACTATGTTTGTCAGTGACAGGTGAACGGCGCAACATTTGGATTGATATTCATTTTCAATTCCCTTGAGGGGTCACCCCTGACAGTTTTCCTTTTTTCCGATGTGACAATTGTAATTGACACTCCTTTCATAGGAGCCAAACCAGCCATTACTTCTCTCGTCTTTCTTCTGAAAGTTAAAAAAAAGACCAAAAAGTGTGGTATTTTCAAATCCAACGATCGATGTCTTGAGAAGCAAATGGACGATCGATTGAAACTTACACAAGGCATAGGAACGACAGAGGAAGAAAAGAAAAAAAAAACATAGAAAGGAAAGTAGCTGAACAGAGAGGAACAATTTAACCCGTTACTGAAACAGAAAGAGGCACTACGTCCTGCAGAATACAGAATGCGGTCATGTCATGTTGGCGGGCGAACTCACGGCCAATGTGGGGCTGATAAACAACTACCTGAGGGGAGGGGTGGGGGATAGGAAGGGCAAGATCACATTTGTTGTTGTTGTTGTTGGTGGTGGTGGTGTTTTGTTGTTGTTGTTGTTGTGTTTTGTTTGTTTGTTTGTTTTTTTGGGGGGGAGTGGGGTCTTTACGCCATATGGAATTATTCTCATTATTTTTCTTCTCAAAATATATATATATTTTTTCATAATGAATCATCCGTCGGTTCACATATACTATTATTGTGCATAACTATGCAACACCTTACTTTATTTTGTTGTATTGCCTATATCACAGGCATGTATATTAGGTTTTTATTGATTGAAAATAAAAGCATTTGGAACGCAGTCACAGGTATAAAAAACAACAACAACAAAGCCTGCTGTCTAAACAGCTTTGAATAGTAAGGACGGAGCCCTAAGTGTTGGCTCAAACTCTCAGTAGTCTGTCGCCTCTTCAATAGACAAGAGGTAATCGAGCGCTGAGAAAATAACGTGCACCGCATACCCGAATACACGCACACAGATATTGAAATAACATTACACATACACAGGCTAATACACATAAGCCCATTGGCAAACCCTATATACAAGGAAACATTTGCAGATGCACATACCTTATTGTTATCAACGCTCGAATGGTGCAAGAGCATTACAATTCAACCTTGTCATTTATTGGAGATTGTTCAATCTAAAATTCAAATGAAGTACAATAGAAAGCAAAATACGTATTGGCAGTCAAGAGCGTGCTGGCATAAGATATGTAAGATGAAGAGCCATTTAGAGTAATGTCTACGTACATGCCCTGTGAAGTCCTCGTGCGCTACCAAATTCATTGACTTTCAATAAAGGAGAGCGCAATGGGAAATTGATAATCTGCTAAGCATTGTCATAACTGCGGAGCAAGATTTTCTTGAATCGTTGTATAATTCTATATGAACAATCCTTTGAATAAGGTGCTAAAGCAAAGATATTTACTCGATTTGTTTTCCGTCATACCAATATACAGGATACAATCCTCGGCATTCAACTAGCCATGGATATTTTGATGAATGAAATAAAAACCAATAATGATGTGATACGGGTAAAATACTCAAAGTGCTCATGGTTAGATGGATGATTGACAGATTCTATAGTTCAAGAGCTAACGGTCACCGGAAACTATTCACCAACCATACGGTACTTCGAATTCACTCATCTATACTGTAGGGACAGAAACATTGAAATGAAACGATTCATTCTCTCGGATTGGGATACAATATTCCACACTCTTTGAAAATCAAACCAAATCTGTCCGCAAAAACACAAGACGTAAACGCCACTCTGTCCCGTGTCATTGACCGCTCCCAATCAAACGAAATTTAAGTCCATGTAAAGAGGAAATCTTGTCCAAGCTTTTTCTCCTCGTCCTTCTCAGTCTTGTTTCTTTCCGTCAGACTTGGGTAAATGTAATTTGAGTGATCATTGTTTAAAGGGAATGCATAGTATTGGTGGAGATGAGAATTGGGCTTTTAACATTTTGTGAGATACCAAGAAAGCACAAAGCATACCACTTTAAGAAGAATTCAAAGTTTATTAGATGAAAATCGGTTTTGGAATCGCTGAGACATCCAAAAACAAAGTAAAGCAAAGCGATCCTAATAAAAGGTGGGTCCCGCTTTTTGTTTTTTTTGGATATCTCATAAAACTGATTTTCATCAAATAAATGTTAAATTGCACTTGGAATTACATGCTCTTTCATATTTCATGAGAGGTTTCTCATTATCTCACAAAAATATTCAGAAACCTGCAGTTAGGTCTCAACCAAAACTATAAGCTCCCATTAACAATGATTAACCTTTGTTAATAGCATATAATATAATTATGATATGAGTAATTCATAACATATTCTTGTGTTTACACGAAACATGTAGAATGGGAGAAAAGAATAAATTCATTTACATGCAAATAAGCACACATACACAAGTACACACACACACACACACACACACACACACACACATATATATATATATATATATATATATATATATATATATATATAAACATGAGATTTCACGTAATTGGCTCCACGAAGAAAATTAATGAAGAAACAAATTGGTAATGCATTTTTGGCCAATAAAGAATGAGTTTATTCGACTTAAATTTTCGGCGTCCAACGCCTTCTTTGTCAAGACTCCTAAAGAAGGCGTAGGACGCCGAAAATTTGAGTCGAATAAACTCATTCTTTTTTGGCCAGAAATTCATTACCACTTTGTTTCTTAATCTATACATATGTATGTATATATAATGTGTATACATACCTATATATTATGCAATTGAACCTACAATAACGTATCAAGAGCAGTAGTAACGAAATGAAAAAGTATTTTAGAAGCACAATCCGAAAACTGTAGTAGAGCTTACGTCTTCACGATTTTGAATTGCCTATATATCATATTAATGAAATATTGATAAAACTTGGAGAATCTATAAATTGGCTTCTGATAATGACTGACCGACATACTTCAATAGAAGGGGAATGATATATGTTTATACAGACTTGAGGCGCCATAACATTCATTTGCTTCTGACAGTTCTCGCTTAGTTTGAGTGAGTTGTTCGTTTGTGCATTTGCTGAATAATAGATTTAACAAAAATAGATCTATAATGAGGAAAAGATAAATCTACATGACACATGTTCAAGAAAGCAGAACATGATACATGTCCAGCTTTACTTGGAGGCACTCTGGCTGTAGGCAGGCAGTTACCAGTGTCATAAAAAAAAATTTCTCCCCTGAGAGTTATCAACTACGAGAAAGTCTAGCCGCCATGAATAAGCAGAAGTGGTGAGAAAGAAAGATACGCATTTTTCATCATTCCACCGATGAGGAGGAGACCGTCGGAGGCTCAACTGATCCCCGAAATACCCAAATTTCGGCGTTCCGATGAGTTCCGATGAATTCTTAGCCAACAAGCGGAATTTCGGGCCCGTGTTCCTGGATAATCCAACAAAGATCTGACGTTGATCTGGGTAATCGTATCAAAGGCTGGTATAGCCCCCGATATCTGTCATATGTTCGTCTGATTGTGATTGGAGGGTGATCTGTCACTGACCCAAAACTTCCGACAATCGCAGGACACCAGTCCGACTAGTTGGTCAGTAATACGATGGTAATCAGACTTAGACCAGGTACTTCGGAGCCAAAATCGGAAATTGTGTATGGAAGCGGGTCAAACAAACCCTCCAAAACAGTACACCTCCTGACGACAGTTTAAGTGATATGTATCTCTGAAGTCTTTAGATAAGAAGGAAGCTAAACAATTCAAAACATCGATGTTTGTAACATAAACTTATTTTACTACTTTTTATTTTAGTTTTGTAAACTCAATTGGACTTCCTAATTATACTGAGGGAACCCTGGGTCTCAACAGTAGCACTAGGGTGGTGGGGACCAGAGTATCCTCCGTTGTTGAATCCTCTGAAGCCGTAGGCGAAGAAGTGCATAAGCACGACTATAGTCCACTGGCATTTTAGGTAGGGGCACAGAAGAGTCTGCTGAATAAATCCAAATGCACCCACGGATTAAGAAGGTGCAGCAATATTATTACACCTGCAGAACCATAGTGAAGTACATGTAATTTTGAGGAAAATCGGTAAATCCCTTGAAAAGTTATGAATCCTACAGTTTCGGTGCTGCTTTCGCTGGATGAGAAGTCTACAATATTTTGTGACGTCGCCTATAGAAAACGACGTAAGGAAAATATAAGAAAAAAATAACATCACGTTTCTGTCGTTTAAGAACATCACTTACCTCACTCACAAAACGCGGGGGGGGGGGAGAGGGGGATTCATTCTTATCATTTGTCAGTTACAAGTCGAGGGAATGTGAACTTTTCACAAGAAAAAAGTTCAATTTTGTGGAATGTTTATATAGCTTTCTATACGTGACGTCACAAAATGCTGGAGTCCTCTTTATCTAGCATCAGCTGCACTGAAACTTTAAAAATTCATAACTTGTGAACGGATCGTTCGATTTTTCCTCAAACATTCACTGATGTGTTTGGCTAATATTGCTATTATACATTCACTTAATCCATATTTTTTATCTAATTAACGTATAATTCCACATTAAAACGCCATTCTTCACAATCTTCACAATGAGGATGTAGCTAGTGGTTATTGTCCGATAAAAGTCTGCCAAGACGCACGTGTTGGCTGACTTTGGGATCACTGGAGGGATCACCCTCCTTTTATGGACCGTTTGCCATCGGATATCACTAGGTTTACTGACGATGAGTGTCAGGTGACAGTTGAGTTAAGGAGATATTAGGTCCTTCGATCTCACAATGGATAGTAATCGGACGGTGTAGAATATCTTTTTACCATCCGGTGAGTGTTGGATTTGTGCTGGGCTTCTCGCGAACAAGTCGGGCAGATCGCACGTTGGAATCAGATGAGCGTCTGATTATCCCAGTTAATCATCGGACACTCCACAGATTGTCGCCGGACGTCGTGCAGACACGCCCGATAGCTGCACAATACATATCTGACACACAATAGACTGACTCGATGCTCATCCGACATGAATTCGACTTGCGCTCAGCAACTAAGCTCCGAGTTCAGTTCCTTCATCGGACGATTTTGCTTCATCGGATCACGCCCGATATGTCTGACACCAACCTGAGAGTCACCCAACACAAGCCGGATTCATCAGACTGTTATCCGATACACTTCGGTAAGTGGCCGAAAGCAACAAACCTTGCTACCGATGAGTGACCGATGAGAAAAGCCCAAACAAAGTTCTGGTATGCCTGCAAAAGTTGTCAAATTTTGCTCCAAAATGTGAACGTATGCCTAGGAAATATGCGGAATAACGCTGTAATTACAAGATATTCGATGGGTAAGGACGAAAATGGGATATGTTAACCAAAAACATTCAGTCTCGGAACTTACCCGAACGGGGTCAGGCTAGACTCGGACTCGGGGATAACTCGGCCTCGCTTTGCTTGACGGCGGGATGAGTTGTACTGCTACTGGTTTTCCCTCTGGATTGTACAGTACTATGCATACGGGAGCGGCCTGTATAAACTACATTGTAGCGTTCTGGCTACTCGCAGTAATGGTCCGAGTTGTTACAACACGCGCATCAAAAACCTCTTTGGCGCGCATGCAAAATTAGTGTGCGCCTCTCAAGCACCTCTAAAAACAATCAAAGACAATTGATAAACAACAACAAAAACTTCAAAGACCGCGCGTCTCAGCAACTGAGGTGATGTATGTGCGTATTATAAAGCGTCTTTGCTAGTAGGCTTGAGGACCGCGCGCTGTCCATTTGTTTTGTACAGGATTAGCACGCACTTTCCTGTCTGCTCAGTAAGGCCTCGTTTGGCCGGTGCCCGTAGTATTACTAGTATAGAGTACTGATGAACATGGCGATCACGAACTGTGTGTAAATTGTCTGAAATAGGGTCGAGTTTTCCCCGAGACCGAGTTAGTCTGGAGCCTTCTGGAATAAAAGTCGGTTTACCGACTTTTATTATTTTTCTCAAAATACTCCAAAACGACTCATCATTCCGGCAAACCGCGTCAGCCAGGTAAGTTTCTTTGTAGACTCTTTCGATATATTGCAAGCAAATATGAAATGGTGCCAGACGGGTTCTCAAGCCCTTACCAGAACTTAGTTTTCACTTTAAAAAACAAACAAACACAAATCACTGTGGAATGGGGGTAGTGTAGAGGAACCTCATCGGTTACTCGTCGTTTTGCTCCCGGTCATCCATTGATGTGTAGGCCTATAATCGGATTGCCGTCTGCTGAATCCGACATGTTGGTGAACTATCAGGTCAGTGTCAGACACGTCGAGCGTCATCCGCTGCGGAAATTACATCGTCCGATGAGGATCATGCGCGACATGTCTGACACTGACCTGATAACGTGATAGTTGTCCAGTATGGTAGGGGTCCAACCCACCGACCGGGTCCATAACGACCGGCCGCGCATTATAATGGCATTGCGCGTACAGAAAGAAAATGTACGCATGGGACTACGCGCAACGGTGTTCGATTCTTCACTGGGCTACGCTACCGAGTAAAATGTGGCGAAAACAACTAAGTATTCCCTCTAAATTACCGAAATTTAGCAAAATCGAATAAGGTTTATCGTGTAACTACATATAACTAGGCCTACCTTTGCTGACTCGTTGTTAGATGTAGAGGCGTATCCTTCCGTAATAAATTTGACGATTTTGACCGCAAAATTGTCACCGCCGCTTGTACGATCGTGCACAGTACGTTACACATACACATGACATAAACATTTTGTCGCCCGCTTGCGCTACGACCGTTCGAGTTGATGCAGAAACGAGAAATGAATACCGTGAAAAAACAAACCGACTCATCTAATTTATTTCAATTACGATGAAAAGTTTCCTAATGAAAATCAAGTCAAATTCATCAAACAGTCCTTCAAAAGTAATATCGAAGGATTCAAAATATATTCAAATATTATTGGGAAAAAAATTACGACTAGAAAAAAACAGCAGCTTGTCGAAAAAACGCGTTTAAGTACGCTTTATACGTATTGTCAATAGAGGGCGGGGTGGTCGGTCGATATGAGCCGGGCAACTGAGTGCGGAAAAAATGACACCCCACGCGTTCGAAGCCGCCATCTAGAGCGCGTACCTCAGATCGCATTTTCAGTGCGCGCTTGTGAATCCGGAGTATTTTCTCCACACGTGAGTAAAATTTCAGGCAAATTGTGAGATTTTTCACGTTTCTATTGATAGAAAAACGTTAGGTGTCCGATATTATGGACACCCAACCATACAAGTTGGATTCGTCAGACTGCGATCCGATACACTTCGGTTGGTGGCCGGAAGTAAATAACTTTACTTCCGACGAGTGACCGATGAAAAAAAAAAATGTCTGTGGAATGGGAGTATTAAGCAGAGCGTTTAGTTCGCCATCGGACGCCATTTCAGGTCGCAAGTTGGATTAGTATCAAATCTCCGATGTGTGTCAGATTTGTGCTTTGCACCTATCGGGCGTGTCCAGCCGACGCGACGTCATTGACAGTCTGTTGAGTGGTTAACTTAGGTCCAGGTTCTAGGGGTCTTCTGGCATTGGTATCACTCTTAGTGCAAGACTTAGGAGCTGTCGGCTTAAAAAAACTCATTAGAATGCTGTGCGTTTGGGAGATGAGATGAGCCTCCGATGGTCAGTTAGAAAGGGGTGGGGGAGCTATGAGTGGAACCATCGAGTAATCAATAATAAAACAAGAATTTCATATTCAGCTGACGTAATGATTATCACTCCCATAATTTGGTGGTAATAATTCCAGTTTTACAGCGGAAATTACAGTTGCTACCATCCATTATTCATCTTCGTATCGGAACCAATGACGTTAATGTAATACGTTTTGTTCGTGCAATATTGATACCGTACGAAAACGGAAATTGAAAGAGCCGATAACATGAGTCTTAACGTGGAAATGCATTCGGAACTTGTTTGTTTGCAAGACGGTATGAAATACTTGGCGATCAGGTTAGATTATTTGAGCCGGAGACTCTTGTATAGGCTTAAAGGGGGTGTATACCCAGTGGATTGAGTAAATGTAGCAATAACACATCAGTGAAAGTTTGAGGAAACTCGGATAATCCAATCAAAGTCATAAATTTCTAAGGTTTCAGTGCCGCTACGGCTGGACGGAAAGGTTAATATAGCTTCACAAAATTAGATTTTTTTGAAGAGCATATTCTTCTGATGTGTGGCTGACATAAAAGGGTAAAATGTTACTGCTCTTTTTTAAAGAGATTAGTCAATTTCTCTTTCATTAGAAAAACTAAATTTTATGAAATTCGCTTTATATTTCCTTAATAGTGTTGTTCTGGTGTGATGTCACAAGCTATGGCCTTGTCATCCAGCTGTATGTAGAAGCACTGAAATTGTAAAGATTCATGTATTAAACGGATAATCCAATATTCCTCAAAATTTCTGTGATGTGTTCTGCTTATAATTGCTGCATTCACTCAATTTACGACTATACTTGGGGAAAGATTCCCTTTACAGTTTCTCAATTAAAAATGCCTCAAAAACATATCCATTTTAATATATTATTATCACTATCATCTCAGTTTCAACATTCTTCCCATTTAAGAATTTTCTTATTGTCAAAGTAAACTAAAACTTTGTGGTCTTATGACACAAGTAATTGTCATGATTTTTCTTGATAAAGTTCATACTCCAGCACTGATATTTCAAAGGAGAATAAACAAACCAACATGTAGACTGAGTGAATGCAGTAATATCACTATAGAACATAAGTGGAGTTTGAGGAAAATTGGACATTTGTTTTAGTAGTTACGAAGTTTCAAAGTTTTTGTACGGTCGCAGTGGCTGGATAAGAAGATCACAATTCATGATGTCACAGTTGGACAATACAAAAAAATTCCACAAAATGGTCATTTCTTTATAAAATGTACACGTTCCTTCCACTTGTTACTTTTGGAAGAGGTGTATAAGCCAAGCTACGCTCTTTCATCAGTGTTCATTACGCTAGAAAGTGATACGTTTAATTCTCTTTATATGATTATTCTTCATTTTGTGAAGATCATATGCATTGCCATTGTCCAACTGTGACGTCACGAATTCCTGTAGTTTTCTTATCCAGCAATGGCAGCATACTGGAACTTTTACAAATTCATAATTTTAAACAAGTTGTCCGATTTTTTTTTAACTTCGCTCATTTATTCTACTAATATTGTTCTGCGTCTAATTCATTTTATTCACATATGCATTAGTGTTTCATTCTCCATTAGTACATTGTTTGCCTAATTATGAATTATTACAAGTAATCTTCGAAGTAAAATGTTACAAATCGTCGGTCGCATTACGAACCGGCGAATGTTCGAATTTGCGCGGAAACACGATTACGAGATAATCGCGTTTAAAGAATCGGGACTTCTTTAAACGTATAAAAACGTGTCTTATAACCACACATTGATGATAATATTACGAGAGTGATGAAAGCGGAATTTTCTGCTTTGTTTGATACTAAATATTACTTTGTAGCCACACCTGGGGCTCTGTGGTAGTGATGCAAAGTGCGTTTGCCGGTTCGTAAAACCCCCCATTTCAGCGTTTTACGTATATCGTGTACTAAAGAGCGGGCATTACGAACCGGCAAATGTTTACATTTGCCGGTTCGTAAAACCCATGCTCAACACGTGTGGACTTCAGCGAGTGCGCATTACGAACCGGCAAATGTAACATAAAATGGCGCGTATCATAACACATTCCACACGCTTAGGTGGTACGCGCACAGTGTAATGTATACATTCGCCGCTCTAGGTAGTGGGATTGTGATTCATTCATGTTCATTCATGTTCATTCATGTTAATTGTATCATAATCATGGATATTAGGAAAGTGTAACAAACACCACAGTTATTTTCTCAAACTATACAACCTACCTGTACTTTTACACATTAATTGTTGATGCGAGTAATGTTATCAAACTGTGCAATGGGTTTTTGATTGGATGAGTACCGCTCTAAAGTGTGCCTGGTAGTCACTGCAGGGCTGCCAACTCTCACTCATTGAGAGTAAGGGTGCGTTCGAGCGCTCTCCTAAAGTGAACTGTACCGTACCGTACCGCGCCAGGGGAGCGTTCGAACGCTCCTAAAGTGTACCGTACCGTACTGTACCGAGCCAAAAGTGGATCACTTCCCGATGTGCTCCAAAAGCGTACCAAAGCGTACCAAAAGTTCGTTGTAAAGCATGCGCGTATCATGCGCATACGTCACAATGCAAAAACATCATTCTCTTTGTTCTGGACAGCTGTAAGTAGGTCAAGCGCAAGGTGAATGACCTTCTTGCTACAAACAAGCGTGACCTTTTCTAAAAATAACTCGAGAGGTACGCTTTCTCAACAGAGCATTCGAACGCTCCCAAACTGGCACAGTACTGTACGGTACGCTTTAGTTCAGTTCGCTTTGGTTCGCTTTAGAGCGCTCGAACGCACCCATAGACTCACTCATTTTGGTCCTTTCTCACTCTAAAACTTGATTTCATTTGCATGCATTTCTATTGATCTCACTCATTTTGCCTCCTAAATCATAGCATTGGCCAATGGGGGTCTCACTCTCAACTAGTTTCAAATGTTGGCAGCCCTGTCACTATCTATAAATAAAGTGTTAAATTCATTACCAGTATCAGTAGGCCTATTGAGAGAATGTAATTACAGCCATACAAACACAAACATACACAAACACACACTATACACGCACATACCAAAACCAGTAAACACACTCGAACCCACACACACAACCTACTTTCTTTACACATTAATTGTTGATGCCAGTAATGTTATCAAACTGTGCAATGGGTTTTTATTGATTACTGGATGAGTACTAAAAGTGTGCCTGGTAGTCACTGTCTGTAAAAAAGTGTAAATTCATTATCAATATTGAGAGAATATAATTACACCCATGTAAACACAAACACACACTATACACGCACATACCAGTACACACACTCGAACACACACACACATACATGTACCCTCTTACAAAGCAGTCATAATCACCTCGTTCTCCAAATTCTAGGTATCTGTGTCTCTCTAACTCCTCTTTTTTCTATTCTCTTGTTCTTTTCTTTTGTTTGTTTTCTATTCACCAGTCCCCAAGTTTGTGAAAAATTCTGCATTTTATCAATTCAAAATGCACCATACCACATGTGTGTTCATAATTACATACAGTAACTACAAAAAAAAAAGCATTCTCCTCAAACTTCCAGATATAACCTGTAAATTAGTGATTTTTTTTTTTTTTGCATTTTCGACAGCTCACAATAATAACATTGTACACTATTATTACAATACATTATATCACAATTAATACAAAATAAATGTGACATTCTCCATGATCCTTCACAATGTAATCTCACTTTGAAATCGATGAGAATTTAGGCATTTGTTGCATTTCAGAATTGTGTTCTGACCACTATAAAAGTGGTGCAATAACATACAAAATACAAAATTCTCCCAACACTTCTCGAGGTAATCTGACCTGTAAATTGGTGAGAAGTTCTGCATTTCTTCGACTTCACAAATGTATTAGAGTAGTACGCATGTTAGTCACAAATAGTGCAATAACATGATCAAGTGTACCATTCTCCTCACACTTCACAAGGTAATTTTGCCCAGGGTTAAATTAATGAAAGTGATACCCAATGTGTTTATAAACACGAGTCTACAAACTTTAACAGTCTGCAACTACTGGACTGATGGGAGGAGAGTAGTGTACGTCATTTGTCTCTTTTTGCTGTCCTTAGGATGGGGGACAACATGACAAAGTGTTAATAACATGTCTGGCTAGCCATTCTCTTTCTAGGACCAGAATTTTCAAGGCATGATAATATTGTCTGATAGACATTCTGTCATTTTCACTGAGGCAATCATAGCCGAAAGATTTATGGTTACGTGTTGAATCACATCTTTGATAGTTAAAATGTGTTCTACCATCTACAAATATTTCTGACTTTTTGTAGGCTTCCCCACTGTTCAGCTTTTCTTTGACAATTCTGTTTTAGATTCCATGAATTTTTTCATGACAACTGAAGATCTATCAGGAATAGAACTGATATCAGTACCTACAGATTCTTCCACATGAAAATCTTCTGGCTTTGCACTGACATCTATCTTCCACTCCCTCAAAAGCCTGAATGGCAGTAGTTTCCAAATTTGCAATGAAGAGACAATAAATGGAATACATACTGGAACACTACACTTTATTTCTATTGTTTCTTTTATATTTGAATAAGGTCCTCCCGAAGTGATCAAAATTGGTCAATTTATGTGAAGCTGTGTTGAAATTATTGAAAGCATGTAGAAAATATGTAACACTGAAGATAAAACAATTACCAGAAAGTATTACAAACTTGATCATGCAACAAGTCTATATTTGTACAAGGCATTATGAGCAAGAAATTCACCAATAATTCCCTTTCCTTTCCTTACAAGAAACATGTAGTTTGCCTAAATGGTCTTTATTTTAGGAAAGTTGGTCAACAGTTAGTGCACTAGATATAATAATGTAAATACAACCAGATGTATACCCACAACACTAGATAGAGGGCAGTATAAAATACATACAGCATATGAATATGCTGTACTTCCATTACACTTCACAAACATTTTTCTATTGCTTTGGACTGTGTCCGGTTACCATCAAAATTGGTTCTTCAATGTCTGACAGGGACATTGCTTTCTCGAGATTTAACAGTTTTCCATCATCCAGCAAGGTTCAGTATTCTTTGTAATCTGAAATAAGAAAATTAAAGGAGTGGGGGACTTAGTCTGCTTTCAAACTGAAATCAGGTACACCTAATGCAAGGAAAACAAATACATAATTTGATGAAACTGCCAAGTCTGGTTGAATAATTGTTACCGTACTTCATTTACTGTTTTTTTAACTATTGTTTGCAGAAGACAAACTATTTTCTTTAAATTTTACAGGTTGCCTGCCACAAACTTTTTTTTACAAGAGTAAAGGATAAAAGATAAAAAAAGATAATCAAAGTATTTATCACATGTTTAGATTATTTTACATTTGTTATTGAAAACTTAAGTTTTGGCTCATAATTGCTTTTTTAGGAATTTACACCACACAGACAGATAATGCAAGAAATACAAACAGCAGTTATACAATGCCCTGAACTTCTCAACTCCAGTTGAATTACCTTCAGTTTCAAAGGTAACATTGCTGCGTTGTTTCTTAGAATGCGGACACCACATTTGTTTGTAGAGGCTCTGCTTCTGTTGCTGCTGCTGCTTCTAGCAGTGTTGCTGATGTTCCTGGAAGTGCAGATGCTAAAGTTGCAAATAGAGGCTCTGCTGCTACAGTGGTAAGTAGAGGCTCAGTTGCTACAGTTGTAAGTAGAGGCTCTACCACTGCTGTCGTACGTAGAGGCTCAGCTGCTAGGGCTGTATGTACAGGCTCCGCTGCTGCTGCTGCTGCTGCTGCTGCTTCAAGCGGTGCTGCTGATGTTTCTGGGGATTCAGCTGTTACAAATCGACGTTGAGGCTCTGCTACTGCTGTCGCAGGTAACGATACTGCTGGGGAAGTTTTAAGCAATCATCAATGAATAAATTATGTTACAATCCTGAGGGTAGAATCAACAAGATTTATACTAGATATTTTGTACTTGCAAACATCTATCATGGACACTAGAATCTACAGTGTATTACATGCACATTAAAAGCAAATTATCAGTAATTGATTTTGTTTTGGGACTGAGAAGAGACGTTGACATAATACATTGTAAGTAATAATCAATATCAGACTTTTAAAGGAAGGAAGTGGAAAGCTAACAGTCTTCAGCATCCTACAGTCATTACAAACTGCAATATAATTACAACATTCGTTTTATTCATTACACAGAATTGAACATTTATATTGGAATGGCAATGCAATGAAAGTACATTGTACCTACATGATACTATGCATAAAAATCTCTACATATTTTAAAATGAAAAAAGACATAATATATCTTGATAAACTTATTGATGTAGAACAAATCAGTAACTATGTATTCAAATTACCTCAGGCAGAAAGAGGAATGCCCTCGTCATCTGACATCCTACGTCCATCCATGAGCATGTTGAAGACTTGAAGCACCCTCCCTTTCCACCAGCCATTTTCACTTCTCATATGTACGCAGGAACCTTGCTTCGGTATGGTCCGTTGAGCATGATAGAGGTCACTTGAGCTGACAGGATTCATAGAACCATCCCTCTTCCACTTGACAAGAACATCTATGCCTATGGTGGTCCAAAAACACACAAAAAATTGTATGGACAATTTCAGTGAGAAATTTGACAGTTGTTTCATACACTATGTGATAAAACATTACAAGTACCTGCAAGTTTGAAAAATGTGAAGAAGAGTATTTCTTAGAGCTAAAGCACAATTTCAGAAGAACAAACAAATAACAAAAGGAAATTCTTTACAGGCAATCAACTACAATATATTGTGAGACAAAATGAAAATAGCTACAGCCAGCATACCTATTCGAAATGCAAATTGTCATCAAAGTCTGCTGATCTCTGAAGGGCATAGTAATTCAGGTGCTATTGGTCGAGCTTTTACACCTTGGGGTTGGCAAAGGTAAATAATGATAACTACTACACATTCTTTGATTAGAAATGTGATGTCTTTCACATAAAAACCTAACAATCTTATACACAGAAGTGCTTGTTTCTTTTTTCTCTTTTACTACATTGAGTAGCAGTCAACATTGATATACATGTATGACATAATTACAGTAAGGCCATTAGAAACTTGCCCCAAGTATGCTCAAGCAGTGTCTAGGGAAGAGCTTGTAATATCAACATCAGCCTGTCCTCACAAGGTTAATATCTACATAAGATACTTGACAGTAGAGTTAGATAAGATCAACATTACAGTAAAGGTACATTATATTCCAGATATCAAAACAGTGATTTCTGTCAAATGACATGGTATTGTCCAATCATCTGTTCCACTGAAAGTAATAAATGACCTATTCCATTCACCTACATATTATGCAAACAAAGAAATGTTTGTGAATACCTGGTTCCCGGTACACTTTATGGTCCACAAGTACCGGTACCATAATCACTTGTTATGAATCAAACTTACCATTATATAGGCAGAAGGAAAAACATCCTCATCACCACTACTCTCTGCGGCTGTACGTAGAGGCTCTACAGTCTGAAAGGCTCAGCTGCTACGGTTGTAAGTTAGGATCATGCTGCTACAAATGTAGAGTTTTACGGTAGCATACGTAGACGCTCTGTTGCAATAGTACTGTCAGTAGGCCTACTGTAGTATGTAGAGGCTTCGCGACTACTATGGAGAAGTTCAGCTGCTACAGTTGCACTTTACAGGCTCTGCTAATGCTGCTGCTGCGCGGAGAGGTGCTGCTGATGTTCCTTGGATGCTAGCTGCTACAGTTGTAATGATAGCGGTGCTGCCTTTGTTTGTAGGGACTCGGCTCCTGCTTGTAGTGGCCTGCTGCTCCTAGAAATATCCCCAAGATATAAATAAGGAAAATCATGTCTGTGTTATCACGGCACAAATAGGATAACTTACATCGAATAAAATCCTTGGATATAGGCTTATACTTGTACATGAGTGTTAAAAAAACTGTGAGTACCGGTACCGGTAATCAACTTCGTTTAATTTTTCTGAAAGTTCATTGATATCTGTACCGGTAATCAAAATAAGTATAGGCCTACCAGTACCGTACCGGTGAATACAACCTCGATCTAGAGCCTATAAATTTACTGTTTATGATTTTATGGATCTATAGTTAGACAGTAAAGGCCAGAGTAGCTTTTCTTGCATGCTTAAGGAAGCTATGTAACTATAACACTTAACACTGTTAAACGCTAAACAGTCTCATCATGCAATCTCATTCTTACTTAGGGCCTAAATACTATTTTTTTTTTTAATGCGACAATATGAATCTTTATTGAAAACAATGATAATCATTTATTACTTAGGGCCTATTTACAGTTCTACCTGGTTATTTGCTATTGCTACATGATACTTTTTTTTTTCAGTTTATAGATTCTACTATGCTTTAGTTTTTAAAAAAATGCATCAGGGTTGTATGGGAGGATTGCTTTATCTCTGACCAAGAATAATCAAGGACCCCTGTGCAGTCTGTGGTGGCTAGGTGTAGGATCTAAAAGGAAATGAAATACACAGGCAAGCTACTTTTACATGATATTGTCGCGCAATTCTACTTCTCTGATGTAATATTTTATGATTACACATTAACCTGCCCCGATTATCATTACTTTTGTTTTTAAACAGAAGATTAAATAACAAATGAGCAACAAAATGCACCTAGTAGTTACATACCAGCACAATTCCGAGTGCATGGGACTGATGGTGATGAGGAGCCCTCGCTCGCGGCCTCGCGAGCTCCTCGATTCGCCCCACATACCTCACGTGTGTTACCGTCTGAGCAGGGATTTTACGAACCGGCGTATACAAACATTTGCCGGTTCGTAATGTCACAAATTGCAGCATTTGGACATTTTGAAAATTCGTCATTACAAAAAATAGGTGTTTTCGTGAATTTTGCGATTTGATATTTTGGGGATAGATAGAGTTTGGTATGGACATTCAAAAAATGGAAAAAAGTGAATTTTGAAAAATCGACCCAAATTCGAACATTCGCCGGTTCGTAATGCGACCGACGAAATGGTATCATTCTGACTTTTAAAACAGTCATAAGAACTGTTCCAAATCATCCCAGTAAATCACGAATAATGAACGTATATCAGTCTCTCATGGCTGACTTCATCCATATTGCACGGGATAGAAAATTTGATGTAATACGCAGTTCACTTTGGAGTTTGCCCTACACTTCTTCCACCCAAGATTCGACACAGTTTCAGATCAACAAGGTCCGTTGATAGTTGGATCAATAATGTTATTCAAGAGCGAGAAATGAGTTACCATTGATTCGTCAGTAAAAGGAGAAGCCCAAAACGGTCAACCCTGTATGAGCACTGAATTCACTGAATGCGAGGGTCCTTTTATATGCTCTTGGACTATCAGCCATAGAGACTTCACGTACAATATATTGAAAGATTGATGTGATGTAGCACAGATCTGTTGAGAGTTGTTGTTGTTGTTGTTTTTCATGACTAATATTGGAGGCGCAATCCGGTCATGTGATGATAAATACATGTAGCCTATATAGTAGCCATCCTACACAGCGAAAACAGCGCAATGTCTCTTGTTTGTTTGTTTTTTTATGGGTAGCCTACATGTTCGACATGTTTTGTTGATGGTTGCCTCCCATCAAGGGCGTGCGACATCAGACAATCTATTATAAAGATAGCAGCAACTTATTGAGGGTAATCAACGACGTTGGAGCATTGTGTTGACAATCGAGCAGCCATCCGAGAAGTCCCCTGACGCTGATCAGGAAGACAGGAAGTGATACGAAGATATGATATCAATAACATCTTTGATACCACACTTCGATGAAAATTATTTATGAGAAGGAAGCTGAAATCTCGTTAATCCTTCCAAGTGGAGTCATTTAAAGGGATTGTATAGTTTTGGTTGAGATGTGGATTCAATTTTTAACTTTTTGCAAGATAATTACAAAACCACTTATGAAAAATAATCAAGAGTATACAATTCTACGAGGAATTCAAAATTTATCTAATGAAAATCGGTTTTAAAATGGCTGAGATATCCAAAAACAAAGTAAAACAATGTGGTTCTAAGAATTGCTTTGTTTTGTATATCTCAGAAATATAAAACCAATTTTCATCAAATAAACTTTGATATCCTGTAAGAACTGTATGCTCTTTCATATTTTATAACAGATTTCTCACTATGTCATACAAAAGTTGGAAACCTGAAGCCCCTCTCAACCACATCTCGGCAATTCAAAACAAATTTTCATCAAATAAACTTTGAATTGGAAACCTGAAGCCCCATCTCCAACAAAGTTATATCATCCCTTTAATTTCAGGAAACACAAATGATTTATCTACTTTCCACGGCAAAGAAAAGGAAAATAAAGAGATGGACGGGAGCTTTGTCTTTAATCTATTGAATGGGTGCTAACTTGGTATCACCTGCCAGTCGTAGATGTAATTATGAGAAACATGAGAGGTCATAAAAGGAGCAAAACCATCTTTTGGGGTACTTTTGAGACTTTTTATTTAATTCAATATCTTACAGTTATATTTGAGTACACGTATGCATCCATATCAAAACTTTGCATAACAGTGTGTAAGGTTTATTAAAGGTAAAAGGTTTTATATTGCATCCAAATCTGAACTTTAACAGTCATACTTTAAATGTCTAAAGTTAAACCATACATTATGTATTTCTGAACCAGAACTTTGCAGACTGAAGAGAGCATCCAAATTTTCAATCTGCAGTGGCAGTTGCTGTCATTTGGCAATCACATTTAACATTCCAAGGTCACAGCAGGTGCCAGAATAATTACCAGCTATCAGTATAATTGGAAGCTCACTTCAGTCAGCCAACTTTGATGTGAAAAAAAAAAAACACCACCTGATGCTAGCCATCAGCTGTTCTTGATGTTACGAGACCTTGTACTATTTCATCATCCATCTTAAATTATGCCTTTCATGATTCTTTGTATGAAAACATGTAGGGCCTTTGCAGAAGAAATGAATTCATATTTTGAAACATTTCAATTTTGAAGATTTTACATTCTGATATACATCTAGCCATAAAAAGATGTATTAAGGGAATATGCTGCCACAGTGCCAAGGCCAGAATGTGTAGCATACTTGGATTCACAGACGAGATACTTTTAACTGCAGAGTATACAATGAAATTGACATTACCAACACTGACTTTTTAGAATGAACATTCTAGAGAAATCGTCTTTAGATTGATGTTAAAGGGAACGCAAACCCTTAGAGCAATGTGGATTGAGTGAAAGCAGCAACATTAGTAGAACACATCAGTGAAAGTTTGAAGAAAATCGGACAATCGATGCAAAAGTTATAAATTTTTAAAGTTTTGGTGTTGGAACCGCTGGATGAAGAGACTACTACAGCTTATGACGTATGAGTGGACAACAATATAAAGAAAATATTAAGAAAATTCCACAAAAATTCATTTTTCATGAAAATTACAAATTCCATCAACTTGATACTGACATATGTTAAGGGTAGCAATTATTCCCCCTGCTTTCTGAAAGCGGCTAGTCAAGTGCTCTTTCATAATGCTAGAAAAGTGAATTTTTGTTGAATTTTCTTTATAGTTTCTTTGTATTGTTGTCCACTCATACGTCATAACCTCTAGTAGTCTCCTCATCCAGCGGTTCCAACACCAAAACTTTAAAAATTCATAACTTTTGCATCGATTGTCCGATTTTCTTCAAACTTTCACTGATGTGTTCTACTAATGTTGCTGCTTTTACTCAATCCACATTACTCTTTGGGTTTGCGTTCCCTTTAATGCTTGACTGATAATATAAAGTGAAATGTCAGCACCCACTTTTCTATACCTTCTCAGGATTAGCACTCCCCCCTTCAAAAAACAACAACCAACAACAACAACCAATATACAAGATTTTGACATTTATTGAACTATCTGTCACTTCACTTTCTAAAATTCTGCACAATAGATTGTGTATTCTACCAAATAATTGTATTTCCCATTCAAACAACTATAAAAGGAGGCATGACATTGGTGAGCAGGAGCGATGGCCATTACATGTATTTATTTGATCTGTACAGCAATATAAACATTGAGTCAAATTACATCACAAGTGTGTGGAATGTCAAAATACATGTATTTCATAACTATTCCTCTTGTGAATAAGATATTGTCAGGTGAATTACACCTGAAAATATACAAAATGACTATATCTTGTTGTAAGATTAGTATCTGCATTGTGATTTAACAGGTCCAGTACTTTTCTGTCTCTGCCTTGCACATAAACCTGTAAATGATTTTCAAAAGCTCGTCATCATTCCAGTATTCACTTTTCTATATTGACTGTGAAGCAACAGAATGAGCTTCAAACTAGATTATTCAGTGAAAGCAACCTTAACTGAAAACAAAATGGCTAGTACATTGGCTCTCATGAAGGCCAGAAAAATAATAGCATCTTAATTTCTACAAAAGCCAAGGCATAGACTGCATTATACATTAGTCAGGCATCACACTGTGACCTTGTATCAAGGGGATACCGTAATAGTAGTTATTTTCATGTACAGATATTTTTGCCAATAAGGAGGACACAGACATTTTCATGAGATGTTATTTTTGCAATCTGACACCAAGGCTATCATAAGTGCACAAAGATACCATTACAGTCAACCTTGCATAAGAAATAGCTTCGACTTAAGAGAAAACTCGACTTATGAGGCATTAAAATCAATATAACATAAAGAAAAGAGGACTTGCAAAGACCTTCGTCTCAGGCAATTATTCGACTTACAGTTGTATGAGAGGTTGACTTAACCAAGGTTAGAGACTGTATATACCCAGGCTTGTGGCCATACTTTCGCATGTTGCTGAATTCACAGCTTAATATTGATTTAAAAAATTCACGAAAATCACATCCTTGTGAAAATAACACCTTTTACAGTAATACAATAGATTCTAAGGGTCATGACTGATAATCAAAACATGACTCCAACTTGTTATTTCTGGCACATTCATTGCTCTGGGAATGTGTGACTTATGCTGCTGTAGTGTATTCTGGATACGTCACAGTAAAACACAGTTTGTGTTGGGAAATATTCCAGGGAAAGAGTTCCTGCAATTAAGACTAATGTTAACTGTGGTGAAGAATGTCAGTGGGTCCATATGTTTAATGGAAAATTTCCCTCAAGGTCAATTTTGCTTTCAACGACAGAAGTCAAATTGGTGCTTAGGAGCAATGAATCAAGGTTAGACAATTACTACAAGCTTTTAAGAATGCCTGCAAGCAATTAAGTATCACATTTACATATAATTAGAACTTACAGTACAGATAAGGTTGTAGCAACATTGTTTCATGGAACCCTGGAAAGAAATGTCAACACATTGCTACACCATGAAATCTTAATAAGATGTGAAACTACCTAGCTAGCACTCCACCACCATGTAAAAAGCTCGTATGTGTCTGCTCTCCCGATTTCACTCAATTTAATTTGAAAATGAGCAATGTTGCTGGAAGGGATCATCTGGTGAGACATATATTAGATTATGATGCTTTGGGCATTTTTTAGTTGCCGTCACATTAGAGTACCTGATTTTTTACTTTACTTCTCCCAAACATACATCTTTGATGTTGCTGTCAAACTTGAAATTAAGTTTTCTCATAAGTCATGGTAAGGAGTTTTCAATTCAATATGTTATGCAGTATTCTTAGAGGGTGGCATATCAACTTACTTCTCAATATGACTGTGACATGCCCATAACTCCTTTTATTAATCTCTCTCTCTCTTCCAATCACTAAAATTAGATTACATGATTTCAACTGCACACCACATCCATGTGAGGTGTGGTGTGAGGTTCCGTCTCACATCCAACTGGACCGCATGGAAGATCAGCTTCGCGCAGCTGAATATGGGCTAGCTAGTCATCTTCTCAGATGGAAATGAACAAACAAACAAACATGTGTGTAGTACACATCCCAGTGTTTGGTGGTTTAGTACATGAAGCATAGTTCATAAATGGCATTCCACATGGTACACAGGTACAGTCAACTTTTCTTCTAAACACATCTTTGGCATGTCACCCACAGCAGTCATCAAACTGTCCATATGTTTCAAACATTTTATATATTTCTGTGTGATGATAATCTATCTCAACACAGGCACTGAAGCCATGTTTCATTACATATTCCTACTACAAACACATGCACACATCCTTACCGGCTGCATCCTGTTTCCATCTTCATCTTCACATGCAGTTCCAACTATACCTCAGTTATATTGCATCTATTAATCGCATAGCTGTTGAACATCAGTGCGGTAACTATTTACCCGTTGGGGACTAGTCCCAAGTATACTCGGGCAGGCGTCTACGAGAAATGCGAGTTGTAGCAAAATCAGTCCATCCTCAACAGGTTAACTTGAAGGAATGTGTGAGGTGAGTGTGGTTCATTACGGTGTGTAGTCTCTCTCACTTTTAAATGCTCTGAATCATTTGAGCTGCCACAGTTTTGGATGCAGGAAAGAATGAGAAAGTCCAGCTGAGAGGCATCCCGCTGCTGGGTGATGCTGGTGGGGGATATCCAGGCTCAAAACAAGGCTTAAACTTAAGGGTTCATGTTACAAGCCAGTCCCTGCGGAGGCCGAGCACCTTGGTCGCTACCCTGCAGGACAGCCGGTATACCCCAACATCATGGAGCGCTGACTCCGCTCCTGCATCAGGAGCCTGCTCCTGCTGAAGTTGTAGAGCCTCTTGGAGGAGGAGGGCCGAGCCTCTCTGGAGGTTGAGGAGCAAACATGCCTCCTTCACACTGAAATAAGACAATGAAAAGAAAGAAAGAAAAAGAATTTAGCATTGCTTCAGTAATTACTAGGTAAAGAGAAGACAGATATTTTGCAAGTAGGCAAAGAAAATCATTTAAAGTGAATTTTGCTCCTTTTTTCAGTTTATATAGCATTAAATGGAAGGTACACAAAATACAAAAAAACAACAAACCCATCATGAGCAATTCTGAGGGTAAGCAAACGTTTCACCATTCCTGTTTTAGTGCATGCTACCTGAGTGTGACTTCTCTTATATTTGATCAACAGACAGTGGTGTCAAGACTGATTGTGAGCATACGTCATTCGTTCCTTTGAAAAAAAAAATGGTGCTTAAAGATCTTCATTTATCAGTCGGTTACAAAAAAAAAAAAATTGTGATGTTAATTTTGACATCAAATACCAGGTATGTGAAACATGGACTTTACCTATAGGATTTCATGTGCTAATGTCTCTATGGGTGTGTGTGTGTGTGTGTGTGTGTGTGTGTGTGTGTGTGTGTATGTGACCATGCATCACAAAACAAAAAGTTGTACACCCTGATCTTATGCAAGGACTCAAAAACGTTGAAATGGGTTAATCTAGTTGATCTTAAATTTTTGGTGAAATATTGTGATTAGGTATGTCTTACAGTCTCCCTGTCATTTCTAAAAAAAGACCCTCTACACACTCTTCACTTTTAATTCTAATAACTTTTGAAAGGATGATGCTACTGCTTTAAAAGTTGGTGTTGAGTCATGGATGTTAATAGAACATGCTCAATTTCAGCCTATCTCATAATCCCTTCATTGCTGGTGCTATGGACTGTCACATCCCACTTTTTGTCCCATTCCTTGCAAAGAGCATGACTTGGTTAATGATTATGTGCTTGGATATACCCTATAGAGTGTCTTTTCTCAGAATACGCTTTTCCAGAGTACCCGCTTTCTTTTTGATATTTAGATAGGATAGATTAGGAGAAGCCATTTGAACTGAACTATATCACTTTAAAGCTCAGAGTCTGCTCTTTCAAAATTTCTCTTACATAAAACTTCATGTCTGGTGACTTTTTGTTAAATTTGTGATGCAGGGTCACATATGAGTCTGTGTGTGTGTGTGTGTGTGTGTGTGTGTGTGTGTGTGTAAATGTATATGAATGTAGGCCATGGGGTGTGACTTCCCCTCAGCAATTACAGGATTTTTCCTTCTGCTACAGGACTGCTTTCTGTACATTTTGACTCTTTCTTCTTGTATCTTCTGTGCTAGGGCCTGTTTATTCCTTCAAACACTGAACAGCTCTAAACTTTGATCTTTACTGTAGCAATGTGTGCTAATAAAATGAGGTCACAGCCTCGGCCATCTCTGAACTCATTATTTAACCCGTTGAGGATGGACTGATTTTGCTACAACACATATTTCCCACAGGCACTTGCCCGAGTACTCAGTATACTCTGGTGGGTTAAAGTACGTGTCAGGGAAAATTCACTCTAAATTTTAGGAGAGTTTTCATACAATGTGGCACAGTAAGCCATGGTAAGGAAGCTCATATTAAGATGGACCGTGTGGTAAAATGTATTAAACATCAGTATACAGAATTTTCTCTACGGACTGTGACAGCACTATACACCAAGCGGCTATGGTATTCTGTTCTGTAGAATATCACTGCCCCATGGTGCATCTGTTCTAATTCTGCCTGCAGGCGTCCGGCTCCTTGATGTGTTGGCCACGCATGATGAGGTCATAGCACATCACAGACTTGTGAGACTAATGCAACGGGAGTAGTTCACCATCGGTCCAACGCCTCATTTGATGGACTTAACAGTATAGGAGACCCAGATTTAGGATATAGCTCACTTTAAGGTCAACAATACAGCACTTGCAGCTCAAGTTAGTACCCTTAGAGTTAGTGCCCTTTTATCAAATTCCTTCCAATCTTCATCAGTTTTGCAAAAGAGCATATTACAGATTGTGGCACAGCTTAAGGGACATGCAAAGTGCAACAGTGGTATTTCTATAATTATCCTTTTGCTTATTTTGACTGCTACGTTTGCCTTCACCTTGCTGTGTCAAATTTTGACCAAAACCTAACTGTCATCATGACTGCATTCTATTGTAGGGGTTTTAGGGGGTTTTTTTTGTTTGTTGTTGTTGTTGTTGTTTTTTTTTTGGCCATCAAGGAATCAATTCTAAATATAAAAGCAAGCAACTCCAGGTTTGGCAACTTCAAATTCACTCTGAAGGACCAAAACATCAGGATTAAGTGCCGACACTAAGGACACTATCACTTTATTCATTTTACTTATTTATTCTTTCTCCACTCACAGGAAGGATTGCCCTTTCAGCCATAGTTAGGGCTGATTTTCAAAGGGGTCCTTGCCGTATATTAAAAACACACAAACATTTACCTGCAACACTGTTTCACTGAATACAGAATAACTTACTTTTACACTCACAAGAAAAATAAATACAATGATAATATCAATCAATACTAAAATCAAAATAAGAACCTGTACCATAATACGAGTAGGGGGCCTAGTACTATACACACACAAAAAAAAATCTCAATCATGCTCTTACAAGCAGACTGCATACTACACGATTGAGAAGCCACAGTCTTATCAAGTATCTGTGGAATATTTTCAAATGTAGGAGGGGAAGGCTGACTAGACATGCTAGACGTGGGGGTGGGAGGGGGATTTGGGTTTAAAACCCTTGAAATTTCCTGTTTGTCAGTGGGTTTGGAATTATTTATTCTTTCGATTTTATGAATATTATCATTCACCTTGTTTTTGCAGTAACAAGGCAAGGAGGCCTTTATATAATATATATAATATATATATATATATATATATATATGTATATATATATATATATATATATATACACATACATATATATAGTGGCAAAATTGTGAAGACAGCAGTCTACAAAATTAGACTGCATACACTATTTTCAAATTCATATTTTCAAATTTGCACTTCATGTCATTTGTAAGAATAAGTTCTTTATTAACTTAAACATTGCGGCCAAGGGGGATTCTTTTTTTTTATATATATAAAGTTAGAAATTACCAGAGTCATTTCATATGAAAATTTATCAAGGAGTATTGTGCACATGACTTAACATTCATATGTGACCCTGCACCACAAAACCAACAAAAAGTCGCCAGACATGGATTTTTAGTTAAGGAAAGATTCTTAAAGAGCAGACTTTAAGCTTTAAAATGACGTATAATTCAATTCAAATGGACTCTCCTAACCTATCTAAACATTGGAAAGAGAGCACACACTCTGGAAAAGTGCAAACTGAGAAAAGAGGCTCTGAAGTATAGGGTCTATTCAAGCGCTTAATCCTTACTGAGCCCTGCTACCTGTGCCATGAATGGAACAAAAAAACATGATGTAAACCACTGTAGCAACAACAATGAAGGGATTATCAGATTAAGCTAGAATTTAGCATGCTCTATTAACACATTCTGTCCATGATAAATATCACCTTTCAAAGCAGTAGCATCATCATTTCTAAAGTTGTTAGAGTTGAAAGTGAAGAGTGTGCAAAGGATTTTCAAGAAATTAAAAGGGGCCTCTGAGAAAAAAACTGATCACACTACTCTCCCCCAAAAAAGGGTTATAGAAAAACTACTGAAAACCCACCTTCCCATTCAATTTATGATCCCAAACTCAAGAATAATGTAGAAGAAGAATAGCTCTTTCAGAAAATATGGAAAACTCAAAATTGACTAGGTTGACCAGTTTCACCTTTCTTGAGTCCTCATGTAAAATCAGGGGGTGCGACTTTTTGTTTGTTTTGTGATGCACGGTCACATATACTGTATGAGTGGAAATTTTCGCAGTGTAGAAATTTTTGGCCATTTCGCGCAACCAGAAGCTAGCGCAAAAATGAAAGCACACAAACGCAATTTTGATTCCGCGGAATTAAAAAAAAACGTAAAAATCTTCTTATCCTGCCAAATAATGATAAATATCCACTTTTACAGTGAGCAAGGTGTCCATCTATATCTTCAATACTGACTTCAACATCTACCTTAGATAAATGATGTCGAGACATTGGTTGGTTTATGCTTAAATTTGAACTGGTTTCCTGCTTTTCTTTGCAACTAGGATTTATGATTACCCATTTCCATTGACAGGTTGGTCCCATTATCATGATTACAACACTTGTCATATGAGGCAGTATGTGGTACTCCGTGATACTTTAGCAACTAATTACAGTCTTGTATTTGTCATTTTGTTTATGTTTTTTTTCTTTCAGCCCTCTACCCAGGGTTATACTCACAAAATGGGTGAAATTTTTTTTTAGAACATTATGCCAGAAGATTTTGTTGTGTTTGAAATCTTAACACAGCAATAAATGAATACACTACTAAATCTGATGATCCCGTTAAGATAATCGTTGTTTATCTCTCTGATCATAGTACCAAACAGTATAATGCTTACTGCTTGCAGCTAAAGCAGGATGCACTATCAGTCCACAGACAAAAACAAGTAATCATGAGCAGACTTTGTGGATCTAAACTGTCTCTTTCTGAATTGATGTCCAAAAAGTATGATAAATGAAACAAAATATTACAATAAACACATAATAGAAAGGATGAATTGGCACTGAAATCATATCCCTGACTGCTGAAATTTGGTCACCATGAAAGCAGAGCGTGACTGCATATCAATATGAAATGACTCTAACACAACACCATAATCTGGGGTATGACAGTACCCTGGGTTACCTTGTGCCATATCAAGGTTCTTCAGTTTATGAATATGATGGAAAGCTTCCCCCACAACTTTGATGTGTCTTAGTTATTGCAAAAAAATGACAGTAAATATCAATCAAGAAAGAAGATGGCAGGGGTATTTTTCAGAGAAGGTTTTGTTTTTCACCAGTTTAAAAAACAAACCTGAAAATAATAAAATAAAAGTAGGGCAGTTAGATACATGTGCGATCTTACCCATCCTCTCCTGGTTTCTATTTCCATCCTCTGGTCACTTCCTATAAGTTGATCCTTGCTATCCCCAACACTCCGCCTCAGGTGGCCCCATCAGACCCCCCCCCCCCCCCCCCATGCAGACAAGTTAGCGTAGTTATCCACAGGGAGTTCAACCTACTCAGCCATGGCACCTCTTCAATTGCCTAACTCAGTGGATCATGAAGTGATCACTCTCAGGGCCTTGAGCTGATGATTCCTCTTGGAAAGGTCACAGCTGAACTCTAAAAAGAGGACACTTCTGCCTAAAAACCATGCAAGCAGACTGAGTGGAATGCCCCCACTTCTTCTTGTGTGGAATTAAATGCCAAGGATGAATGTTGGCCTAAATATGCTGATTTTGCTCGCCATGCATGTCTCTTGTCTGGTTCATTCATTCAATCATTCTTTTATCAGCTACACATGAAGGAACTGAAGGAACAGGAACTTGTTCAACCTGTCAATAGCAAAATGCTCACAAGAAATGACAAAGAGACAAATGTTGATAGAGGGGTATCTATTTTGAATGTGATAAACGTTTGTACTCATGCATGCATGGAACATTTTGTGCAATATCATGTTTATAAAACATCGCTTGATAATATGAACAGACATGAATGATTGTCTTGTTGATGCAATATGAAATGACATAATTTCTTATCATAAATGAATAAAACACTGGTATGTTCAATAAATAATGCTGATGCTTGCTAGACACAAAAAGACAATAACAGGTTACCCCAATGTTCATGTCCAGCAGTGGCCAGAAGAAAGATATGGCCACTGTACTATTTTGGGTCTTTGACAGTAGATATCAGGGCCCTGTTGCATAAAAGTTCAAATCAAATATAAGTCTGAAAATCAAACATAAGTCTCTGAATACTCGATACTCATTGGTTGATACCTGACTTTAATATGTTTGAGATTCTGACTTATATTTGATTACATCTTTTTATGCCACAGGGACCAGAATACTGTGCAGGTGTTGACTACACAGATTCAGTATTAGTGCATAATATAGAATGAGAAAATCATACTGTACGAAGTTATGTTTTCAAAAGCGCATAATAGTATAATTACATTAGTGTGTATGTCTGTTAAGACTGAAATGTCATTGAAGGAAAGAATGGGCATACAGTGGTATGCTAGAAATCAGGCAGATCCATAGAGAGCATCCATGCTGCTGCTAAAGAAGCCTATATCACTTTAATCCATGACAACGAAGCTGTAAACAAGCAAGATGGGAGCGAAAATATGCCCACACATTTACCGCTACTCAGTCTCATGCCTCAAGCTATATTTGAGACTGTGCAATCTACTGCAAATCTTCTCCAGGATAGAAACGAACACCCTTGACGATTTCTACAGGGGATGTGTGAATGCATCTCTTTTCTTCATCCTTCAAATTAGACACCAGGTGTTTTTCTTTTCCCTTCCCTCCTCAAACTACTCTAACCATCACCACCCCATAGTGTGTGTGTCTCTCTCTCTCTCTCTCCCTCTCTTCAATCTCTCTCTGTTCATTGAACTCACAAGAAGACACTGGACTGATTTTCCTTTATTCGTCTAAAACTCCACTGGGAAAGGAAAAATGCATGTTGACAGAACCTGTCCAATATCCCTTTCAGAGACAGATTGTACCAAGTGGTTGTCTGCTGAATGGCCTGATGATTCAACAATGCTACTCCCTTTGGCCCACAGTCTTGATAATACAAGAAATATTCTATTTCTATTTGACACTTGTGGAAAGTTAACACCTGTCATAATATGAGTACTTAAACTTTGTTGTCTGTGAGGATTAGGATTAGGGTTAGAGTTATGTTTGTGGGTAGAATTTATGTTTGGATTAGCATGGAGATAATTCAATGGGAGCAACTGTTGCAGATCCTGAGCAAATGCCATTGAACCACACACACACACACACAAGAAAATATCAACAGGTTTTAATTATGGCAGTCATTATTTGTAAAAAAACAAACAAACAAACAAAACAAAAACAAATACACAAATAGCCAACATCATTCCTAACAGTTTAACATGATGGCAAATGAGGAACAAAAGTTTGCAGTAACACCATGTGTATGCAGTCCTTGAAAAGACTGTTAATTGGCAAGAGAAGAACTGAAAGAGAGGAGAGTGGAGGAGGAAAGTGACATAACGAGAGGCAAATGGTGGCGTTCGAAGGGCAGCTGTGAACTGTGAAATGAGGTTGCACTAATGGGCATGGGAGAATAGGAGTCAGGGACTATGGTCAGAAAAAATAAGAGTGAGAATCGGGTACAGAGTTCGGAAGTTGGTTAGAGAAGAAAGATGAACCAGAAAGGAAGGAGCAGAGGGGGAAGGAAAAGGATGGAAAATAAATGGATAAGACTAAGAGAGAGAAGTGGAACATAAAAAGATGTGAACTTCTGAATAATGTTTCACAAAGTGAAGTGTGAGGATAACAGAGTAATTAAGCATTTGAGAACATTCCTTTCAGGTCCCTGTTTCTTTCCTCCTCCACTTTTCTCTCTTGCTACATTCTTCTCTTGCCAACCGGTATCGCACAGCGAGCTATGACAAGGGTGGAGTGATATCCTTTTTTTTTTCTATAGGTATAATGTCGTCTGTTGAGAATAGGCCCGATCACACACAAGGGAAAAAGTGCGATTTAAAAATCGATTTTCTTATCGCGATCAAAATTTCGAAATTTTTTCCAGTGTGGACAGAAAAATCTCACTAATTACCGCGATCCTTATCGCGATCCAACTCGCACTATTAGTGCGATTTTTCAGAATAATCGCGATTATTTTGCCAAGCGTCGCGTGTGTGAGCGCGATCGAGATTCGGAAATCGGTATTTTTTTTCCCATCGTTCGTAGCGCGTGTGAAACTCTATTGGGACTGCCGGGTCAGTCTTCGGTCATGCAAGTTTCGCGCATGCGCAATTTGGCCACTGATCGTTCTTTCCTTGCTGCGAAGTGCGATTTTTCCCTGTGTATGAACGGTCAAAAAAAAAAATCGAAATTTGGATCGCGATTGAAATTTCGATTTTCGTTGTTTGTGAACGGGCCTAATAAGAAGGGCTTGAAGTCTTCTCGAACACTATGGGTTTTGTGGTTACTTAACGCCCTTATCATTCTCAACCGACGATGTAATCTGGTCACATACTGTTAGATTTTTCTGTAATAGAGATAGGTGCCTGAACTCACCATTGCTTGCAGTAGTTCCATAAGCAGGAAAAAGTCATACAATTTGATAGGTTTTCATAGTTGTCTAGCCAAATTATGCCACTTTTTCCAGTCAATTTAGTGAAATTACATATTCATCTCACAAACGGCAGCAGAGAGCGGTCTTGAAATCTGATTTTTATGAAATTTGACTTCTTCTTTGAGCTGTTTATACCGATAATTTTCTACCACAATCAGGTACATGATTCAAATTCTGCACACAGACAGGGGCTTGTCAGATAAGATTCTGGCAAATTTTCCTGCAGCGCCTGTTGGGGGAACAGCAACTTTTTGCCAGTGTGCCGGGTCAGAGCAGCTGTCTGCACGCTTGACTGCATACACACTCTAGCAGTGTCAAGTGTGCCACACTATGCGACTCGGTGAATGAGGAAAATCGGGATTAATCAGAGGGTCTAAATGCTGTAGTTTGCACATATTATAGCAGATTTCACAAAAGTTTGCTCATGTCTACATTAGGCAAGTAACTGTACAATTTCAGAAGTAATTTGGCTTTCTGCAGAACTCCAGCTTTCTAGTAGTTTTGACTGTTATTACTTTTGTACTGGTGAGTGCCTTTTTTTTTTTTGGGGGGGGGGGTGGCCAGAGGATCCCCTCTTTCTTGCTCACTTAAAAAGTTATTATTTTTTTGCAATTCAGCAGTTCAGTGCTTCTTTCTTTACTTTGAAATTTGTTCTTATCTTGATGCACATATACCATCAGAGGATGCAGAAGAAACTTTTATTTCCAATCAAGTATTTGATATGACTTCTGTTTGCACCAATGTTTACCACTTTCAGCAATTCAGACACATATTGATATTGTAGCCAAACTTAAAAACATTTATAAATGTTCAGGTGCGATTTTCTTCACTTTGTCTCCCTCTACAAATTAAATTTGTTAAGATCGCAACTGCTGATCTGTAAATTAACAGCTTGGGTATTTGTTCCATGTTCATCTTGTCACTGCCGGCAACCAGAGACAGCCTGGTGGTAGTGTCGCTGCCCGGAAAGCAGTAGATGACAGGTTCAAGTCCCACTGGTTCCTTTTTTCCGACATGTTTGTTAATTTACAGATCAACAGTTGCGATCTTAACAAATTTAATTTGTAGAGGGAGACAAAGTGAAGAAAATCGCACCTGAACCTTCACCCCTCTGAATAATATCTTTCTTTCATTCATAAATGTTATTATAAACTCCAACCTGAGCATAAGATATTATCACAAGTGATATGACTAGAAAAGCATATAATATAGGAAAAAGGCCTTTTAATACTGATTCTATTATTTTTTTTTTCAATACAGTGAGTAGGTTGATAACATTTCCATGGTTTTCAACTTTAAGCAGTGCTCTTGAGTATCACTACAGTCATTGGCCAGGTAATCATATTCTTTAAAAAAGAAAAGAAAGAAATAATAATAAGAAATAACAATTTACAGGCAATCATCAGAGCTCCAAAACAAAAGGGGGGATAATGAAGAAAATAATATCTAGTTACAGATATTTAGACTGCGACAGTTCTACAGGCATGCCCACTGAACCTCATTTAGCACAAATACGGGCCATATAGATGCAAAGTTGCAACCCAAGATACAAAAACCCTGGCATTTTGCGTGGAACGTTGCCATCATTATCCTTGGGGGATACAGAAACGCCTTGAGTGCTACACGTTTCCAGATACGAGACGGCTGGGACAGAGCAGCTTATACTCTGATTTGTCAGTTGACATTTGGCCAGTGAACTGTTGCTATTTCTTGCTATAGCTGCTGACTCTTTTTCTTCGTTAAATGTGGAAACAGTGATAAACACCGTTTCCACATTTAGCCTTGCCTCGTCTGCATTTTCTTTGATATATCACTTCACATGTGACCAACGTTCACTGACCAGTGCTCACCACTGTTTCTCACCTGTTGCAAACACACTGCTTAGTGTCATCTTGCATTTTCTTGTTAGCAATAGCATGGACCTAATATACATGGACTGTTCACGGCAGTCTTTCTTTGATGTAATCACTGTCGCTGACACATGATTACGTGCATCTTAATGAGTATAATCAGGTGTCTGGACAATAACGATTGTGTAATCATGTATCGTCATTAAACAAAAGAATCGTTTCCCTCACTTCAGTCTTGTTTCACCGATGTGCCTTTTTCAGACATAAATGTCTTTGAATAAATATAGATGAGGAGCAGCAAAACCTGAGAACATGACAAATTTTGTGTCAAAAGATGGGTAATTGCTGACTTGCACATTTTCGCATACGCATATTCCGACCATGCACAATGGCAAGATACCTGTTCTCTACAATTACCGTCCCTTTTTGCTCTGGAATAAGCTGCGTAAAAGTGAAATATTGAGATTACACATGACAATCATTCTGCCAAAATATTAGCTTTCTTTTAAAAACTGCCTGCTTCTCCCAAGCGAAATTGTTTGAGGCATGATATCCTAACATACACCGTAACTGCATATTCGCTTTACTTGATTTTTGTGAGTTATTTTCTTCTGTGCATGTTAGTAGTTTTAGATTTCTCGGATCTCCGTCTTGTTCTTCTCCCGGCTTGCTGGTGGCGACAATGATGGGATCAAAGCAGTGAAGCATATTAAATATGTCTTTGTGGCACTTTTGAAAGTTACAGGTGCATGAAATTAATTAACAATACGATGAATGTCTTTGTATACTAGGTCCATGGCAATAGGAAGTAACAGGTTGTTAACAAGTGATCAATTCAAGAGTCAGTAACAAATCGATACATGACATTCTTGCTTGCAGAACAAAAGCAGATTTAAGCTTGGAAAGAGTCATGTATGGCAAAGCTTAAGTAAAACATGCACTTTCAAAAAACTGGAATTAAATCAAGTGACAACGATGATGAAAACAGAGTGTCAATAAATTGTTTTCTGATATCAAAGTCACAGGAATAGGAATCTTAAAGGCAGAAAATGTTGTGCCCAAATTCATTTTACTTTGTGAATTTGGAAAGCAATTCGATCCAAAATCTGGCACTTGTCCTTCAGAACACAGGTGCATGGAATAAGTAGCAGGAATGGAGGATTTGAAAAATATGTCACGGTCTCTGCAAATCTAAAAAATCCTCAAACTTTGACACTTAAACATTGTTATAGGTGGCACTGCACTATCCCTACATGGGTACACTGCATAGAGGCTGCATACTGATTGCCCAACAATGGGGATTGCACAGTCACCACACCATTCCTGTGCAGAATCTGCAGGGAAGTTGCAACTTAATGCAAGGGATTCATCACAGTTTCTGTGCTGAGGCTGAGGAGACTGTGGCTGACTACACTGCAACCGCACTGAGGTTTGCTCAATTTCATTGCAATATCCTTGCGGCATCTGTATAAAGGTTTACCACACTCTGTCCCTTAGGGGCCATGCAAGAAATGGCACGATGCTCAGAGACAATGTGAATATTTCCAACCCCCCCCCCTCCAAAAAACAAAAACAAAAAAACACCAAAAACATGCAGAGAATGGTAAAAGACATTGATTGTGCAGACAGCCCTGCCCTAAACAGCAAAGTATTTACTTGCATCCTTCTTATTGATAAAGATTTCTAAAGATCATGATTACATTTTAACAATGATGCACTTTTTGGCTGTGACTTTATCATAGCTTCACAGCATGAAAATGTTTCTACCACACCCCTCATGGATATTCTTTTCCTCCCAATAGCCCTTCCCTCCTGAACCATTCATTGGGGTTATGCCAAGAATGCACAATATTTTCTCCTTGAACATGTGCATTACCTGACTGGGCATATCAAAAGCAGGGTATCACACATAGGAAATCAATATGAAATAAACTATTACAAGACAAACTGACTACGGTGTATGTACTCTTTCAGCAGAAGTGGTGAATGCACCATGAAAACTTAATCCCACAGTTGGTTTCATGTAACGCATTCCCCTTATTTGCAATTCAACTGGTGTGTATGTGTGTGGGAGTCCCCATGAAATAGAAGCCTTATTGTGGCTGAATTCATTGTATGTGTGGTTAGAATATGAGAGCAATTAATGCACACATTCACTGTACCATGCACCATATGCACTTGATATCTTCTTTGACGGCAGTTATATGATGCCTGCAGCATCAAGAATAAGTGCAGCCAAATCCCGCAAGTACTTCAGAGTCAAAGTGGAAAAGTCCAATGGGTACATCCAATCAATTAACAGGTATTTAATTACAAAATCTTTAGGTGAATTCAAATGAAGGTCTGCCCTTTTAGAATATGGCAAGTATATAACATGAAAGAGCAAAAAAAAAAAAAAAAAATAAGTAAACAAAACTTAAACCTGGCTTGAGAAGTCTAAAATCCTCTCTATTTTGCTTCGTGTTTTAATATTCTCTCTCCTCCGATCCCTAGTCTCCTCACGGATTAACTACACGTAATGCAATCCACAGAAACAACCACAATCTCAATATACTTTGGTTTGACACCACTTGGAAATTGCAAGGCATGTAGTTTGAAACGGAAAACATTTTACTCTTTCTGCAGCATTGTAAAGCACTAAGTCCCCTCCAAAATCCAACACACATCAACTGAATGTGCTCCATTAAAAGGGTTTGAGAGATTTACTACAGGAATGAATGAGATAAATGTAAAATGCAAATTCAATCCCCATAGATATTCTGCCAACAAGCCATGTATCATGAATTTCACACGACATGCATTTACCAATTACTGTTCATGCATACAGCCTGAAAGATATACTTGTGATGCAAAATAATTGTTTTAACAACAGTCTTGCATTAGAGCTTGATTATTACTAAGACTGACAGATCATGTCGGTCTTGTCCATCTAGCACTTGACTACATTAAATATTCAAAGTCACTTTTGTCAAAATATTTGTCTGTTGTCCAGCTTTTGGGCTGTTTCCATTGTGTTTTTTTTTTTCCTTTTTTTAACCTTAATGGAGCAAATGAATTAGCACTGTAAAGTGCAGAGTCTGGAAGAATTTAAAAAAAAAATACCGAAGGCAGGATATTAATAATGAGCTATGATTTCATGATGGTAGGCATGTACTGTAAAATGAGTAATGTCCGCATGCATTTTAATTTCGTGAATTTCGCGAGAGCCAAGATTCACAAATTTAAAATGCACCTGAGAGTTCTTGTCTACACTATACTCATTGAATATAAGAGGCAACTCACGAAAATTTCATTCCGCGAAAGTATTGTGTTTTACAGTACCAGGCATTTCAGAGGATTATTTATTTATTCATTTTTTTATTTTTTTTTTTGAAGCACTGGTTCACTATTGGAAGATTCCTGCAATTGCTCAGAGACCCAAGATTTAAGAAGCATTTGCCAACTTGAAGTGGCCAATAGCTATCAGTACAGTAAAGCTTCTTTAAATGAATTGACTCAATGCAGATAGCATTCCTAAAGCTGAAATGCTGGAATGGAAATGCTCAATGAAGACAGCTTCAAAGCATTTAATACATTGTGATGATTCACATAGAAACACCAGAGTTTGAAAAAAGTATAATGACAGAATATGCTTTCAAATTTAATGTCTCACAATATCTTATGATTAGTCAAAGTTTTAGTTTGAGTTTGTATTACTACTGTAGAAAAAAGAAAAGAAAGGAAATTTCACAATTTTAAAAATTATCTCAACCCCACCCTAATCATCATCCAAAATCATGAAATTGAAGTAACCACCTCTGTTGCACTTCAAGAATGGAGCTTTGCAAATGGAGCCCTTTGCCTTTGAAAGAAAAAGAGTACAGCAGCTGTATTGTGAAAATAAAGAAAGAACAAACCACTATTGAATAAGCACTGGAGTGATTTGTCACAAAGTTTCAGTAAATCCCCTGTATCTCCTTTCGATCTAATTTCATCTTACTTTAATCTAGGATCTTGAACCATACTCTTTTATGAGGTCAGACATTTATCACCTAAGGCCAAACATCACCAACTGCTGGAAAGATTTAAACCAAACCACTCCGTTACATGCTGCTAAATTGTCAACCATGGTCCTAGAGGCTTGCCTAGATGCAGCTTACTGCTAAACTGGTACATCTGTCGGTAATGCTCAGGTGGATTTTCGTGTCTGGGAAAGGGTAAGTGCCAACATATTGGGGAAATCTTCTCCTTAAGAAGATAACTTCTGGCAGGTCCACACATGTGAATATTTCTACCAAGAACTACAAGAATGAGGCAATGACCTCTACCATGAACTGAAATGTGCTGACAGGGAAATATGAAGTCTCGTTCTTAACCAGTCAGCATATTTTTTTTTCTTTCTAAAAAATGAAAACCAATGCCACATTGACATGGATCAAAAACAAAACATAACATAACTCCCCCCCCCCCCAAAAAAAAAAAAAAAAAAAAAATCCAAACACAGAATAAACTAATAAAAACCAAAACTGAGGTATGAAAGTCTCATGAAAGATTGCACAAAATGTTCCAATGTCATATACAGTGTAAGTTTCATGTGTTTTGTAAGATGGTAATATTGGCCACAGTCATGTATACAAATTAACTTCTCAATGAGATATTATGGCCTTGTAAGTCTCCAACTGCTAATGAAGTTTTTGATCCCCATGAAACTCATCAACACACAGAGAGACATATACATGATAAGGATGAAAATCTGTTTTTGCAATGCTGCCCAGTCTCTGGGAAAGCTCACTGAAAAAAAAAAAAAGCAAAAATAACTCAAATTTAAAGTGAAATTTCCCAGAACATTAACCTGTTAAGGACAAGTACTGAGTATACTCGGGCGGGGGTCTATGGGAATTGCGTGTTGTAGCAAAATCAGCCCATCCTAAGTGGGTTAAGCATACGTTTAGATATAGTGAAATAAGTAAAATACTCACTGAAAGTTTGAGGAATATCAGACAATTTGTTCAAGAGTTATGAAGCTCTGAAGTTTGGTCGATTCCATACTCTGCACTGTCAGGAAAACTCTACAATTTATGATGCCAGAGTGGTATAGCAACATCAAGAAAATATAGATCTTTGAAAAATAACACCTGACGTGTCCTTCATTCTACTAGTTTTTCCAACATCTTGACTTAATCAAACTTTGCAAAAATGCTGGCAAAAATTAGTGTTATGTGCTTCACGAAAATGAAACTCTGTGAATGACTGGATTCGTCATACTTATTGTAAACATATCTCTGCAGACAGTAGAATGTGATTACTGGTAAACCACTTTTGAAGTGGTTTACCAGCTGGTGTTATTTGTTCATAGATATCTTGATGATGAACATTTTCATGACCTCCGAATGCTCGATTGTTTCCTCATCCATTTCATCACAATAATTCATTTCAGCAAGGAAAGAACAGACAAACTAATGTTTGCCTGAACCATGTGAGCACTCCATCTGTAGTCCCACCTATAAAAGTGTGTGTGCACACTCACTGGCAGCCAATGAATACATTGGGCATTGCAAAAATGTCACAGGAATAGGAAAACGAAATTGAAAAGATCAGCCCACACTGTGGATAGATATTTCATTAATGTGCAATTCCATTCCCTAACCATTTTGGCTCTAACAACTAGAGTAAATCAAATTACGACCATAATGGCAGTTTCCATATACATCCCAGCATGAAATGAGAAAGGTCATGATATTTCAATATCTAACCTGTTTTCACAAAACACTGACGTTCATTGAAACCACATATGGTGACCGGATGAGGATATGACATCACTGTCAAATATGTTTTTCCCTGACATATTAAAACCTCTTTAACTGAATTAGATTTTTTAAAAAATACATGTGTCCACTGAATTACGTTATTGCTATTTTTTCATGACTAATGTTAATGAGTTTTGCGGGAGTAGGAATTACCTGGCTACTACATTCATGTACTATCCAACAGGAGACTTGCGATGTATTGCAATCACCACATGTGATTCTCACATGCTAATGTGATACACTGCTCTTTCATTTAAATGATGAAACTGTCCATCCCTCCCCCTCAAAAAAAAAAAAAAAAAAAAAAAAAAAAAGAGAAAATATACAGTTGTAAAAGAAAAATCCAACTTTTTTAAACCATTGAGGACGAGTTGCGAGTATACTCAGGCAGGTGTCTTTGCAAAATGAGTGTTGTAGCAAAATCAGCACATCCTCAAAGAGTTAACGTCCAATATCATTTAAAATAGTGATGGTTCTGTTATTCCTTCTACTGTGTGTTTGATTCTGCTCAATCTATCACAATTCATAACAACTTGAACATGGAATGGAAAACCCCTTCAGTGCTTTCAATATGTGGTCAAATTACCATGATGGCAACTATTAAGGTATAGTACATGACTACTTTAGAACATTCAATGAATGAATTTGCTTGATAACCAGAGAGAGAGAAAAAAAAAATCAAACCTGGGGGGCATTTCATGAAGCGATTTGGTCGGACATTTTTCTGACAAACTGTTACAAGCTACTGAAATCCTTGCATCTGATTGGCTGAGAGCAAATTTGTCCGACAACTTTGTCGGATGAAATGCTTCATGAAATGCCCCCCTGGACACAAAACAAGACAGTTCTGCTACTAGTCTAGAGTACATTGAAAATAGTTCTTATGCTGTGCATTTGCTTGTAGATAGAGCACCACTCATTTGCCTTATTATATTCTTTGTAACTTTGTAAGTAACTGTCTGTTTTGTGACAAGATGGTAAATTGGCAATTTGGGTGTCAACTATTTCATGGTGATGTTAAACACACCTCCACCCACAGCTCCCTTTGCAAGCAAGAGCTACAACCTGCATGAAGGCTAAAAGCAGATTTCATTATCAAGAAGAAAGGAGTGTAGAATCCACACACATAGGAATTCCTGAGAACACCATTACAATTATAGAATCCATAATTATCCATCGCCTGCCTGTCAGACTGAGTCTCTAAATGTCACTCCCACAGTGTGGCATCGTTTGTCGGTAAGATGAGTCAAAGGAATCTATTCTATTTTTTTTTTTTTCACTTCACGTTTTATTCAACGAGACAAGATGAGTCCCGAAAATACCAGCTTCTGCAGAGATTTTGCGGCGGTGCAAACTGAAATCAATCTCAACGTGTTGCATCAACAAGCAATAAAGTGATGAGACAAGGTCAAGGGAGCTTCACTTATCCAAAGCTATCACTCTCCTGCAACATAATGAGGTGGTAAACAAAACTATGCCAGGAACAAAAAGAAAGAAAGAAAAAAGAAAACGGACACCAGCTCCAACAAGGAGACAAGAGAAAGGCAAATTCTCCAGGGAGGGTAGTCTCAGTATTTGAGGATCCTTGGCAAAAGATATAATGACTGCTGTATTGGAGGGGAGAGAATTAAAGAACTACTGTATACGCTATATATTTCGCGTGGGTTTTATTTTCGCGAATTTTGCGAGTCAGGAGCTATTCGCGAAATTAACAACACGCGAAAATATTACCTTCCAAAATGAATCCCTTGCCTTGATGATACGAACATTTCAGTACTAGTATACCATGTCACGGCTTACCGAACAGACCATGACTGGCTAAGCTTGTTTACGTTCATAGCACATCCACATCTAAGTACTAGTATACACAGCCCAGTCGCTGTAAGTAGCATTCGCACAGCACAGCGGCGTCTGGGGTGGTCGGGCTAGTCCACGTCTACTTACGAATACTGTAGAGCCAATACATTATCGCAAACCCCTCGTACCACTCGTCAGAAATCTAGCGCGATGGACTTAACCACTTCAAAAATGTTGAATTCTAACTTTAAGTTACTAGTTTGCAGAGTTTGGTAAGTTTTTTTCATGCAGTGTATAACTAGTATCATTCTTATTTGCTAGTACACGTAAGTTGAAAATTTACACTTTCTTTGCCACTTCATATTTTCTCTGGTCCCCCAATTCGCGAAAATTTATGTACGTGAAAATTATAGCGTACACAGTACTCCATTCCTTTAACCCGTTGAAGACAAGATGATTTGGCTGTGGCACACATTAATAGACACCTGCCCTCATATACTTGGGGCTAGTCTTCAGCAGGTTGATAAGTAAAGGAAAATGGCAAATACAGAATTGTGATATTTAGAAAATTATATGGTTTTGGACATGCTTTTGACATTAAAATGATGACACTGAATACTGAAAATAAATACACAATTATGCATATTTGACTCTCTGGTCTACTATTGGTTTCTAGACAATAATATCATTCCTTTTGTTAATAATTTGCAAGACCTTTAATTTGCATTGATAATTCACTCCTCAATGTCATAATTTCTGATTTGCTTGAGATGGAGTTCAGTTTAATGCATTATTTTCTCTCCTTGCATTCATATCAATAAGGGAAATTTAGTACTATTTGTGTGTAAGTAAATGGGAGTCTTGCAGAGCTGAGACATCATTGTTTCTACTTTGCCTTTGTTGCTGTAACCCATATCACTACTATTGCTACTTCAAAACTGGAAATTCCTTGACTCTTTCTCATCTTTAGCCTGATTTCATTGAAACCACAATGCTCTGTTTTCTTGAGTTTGTTCCAATCATCAGTTTTGTTTATCCTGTCCGAGTACATTTTGTTCTTTGAGGCCTCAATGAGGCATGCTGCAGCAGGCTCTCACACCCAATCAACCACAGACATCCGGGGTAACACTAGGTTGGCATGCATGCACATGGTCGCCAACAGCCACTTCCCACCTCACAATGTTATCAGCTGTGAGCGCTCCGCATGCAGGAAGAATTGATTGATTGAACACCGGTGCAAGCGGGTGTGTCAGCCGCAGAGAGATCACATAATATCCTTGCACCTCCTCACAACCTGCACTTGCCCCACATGGTAAAGAGACCTTCACTAAGAAATGGGAGAATGACTGGTCATCACCATGCAACCTATTGCCTAAAGCTCATGCTTATCTTGTTAGAATATGAGAGTGATGATGAAAATGTGTGATCATTTCTGGGAAATGGGAATTCCTTTTTCCAGCTCTCTGCCCTTCATCCTCCCCCCCCCCCCCTCCTAATAAGAACAGTAACTACAGAGAAGAGTGTTTTATCTTCTTCTTCTTCTCTTCTTCTTTTTACACAATACACATCAATGGTAAACTGTGAATGCAGGAATTGAGCCTACAAACTTCTGGGTTACATACTCCAGCCACATCAATCATTGAGCTAGCCTGCCATCCAAACTTTTCAAATGCATCTTAACATAATTAGAGTGGCCTGTGCTTGCTAGTATTAATGCTGAAGGTTTGAAAGTTTCCATGATTTAAGCATATCATCCACAAATTAGTTTCTTTTGTTCAGAACTAGCAGGAACAACCATTTGAGGTATGCAAATCTGGGTCATATTTTTCCAAACACAATCAGTTCAGTTAATCCAGCAATTATACAAAATTTATAAATGGACACCACCCACTGATTCCATTCTTTCAATAACACTCCATGGAGAAAAAAAAAAGCCATTTGATTTACTTCTTACCCAATTTAGTACAACCTGCCCAAGTCTGAACAGTTGGCTTAAATGATCTTATCATATTAATAATGATTTGGCCATCACGCAAAGCACATACTATGCAGTGTGTCTTTATTGTTAAAGAATCTCCGAACATGCTATTCATGGCTACAATCACATTTACATCAGAAGATAGCATCTGCATTTGGTCATTCTAATTCTTCTACTTCAGTTATTTAGGCAAATTGTCAACAAGAACCTTGCTCGACCGTAACAACTGATAGACAGGACGTAGCCATGACATTTTCAGATCTAGAAAAACATGCATCTCTCAAGAGGAAAAATACACCCACATAATGATACAAATCAATTGCTCTTTCTCTTCCCAGAAAATCTTGTTTCTTAGCAGTATTTGTCACAAAATGTATTCTACATGATAAGGCAAGACTGAAAGAAACTGGAACGAGACATGTCTTAAACTACTTTCCTTATTTTTTTTTTTTTTTTTTTTCGGAGGGGGTGGGTGGGAGGGAACTGGGAGGGAAGGGGATACAGTATGAACATTTCATGTTGTACATAAAGTATTCTCTCTCTCTCTTCTATTTTGTCACAGTGAAAATTACGAAAACAGTCAATATGATAAACCATATTGTTGCAATTTTCTATTAACAAGTGAGAACTTGCTTATAGGGAAGAAACTCAACACCTGACAGTGTGCATTCCTGAAATTAAAAGCTTCTATTAATCCAATATGTTCATATATTCAATTCACCAGGTATGTCTTTTGGGCCTACAGTTTTCATCAATTACAAGTGTGGATAGACTAAACATTTAGTAAATTGAAATGTCTTTCCAGGCAAAACTATTTGCTTTCCGAGTGTCATATTAAACCTCTTGTCTTTTCAAGGTAGGGCATGGGTATTGTTTCTTTAATAGAATATACATGTTATAGCACACAAAGATTCTGGTTTGTCTTGTTGCATATAGAATTGGATTCTTGTTTTAACTCTGAGATCTTAATTTTTTTTTTCAAACTGACAATCAATGCAATTTGGTTTAACACTCATCTGCAAATGATGACTTATTACCAAGGAAGGATTTTATGTTTTCATTGGCATTGGTTTGTTTGTTTGTCTGTCTGTCTGTCTGTGTGCAAAATAACTCCAAAAGTTGTGGATGGATTTGGATGAGGCAGGAAAAGTTGATAATGACACAGGGACGGATGTGATTAAATGTTGGTAGTGATCCGGGAATTTTTATGAATTTTTGAAGGATTTTAATTTTTTTTTTTCAGAAAGGGTCAATGAATTGCGCACATTTGAGGTTTCCACAAGCACTCTAAAGCGCATGCTCTACTCAGGCATTGTGCGGATAGAAGTTGATGACATAAACAAAAGGCTTCTATATTGGGAAATTGGATTACTTTTAGCATGTGTGTATGGGTGGAAATTAGCTGCTTGGCGGAGGTCTGCTCTTTCAGAGTGCTTTTCTAGTTCTGAATGGGAATGGCGATAATACATATCATCCTTCGTCTATATTTTTCTGAAGTCAAGAGCTCTTCAAACTGAGAAAGACATCAGCTGGAGATGAGGTGAATTTATTTCAAGACTCAAGACTTTACAGCTTGCATATGTATGATGCCAAATAAATACACTATGTATTTGTGTTTCCAAACCAAAGTATTGATACATGTCTTAATGGAAAAAAAAAATCAAATCAAGGAATCAAATTTGATTTTTGAATTGTCTGTCTTTTAAAGCCACCATTTAACATTGGGAGCAGTGATTAAAAAGATGTTTGAATAATCACATTTGATGCATATATATGTATTATACTTCAATTGTATCACAAAACACCTTACCATACAAAAAAATTGAAATAAAGTTGCAAAATTATACGAAAATTTCCCAATAAACTGTCACAGTGATGGTTTATTATAGAAATGGTTTTTAACAAAACTAGTGATTGCATTTTGTATCTTTAACAATACTTAACACTGGTCCTACACTGATTTACATTTTAATTTTGGTTATTCTAATCCCAAAATCACATTATAGAACTTTTTTTTATCTGCACATGTTAGCAATGCTAGCATGGGGTTACCTACCCCATGGAGCTGTTCCATGACTAAGCTATGGATTCAGCTATAAAATGAAATTAACTGCCAAGATCAGCAGGCACAGACATACATTACAACACCTATTTAGAATGTAGCTTTCCGATTAGTCGATTGCCCATCACGTTACATTTAGTGAAACGTTCCATCGCACGCTCTGGCTGTCAGCCATGCAATTTTGTTTGAGCAAAAATGGATAGCGCATGGCTGACGTCACCCATTTCCATTGACTCCCGTGTTAAACTTGAGATTGACTCTAAGTATTTGTTCCATTGCATGGCTCTAATGTCACAATAAGCAAACATTTGCCCCGCGCACTCAACAACTACAAGCGCGCTTACAAGCGCATACTTTTGTCACTCATTTTGGTAAACAACTTCGTTTCGCGTACGTACATACACGGTGACTGCGACTGTACGGCTACTCATTCGTCTTTCACGGAAAATGGTTGCCATTTCTGTGCTAAATTCAAGAATCTGTCCAGACCAAATCTGCTGATGTTCGAGGTGTTGTATAAAACAAATAGTGTATGGTCTTCACTCCGTAAAAGATGAGGCGCACTATTCAACTTGGAAATCTTGTACCATCCCGCTCGTGACCATTCACTATTTGTATACTATATTTTGATTATGAGCAAACATGCATGTGTCACGTTAATGGAGGCAGGGGTTAATGACAACAGCACATGGAGGGAGGGCTCAAATAAAAAGGTTAGGTCATACATCATTTAAAGAAAAAAAAACATATTTGAAAAAAAAAAATTAAAAAAGTGAAAGGTCATATGAAAAAAAAAAACAACCTGTGAAAATGTCATTGAATCGAACCAAAGGAGAGAAAAAAAAAAAAGATAATGAGAGAAAATTAGTTTCCAAAGTTTTCGCAAAACAGTAATGTCGATCACAATTACATTTGTCAGTTATGGAAGGTGATGATGTCAATATCCCACAACTCTGTCTTTGGTTTGTACATGATGGTAAATTACAAAACTTCTGAATCCATGATTTACAGCTGACAGTAACTACCCCTGATTCAAGTATCTACATGTAAATGACAATTTACGGGCGACTTTAACTACCCCTGATTAAAGTATCTACATGTAAATGACAATTTACGGGCAACAGTAACTACCCCTGATTGAAGTATTTGTATGGAAATGACTAATAACATTAGTTTGATGTATGGGATACAAGTTAATTCATAACGTTGAAAACATGTAAATTGAGTTAAGATTTGTGTGGGAGACAATAGCTTGTACTTATGATCATGGCCATCATCACTTTAATATCTAATGAAAACAGGAACATTTGGAACCTTCAACCTAACCTTTACTATCTTATTTCTCGGATCATCACTTTAATATCTAATGAAAACAGGAACATTTGGAACCTTGAACCTAACCTTCACTATTCTATTTCTCTGATTATGTACTCTTCATCACAGAGAACTTGAAAGAGGAGTGGAGTTTATCTCCAATGTCGTAGATTGAAACAGAGAAATGGGTGTTGCCCTGGATATGATCTGCTCCATCCTCCCTATAAAGCACCATCCACAGCCGATCATGGCCTACATCTCTCTCCATAACCTTGACAGCTTGGACAAACACAAGGGCCCCCAGGAATTGGGCAGCCTTCTCCAAACACCATCATGCTGGGAGGGTGTCTTGCAGCATCATCTGGTGCTATGATCTACGCCAAGGAACTGGGGAGATCCGTTCAAGGATTACCTTTAACAAACACCATCTGTACACATGCCTGTCAGGGAGGCGTGAAGTGATATTGCTACATTCTCTCTCTCTCTGATGGGACAATGGTTTACTGGGTATTTCATTCCTATCATACATGAAATATTTTCCTTTAGTTATGATAACAACAACAATATGTTATCCACCAATTAGAAGGGAATATCAAGTGGGTAGGATGCTAGGGATTACAACAGACAGGGTAACATTCAAGCACTGAAAGGACATACAAAACCCTTCTTACATCCATAGGATAAGTCAATTGTGGGTTGTTGGATTTTTTTTTATGTATACCAACATTTTTTGACACTTGTAAACAACTCTTCAAATCAACCACACAACAGCATGTATTTCAAGATGGAGGATCCTATCCTTGCAAATTTTTTCCACAATTATTCTTTTCCTGCAAATGAAACTCATGTGCAATATCAAAGCCATCCTTTCAGTAAATTTTTTTTTTACAATTTGCTTGAGATTGACCCAAATAGCACAACTAAATGGGTCCCAATCATGTCTGGTGTGAAGTTTAGTCAGAACTGCAGCTGGAGTGAGATGTCATGAGCAAATTCTACACCTGCACACACTGTGACTACAAATTATATGACATTAATTATATGGGAGGAGCCATTTTGTGACCAATCACCATTTCATGCTCAGTAATGTGCAAATCATATTTAACTTGCAAACATTTAGCTTTGACAATGCCTCATTAACCTTCAAGGAGGTTGCAATGAAATGCTTAGGGCAGTGTCAAACTGACTAAAAGATTAAGTCATGAAAGTATACAAAATGTTTCTCATGACCAAGAAGATGTAGTTTTTTCTCAACACTGGAATATAATTTGGGTATTACAGAAGAGAGATTGAGAGAAGAGAGAATTTGACATGCAGAATTACAGAGAAAAAAAAATACAAACATTTAACTTTTCCATTTTAGACGGAATTCAACTGAAGTCAATAAAAGTGATATATTGTACATAATTGCACTACCATGTACCAAGGAAATTACAGTAGAAGGTTTTTTTTTCATGCACAGAAATGGAAGGCATACACGAATGAACACAGTTCACATCTAAGCAAGACAGTGACAGAAACACCATCACCATGCCCCCCCCCCCCAAAAAAAAAAATACATAAATGAAATTGATGATGATTAGCCTTTGGTTTTGACTGAATGCAACGTTAATGGCATCTGCATCTGCGTCACTTGGCAATGGTTGCTGAAACAAACAAAGTAAACAACTAAGGCATAGCCTCTCAAATGATGAGGGTGGGGTCACTACACTGGTTGAGCAATCAAGCATAAGGCAGCAGCCCAAAACACCGTGGCTGCATCACGGCACATTGCAGTTGAATTCCAAGCAAATGAAAGTTGATTTCAATTACCATACCCTTATCAGTGGATCGGTTTGATGTCTGATTCAAACCGCTTTTCTTTTTTCTTTTTTGCCCTTTCGCAATCCCGGAAAGCTTCAACTGTGGATGGGTCCGTGCACAGTGGGCAATTTTCGATGCATGGTGTGAATGCACGATGACTGCGACGACTCTGCAGTATGCAAGCAATGCTAAGTGTTTGCCACATGTCTGTGAGAATTAGCATACTTTTATATAGTTGCAAGTATGTACACCATCATCAGCCTCTACACAGTATTCTTATTGGATAATTTAACTGAGTTGCCTACATCAAATATCAAAAGTGTCACAGCACCCAAGGCAAAGCCATCATTTGGGCCCGTTGCATAAAACTTAAAAAAAAAAAAATTAAAACGTAAATATTAATGGTAATCATCAGCAATTAATTGGCCTCAACTGGCAATGGAATAGTGCTGTAATGGTACATGTACATATATGTAGATAGCAATGATTTCAGAGTTTATGGACTATTTTAAAATTACCATGGTGGTTTTATGCAACAGGGCCCTTGAGTTTGCCTGAGTTGGTAGTATCCCTAATTTATATTAACCCACACCATTTTTTTTTTTTTTTTTGGGGGGGGGGGGTGAAAGTTTGTTTCTTGCCCTTTATGTGACAGGCTTAAATTGGCAACAACAAAAAAAAAAAGAGCTGAACTGTGATTAATTGTGTAAACAAAGTAGCTCAAAAAACTGCTTTGGTCAACTTGGACGCTCATATTTTGTGTCCCATTCTCCAAACAGTGCAGTATGACTGCCCTGTAAACGGGTCTAGGGCAATTACCCCCTGGGCAATTACCCCAGACCCTTCCCCTGACCTAACCCTAATCCTAATCCTGAACCCAATCCTAACCCTAACCCAAACTCATAACCCTAAACCTAACCCTAACCTTAATCTGTACTTGAACCTTATCACTATTAAACCAGTATTTAGCTGGGGGTATTTGTCCTCCAGGGGTTAATTGCCCTGATACACTATAAACATACAGTTTATGAAACAACAGTCAACTTCAACATAGTATGCATTCTTGAACGATGCGAGGGCTGCAGTATGAATGGGGCATAACTGTAAATGGTCACCCCTTTGGAGTCATGCTATCCAATTATCATTGGGATCTGTTCCTGCAGCTTCATTCCTGTTCAAAGCAGGAGATTTATGGGAATATCCAGTGAACCTAACAAATAAAGGCTCCTTATGGACGAGACATTAATAATAGAGTTGTGCCATCGCAGGAGATATTGTAGCCATGCACATACGTACTGCATTCAAAGTCAATGCACAACTGCACAACTGCCATTCCACATCAAATCTTGGAGTTAACCTGAACAGAGCATCACAGCAATCACTTCACACTTGAGGTTTGGGGCGGACTGGAAGAGCCATGATCTAGCCCCTGTCACCATTCTTAAAGGCCCAGTACAGCTGCAGGAAATTTTGTTCGAAATACTGCACTGCAAAACTACTTTTTAAATGCATAAGGCATATGACAATGAATTGTACATGTATACTTAGACCTATTCAGTCACAAACACTATTTTAATTCTGTGTGGTTTTCAATTCTCTGGTTTTGCATTGAATGTATCAACAAGCACTTCCAATAATATTGCCAAATTTTGCACCAGGCTTGCTGTCAGGTTGATATGCTGGAAAATGCCAGTTAAAAAGATTAATATAATTATGAATTATAGTCATTACAGCACAGAGTCTTATCTCAATGAATTTAAAATCCAACATACCTGTTGGTGCAAATTACCTTTTTCTGCTCAAGCATAAAATGGAACTCCTTTCTGGCTTTAATATTTGGTTTATGGTAATTATTTGACAACCACTGACATGCTTTAGCTTTGATACCATTTCCCCTGCAAGGAGTAACCATTCTCTCTCTCACACACACACATTCTGTATGCTGACAGTTACCTGCTCATATATTCCTGAGCAACTTAATGTACCATAGTCATGTAATCATGTCTTGCATTTCCTAGCCACATTTAAGATGATTCAGAATATTCATCCCTTTAGAATAAAATGACATCAGCTACAATGTAGCTTTTGCAAATCATGCTACATCACTTCTACTGTCCCTAATCATTTCCTACAAAGCAACACTCCTCACGAAACTGAGGAGAAAAATTATCCAAAGGTAACAGTTGTTGGAATACAGGCAGTCAGTGGCATATTGGGATGTACAGGTGTATTGATGGAGAATATCAACTTCCAATCACATATTTTCAAACGGACTAAATTCAAAACGTCAATCATTTCTCATTAACTGTTATCCCAGGTAACAATTCAACCATAAATGTTCATGACTCCTTATTGTGACCTCTAGTGAAAAGAGTATCCTCCTAAAATTCCTTGATTATTAGAAGTTATAGGCGATTTCATTATGACAAGTGTATACGATGCATTTCATTCAAATTTGTATGGCAAGTGCGAAAAGTGCAGTTATGAGAACTGCAGAGACAATTTTAGCATCCCATGATGTGAATTTAAATTATTATTATTTTTATTTTTTTTATACAAAAATGCAGTCTAAAGCAGGTTTTTGTGAATTTGTATGATTTGGAAGAAAGCTGGTGGTCATTATGAGGGTAGAGATAAACTGAAAATGCCTGATCGACCCCTTTAGGAAAAATTAGTGAACTTCAGGCCAGTTTCTTATGACATTCTGCAACTAACTAAACGTAGACGATGGAACTGTACATGAAAGTGTGCTAGCTTGATGTAATGAAAACACTATGCATTGTGCATATACAATCATATCCCAAACATGATGCATGCTTGTAACATTCAGAAAAGTTTCAAAATTCAATGTTCACAATGGTGCTAAAAGAGAAAGCTACGTGAATAGCAGCGTCCAATTTCATTGTTTGATCCGTTCCGCCCACTTATAGAATGGCATACCAATCCTCATTCAGAACATGGACACACTCACATCACGTGGCGCCAGCAATTACCGCTGACAAGAAAAGAAAGGAAATGCTTAATTGTCCAATGGGAAATGGAATCACAGCCCAAGAGTAGTCACATTACTAATGTAGTTGCCTGAGCTGCTGATGCTGGTTTTGGATTCAGACATGTGCAAAATAGAAAAACTCTCTCGGGGACTTCAAATGGGAGGTGTCCAGGAAAATGTGAGAGCAACTACGTCAAAAGAAGAAAAAAAAATAGAAGAGATAGCAGTGTTCATGAACATTTTTTATGCATTCCAGGCTGTACTCTAAAAATGAGGAAAACATGGAATGAAAATGGCTGGAACACTAGGCTGAGTGTTAGGATGAAATTGTGCAGGATGACTGCCTACGTGTAGTCACACATGAATGCTGAAAAGAAATTAAAGTAACAAAAAATTTATTGATTTTTTTTTATCAACCACAGGTTCCTGAATTTAAAAAGCAATTTTGTACACTTCCAACTGATCCTGTTTGCTAAATATTATGTATACAAAAAAAAAAACACCTCCAAAATAAAAACAAAGGGGGAAACAGATTTTGTATCTCCCTTTCATTTTTATTTTTTTTTTTTTGGGGGGGAGGGGTACTCATGTATCAGTTCTGATCAGTTCTACGACATTTATTTGGCACAAACATTAAAGGGACTGTACAGTACTGGCTGAGGTAGGGATTCATGTTTTCAACATTCCTAAGTAAGATAATGAAAAGCCTCTTATGAAATATGAAAGAGCATGTAATTTCAAGAAGGATTCAACGTTTATTTGATGAAAATTGGTTTTCAAACGGCTGAGATATCCCAAAAAGTGCTAATAATAAAAGGCGACATGCCACAACTTTATTAGGATCTCTTTGTTTCACTTTGTTTTTGGATATCTCAGCCATTTCAAAACCGATTTTCATCGAATAAACTTTTGATACCCCTTAGAACAGCATGCTCCTTGACATCTCATAGAGTGGTTTCTGAATATCTCGCAAAACGTTAAAAGCTAAATCCTCACCTCGACCAGAAGTGTACACACCCTTTAAACATATGTACAAATAACAATGTGATCATTTTGAGCAGACTCTATTATCACATTTTATGAGAACCCCTGTTTTCCCCCACACTTGTTTTGACCATGCCAATGAGTTTTGGTAAAGAATAGTTGGTCTGATGGCAAATTGGGCACAAATATGCTTTTGGTTTCTTCTGTTCTACTGGCTGTATTCGTTCAACTATGGAAACTTTGCAGAGCCTCCCCCCCCCCCCAAAAAAAAAAACAAAACAAAACAAAAAACAGAAGCTTTCAGATTATCAAAATAATAACAATTGAAGTTTTGGATGTATCGGAAAGGTAACATGACATCTTCATCTTCGCTGAGTTTCAATAACACATTTATTACTTCAGGGCATATCTTATTATTATTCCTACATCAAGGAGAGAGATCTTACATAATCTTGAAACAGGGATGAAAACCACATGCATCAAAAGCTGAGTAATTACTGAAACTTTAAATGCCTTGAAGGGGAATGTTCTCCCTAATTGAACAAGGGAAAAATATCACTGCAGAATCCTTTTAAAATGTCTAGAGATCTTCACAGTAAGTAATCCATTATTCCTGGTTGTAGTGTTTATCCATAATATCAGACAGGTGCACGTCACGAGACCGACATCCACGAGTCATACAGCCCACAAGTCATACAGCTCACAAGTCATACAACTCATGAGTTATACAGCTAACGAGTCATACAGCCCATTAGTTAGACACTAAGCTAATAAGGCCCACGACACTGACACATTAAACCCCATGCTGTATCTGTCGAACTTGTGGGCTGTTTTTATCTAGTGTCGAACTCATGGGCTTTATTTGCCTAGCGTCGAACTCATGGGCTGTATGACCCATGAGCTGTATGACTCATAGTCCTGTTTTCAATGTCGAACTCGTGGGCTGTATGACTCGTGGGTGTCGGTCTAATGGGATGACCCCATATCAGACAATGAGGGAAAGTGTTCAAGTTTATTTCGGGACCTGAATATGGACCTCATCCACACATAGATTCAGAGTTAGATTGACAAGATATGCCAATATCCTTTGGCCAATATGGGTAGTTCCAATGGATTCTTCGGTTGAACTTCTGTTTTCTGTTGAACACAAGTCTCTAATGCAAAGGCTTAAAACATTTTAAATCACTGATTCAATGCCACAAAGTAAAGTTTCTATGGTCAAGAATGTTGCGGTATTTTGATGAATGAAATGTCAAAATCTGCGATAAAATCACTCTGCCATCCTGCAACCTCACTGTTTTTACTCCATGTAGTATGGGGCATTGGATATCATGCCTAATGTTGTTTTACCTACCTGACCTCACAATATCACGTAAGTTATGAACGAAAACATAAAACATTACAATCAAAATTAATCAATTACCATTAATTTCAGTTTGGAAATGTTCCTAGGTTTAATAAATGGCAGGGGGAAAAAACAAAACAAAGGCAATGCAGATGTACTTGGTTCCAAAGACAGCTCTTAATACAGTGCTCTTGTTCCCATGTTTGTCAAAGGGTGATCATACAAATTCACAACCACATTTCACAGTACCTACCTGACCTCACAATATCACGTAAGTTATGAACAAAAACATAAAACATTACAATCAAAATTAATCAATTACCATTAATTTCAGTTGGGAAATGTTCCTAGATTTAATAAATGGCAGGGGGAAAAAACAAAACAAAGGCAATGCAGATGTACTTGGTTCCAAAGACAGCTCTTAATACAGTGCTCTTGTTCCCGTGTTTGTCAAAGGGTGATCATACAAATTCACAACCACATTTCACAGTACTTTTACATGGTGAGTATGATAATAAGTTTTATGCAATACTACCTAACCACTTACCGTTTGGATAGCAGAATGACCCTGATAGCAGACAGATGTAAATATCATGCCTTATTTACGCCCTATGTGATCAACGCCGTCTCCAAATCAAGGCAACAGTGAGACCATGACATGATGTCGTTATTATGTTAAATCAAACGACATACAACTATCAATTCACAACTAGTCAACGATGTCTTACAATGTATTACACATGTCTGCTATCAGCATGCAAGTTTGCAGCAGCTATTCCTTCTTTCCAGCCCAGCAAAATCCTTGTTCTGAGTGACCACTCATATTCATATGAAATGTTTAATCTTCTCTATATTTTTTTTTCTTCTGGGCACACATCATATAGAGTGGACAAACTCCAAAGGTAAGACAGCTACAAGTTATTGTACAGTGCCCAGTTACTCTAGGCTGGTATTATTAACCCGTTCCTCCCACAATTCTCTAAGAATCTTCAATGCCCACAAACAAGATTTTTTTTTTTGCCCGTCACCAAAAAAACAGACAGGTTAATAATCCGCCTGTGCAAGGCAGTCAAGCAGTATATGGATCCCCTTTCCACAATTAACTGCATGTGCCCACAAACACTGCAAGATATTGATCGAACTGGACATAAGAAATGAATAAAGCCTGCACTGGGCACCTTTGTTACACACTACAAGAGCACCCGAATGGGGTCAACGAAAGTGAAATATAGTGAGATCAGTCTTGATTGCTATTGTATGTACATCTTTATAGCAAAACACCAAACTACACTGGAAAAGGTGAATCAGACAAAAATACACACAGCTTTGATACAGAAAAAGGAGAGCTATATTGAGAGATGAACCTGTAATCTTTTGATCAAAGTCATTTCTCTGGTCAGCATAGCACAAACATAAAATTTAGGCCACAGATGCAGACACTCGTGTCTACACTTTGGGAACCTGGGCCCTGTTTCATAAAGCTGTTTGTAAAGTTATGAACAACTTACGAGCGACTGGTGATCGGTTCTGATGTGCTATCTTATCAGAATTTCCATAATTCAGCACAAGAACTGATCACCAGTCACACATAAGTCATTCATAACTTTACGAACAGCTTTATGAAACACCCCCCTGGTATACCAGGTTCCCATATGGAATGGGTTAATTGCTGCAAAATTACATTGTGACACCTGTCAAATCTTATTTATAGTGGTGTTTTATCAGAATTTAAAAAAAAAAACTAGAAATGTCGCTTTGGCGACTGGTATGCCTCCGCCATAATGCATGATTTTCCCAATAGGTCTAGATAGTACATGTGGACAATGTGTGATTACATTTTCACAAAATTGGCAAAATATTGAAATGACAAGTTTGTCACAAATGTGTTGAATGTTCACCTTCCTTGACCTAGGTTTAATTGGATGAATAGGAGAGCATGTATCTAGGGATTTAAGGACTTTAACTCGACTTTGACCCATTCATACATTTAGGCATTGAGTAATTTTCAAGGTACAGGTGTGGAGAAAAAGTGCAATTTCTGAATTGAATAGTAAATTGTTACCATTTTCATCTGGCCCTTGACCCTAAAATTAATAAGATAATCACTTTCAGGTAGAACATGCATAATATGTACTATGTTTCAAGATAACTTGAGCCACTTCCGAGATATGGAGGAAAAAGTTAGTTCAGCACTTTTACTTGATCTTTGACCTTTTGACCTTTGAGGCAAAAAAAGAAGAAAAAAAAAAACTTTCCAGAGAATTTCTATTAGGTTACACATGTATGCATACACCAAGTGTAAAAAAAAAAAAATAACCCTGCTGGCATTGCATGATAGGAGGGAAATAGTAAACTTGTTGCACTTGACCTTTGACCCCTGACCTTTGACCCCATGAACCCTACATTCTCTAGATAATCACTTCCAGTCAGTATATATTGTATATACTATATTCCATGAAGATACCTTGAACAATTTTCCAAGGTATGGAGAAAAAAAAGAAGTTTTAATATTTTTACTTGACCTTTTGACCTTTGACCTCATGACCCAAACTTTCACCAGAGAATCTTAATTGGGTAATACATGTATACACTAAGTTTCAAGAAAATATCTTCAGGCATTCAATGGATATGGTGGAAATAGTGAAATTTTATGTATTTGACCCTGACCTTTTGACCTTTGACCTTTGACCTCATGACCCAAACTTTCACCAGAGAATCTTAATTGGGTAAAACATGTATACACTAAGTTTCAAGAAAATATCTTCAGGCATTCAATAGATATGGTGGAAATAGTGAAATTTTATGTATTTGACCATGACCTTTTGACCTTTGACCTTGAGCATGTGCACCCAAAAGTTGATAGGCACAACTTCACCCCCTAATACACATACATGCCAAGTTTCATTAGGATACCTCAACAGGTTTTGATAGTTACCTTGTCCACAAAATTCATTACGGACGGACGGACGGACGGACGGACGGAAGGACGGACGGACGGACAACCCGAAAACATAATGCCTCCGGCACCACTTCGTGGCGGAGGCATAAAAAATTGACAATGCCCATGACTTAGTTTTTCCATAAAGCTCTTTGCCTTGATTCATTTTATCAATGCCATCTCCATGATTAACTTGGGCACTGTATTCTTGAGTTAATGGTAATTACCTCCGCCAAGAAAGGAGAAGGTTAAGTGATCAGTGACGTCAGTTTGTCTATTTGCAAAATAACTCAAAAAGTTGTGACCTGATTTGAACGAAACTTGCAGGAAAAGTTGATAATGACACAAAGAGGAGTTGATTCAGTTTTTGTAGTGATCTGGGAATTTTTATGGATATTTGAGGGATTTTTACAATCTTTTTGCAGAATATGGTCAATGAAGTTAGGAGTTCAAGCTACATGGATTTGAGGTTTGAGATGACATAAACAAAAGGCTTTTACTAGTATATTGGGAAATTCAGCAATTTTCAGCATGCATGTATGTATACATAATAATGGGTGGAAATGAGCTGCTTATTGGCGGAGGTCTGTGCTCCATGAGTGATTTTCTAGTTATGAACAGCAGTGAGTTGATCATGTCATATTGGCTACCATCATGACAATATGGGGGCCTTCCTACTCATGTAGCTGGACTTCTCTCAGTCTTAGGTTTTGTGTATGTTTTAGTGTGATGCAATGTTGCCACTTGTCAGGTTTATAATGTAAATATTTTTCTTTGATTCTGCTGGCAGCATATACTCTCATATATCTAAAGACACTAAATTCTTCATTTTTATTTTTCTATTTGCAAACCCGCATCACAAAACCAACAAAAAGGTGCCAGACATAGATTTCCAGTAAAAGGCAGATCTGAAAAGGCAGACTTTATGCTTGAAAATGATGTGTAACTCATTTCAAACGGATTCTCCCAAGTTATCTAAATATTGAAAAGGAAAGCCACACTCTGGAAAAGTGTGTACCACGAAAAGAGTACCGGGTATATTCAAGCATTCAATCTTTAATACCAAGCCCTGCTAGCTGCGCAAAGAATGTGACAAAAAAAAACCCCCCCAAAAAAACAGGATGTACAACACCACTGCAAAACAATAATGAAGGAATAATTAGATATGAAGCTGAAATTGAGCATACTCTAGAAACACATTCTATCCATGACTAATATCAACTTTAAAAGCTTTACCATCATCTTTTCAAAAGGTATTGGAGTTGAAAGTGAAGAGTGAGTAAAAGATTTTTTTTTTAAAGACATGAAAAGAGGCCCTATAATATAAAATATGACATACTTAATGACTCTATTCTACAGAAAATGTGTGCTAGAAAAACAGCGAAAAGCACAATTTCTGTTTGTTTTATAATCACAAACATCAAGACTATATAGAAGGACTGCTCTTTCAGATTATGTAAAGATTGAAGAGGCTGACCTGTTTCACCTATGTTGAGTCCTCATGTAAAATTAGGGTGTGTGACCTTTTGTTGGTTTTGTGATGCACGGTCACATTTAAAGTTACAGGAATTTGTTTTGTTGTTATAATTATAAAGCAGTATGAATAATGTACTACAAATGTAGTCATGTGACCAAAGCAGCTACACATATCATGAAGTTTCCTTGGATATCATGTAAGATGATATACGCGTATTGAAATTAACTTTAATGTCACAAGCAAAGACGCTAAAAGACAGGAAAGTGCGCGCTAATCCTGTACAAAACAAATGGACAGCAAGCGGTCCTCAAACATATTGCGCACATCACCTGAGACGCGCTGTCTCTGAAGTTGTTGTTGCTGTTTATCAAGTGTCGTTGTTTTTGTTTTTAGATCATGTTGTTGCCAAATTTTTACCTCCACGAAATAATCCTTATTACTTTAAAATCTCGTTCTTCAAAATAATCCCCTTAATCTAGAAAAAGACTATAATCTTTAAATCTTTTTAAGATAATAAAAATACCACTACCTTTGGAAATGAATGATATTTCTAGGTGTACTGAGTTTGTACTTAGCTCTCTTTTGTATCGTCATGTAGGGTAGCCATTTTGTGTCCATTTTTTATCGTGCGCCTTCGTATCTTGTTATCTCTACTATCTTTGGTCACAAGACTGGCAGATTTCATTTGGGTATTCCTTGTGTCGGCTGTTGTGTTGCTGCCTTTATTCAAAATTAATTTGCTCTCCCAGGGAGATTCACTGCGATAAGAAATCTGTATCATAGCTGCATAGCTGTATAGCCAATGAAGCAAACTGTATCACCATGAATGAGCAAAAGTATGTGCATACTTTGGGATTTTTCTCTGTGCAAAGTTTTTATGTGCCTTCTTAGCACTACTTCTGAGTAAGTAACCAAGGATTTTTTTTTTATCAAGTGGTATCTGTTTGCAAAGTTTCGTAACCTCAATAAACTGAATTCTCAGTAAATAAACTTTAATGTCCTACAAAGCAGCATTAATTAAAATTGACCTATTCTGCCTGTGCTTGAACTACATATTCTTGTATCAGGGCCTATAATGTATCAAAAGGACAAAGTACTCACAACCTACAAAGAAGTAAAACTGCTGCAATACAGGCAAATTAGTTGCGAGAAATTTTAGCTGTTGCCATGGTAGATACAATTATCACGGTCTACTCTTACAGTACCGGACTCCTTACAGGGTGGGGCCATGGGTAATTCAAGATTGCACGTAATTGTTGGGTGCCCTTGCCACATGCATTATGTCACACAGCGGACGGAAAAGCAGCCAGGTCTACTGTGAATGCTGATGAGTGATGGCCGACACAAAATCCAATTCCAAGCTCCAATGCACTTTGAAAATGCATTTCAGTATGATGATGTATACACTCTTCCATGAACAATGCAAGCTGAAATGGTGGATGGAGCCTAATTTGCTCCTCCTCCACAACCTCCCTCCACCCCCCCCCCCCCCAATGACATCACCTTGCAATATTACTGTCTGAAATAGGGTACTGTTGCCTGCACATCCTAATTGTCAATACCTGTACAGGTAGCCGATTACTGATTAATGTCTGAATAATTCAAACACACAATACAATCAATGCAGTTTTAAACTTCTAATTTTTAGCTGCAGTTACTAGCACAGCAGCCAATTTCCATTTGTTTGCACCAATCACATTGCTGTATAGGAAACCTACATGTAAGACCAGCATTGTTACAATATCACTTGATACAGTTTTGTTACCTACAACAAAATGCCACCCCTACACAAAAAAAAAAGAAAAAAAATGGTTCAATGCAGACACTACAATGAAAGCTGTGAGGACATAGGGGATTTATTGATATTCCTAGATTTTGATGAAGTTCGTAATCTTGCAATCAATCAAGTAGACTACAGCTTGAACAATTTACATAGCAGGAACAACAACTGCTTTTAAACTGACTAGATCACCTCACTCTCAAGGTAAAAGCCCCTTATGACGTATATCACCAGGGTTACAAATCTGTTACTAGATAATGTGTCACAGGTGTTCATATGACCTCACTGGTGATTATGTGACCTAATCTTATTGCTCATCTTGCTTAATTCATGGAGGATAGCCATTCCATGTGAATAAACTAAAAAAAAAAGCTTTATCTTTATATTCACATTCACAAATCTATAACATCATGTACTCAGTATTCCATAAGTGATAAATAGAATTATGAATTTGATCAACCCCAAGGTCTATTTTTCTCTCTCGCTCTTGATTTATGAAATAATGTGACAAGTGCTTGATAGGTATTTCCAAGTTTTAATTCTTTGATTCAATGATGTAATTCATGTGTAATTCAATCAATCATCTACATGATGTACAGTTGTATATCACATGTAAGAGAATGTCACAGAAATTGATATCGAAGTTCCTGTTCTACTTGTTAAGACAGGAGACCCGGGGTTCTCACGCTCACCTTAGTATCGCAAGTTCACCTGCCACGCATTCTGGGGTGACGGGGGGGGGGGGGGGGGGGGGATCAGTGGGGAGACAGCTTTAAGGGCCTCGGGAGGGGGGGGGCATGGTGTCCATTTATTCTATATTACTAGTTAAAAAAAAACAACAACAACAACAACAACTGCAAAGTACACTGTATTTGGAAAATTTGACAATGCAGGTTTTTTTTTTTTTTTTTTTTTTTTTTTTTTTAACTGGCCTCTAATTCAGTCCCCACCCTACCCCTGGATTGATGATAAATAACCCTTAAAAGTACATTTTACTAATGTATTTACTCAGAATATTTTTGGTTCAAACAAGATTTTTTGTTTGTGTGTGTGTGTGTATGTGTGTGTGTATAGATTCCAAACTAATGCATTTGCAACAAGAAAAAAAAAATAAACATGTAAAAATTGGTTCCAGTTTGGGAGCATGGTGCCAATGTGAACAAACTGAGGTTCTATCTCTATAGGGATGCTACCTGCCAAGTGTTATGAAAATCCATCAAGGGGTTTCCAAGAGGAAGATGAAAATTTAGAATGTTTACACACAACAGATGCCGGATGATGAGTGATTGAATTTAGCTCACTTGAGCCTTTGGCTTGGGTGAACTAAAAATGCAAACATATGATATGTTGAGATCTGAGATAAAGTTAAGTTAGTTGTCCATGAGTTTAAAGGTATCAATTACATCATATGTGATCAACTAAATGTATCTCCTCTTCCCTTTTTGTTGATGTAAGCAGCATTTTTGTAGAACACATCAGTAAAGTTTGAGAAAATGAGACAATCCATTCACAAGACGTAAATTTTTAAAGTTTCAGTGCCGATGTCGCTGGATGAAACAAGTTTGTGACCTCACTGCAACATTACCATCAACCTATCTGTCAGTAACAAGTTATAAATGTCCTTTTTACACAAAATGAAATTTTGTGAAAATTCTCTTTGTATTTTGCTTGATATCATTGTTGTGAACTCTTGCAGTTGTCTCATCCAGCGATGATGGTGCAACCATGACTCAAAACATTCATGACTTTCTAATGGATTTTCCTCACACTTTACTGCTGCATTCTAATTGCTGCATTCAGTCAATCTGCATGTACGTTGGGGGACACCTCCCCTTTACAATGTAAGTAGGCTCTTTCATGAACACGATTTGTGGATCCCTGAAACAAGGGGCTCCATTTCATGTCTAATCTGAGTGGTGCCACGTTTTGCCTCTAATTGAAGGGACAGCATGACAACTCACAACACTGCTTGGCCGAGCTTGAACCCAAACTACATTTTGCGAGATAGACACACATCTGACTGTGCCAATTTGCCAGTCACGATTGTGGCAAAACAATCACTAAAGAGAGAGAGGGAGAAAGAGAAGGAGAGGGCTTGTGGAGCAGGGAGAAACTAGACACCTTATCTTCATTATACATCAAAAACAACTAATTATTGTAATTTCTTTGCATTTTCATTATACCCATTCAGATTGATTTCGATCAGAATGGTAGTGATGTTATTTCATTTTTATGCAATGCTTCAGACTCAGTGTGAGGGAAAACAGTCATTATGAGACAACAGTTTCTTAACCCGTTGAGGACGAGTCCCAAGTATACTCGGGCAAGCGTCTATGGGTAATGCGTGTTGTACTTGTAGCAAAATCAAAAAGACCTCAACGGGTTAAAATCATACTTAGTTGTCAGCACTTTTAGTCGCAACAATGAAATCTGGAATACGTATCAGAGTTGTTTTTCCTCACTTTTTTCGGAAAAGGAAGCAAAAGGGAGCTGTGCTTTACTGTGCTTCCCAAAATCGGGAGGCATAAGCATTAATAAAGGTTAAAACTTGTTCCCACTCATGTTCACACTTTGTGTCACATTCCTCTAACCGGCACTTATAACTGGCACCCTCAGTATTAAATAATATTTTAGAGATCATTAAACGGATAGTGAGTATTGGTGGAGATGAGAATTGGGCTTTTAACTTTTTGCGAGATACCAAGAAAGCACTTATGATATAGTACAGAGCATACCATTTTAAGAGGAATTCAAAGTTTATTTGATGAAAATCAGGTCTGGAATAACTGAAACATCCAAAAACAAAGTAAAACAAAGCAATCGTAATGAAGTGTGGGTCCCACACTTTCAGAATCGCTCTTTTTTGGGTATCTCAGCTATTTCACAACCAATCTTCATCAAATAAACGTTGAATTCCTCATAGAATTACATGCTCTTTCATATTTCATATAGAGGTTTCTCATTATCTCACCAAAAAAAGTTAGAAACCTGAAATTAGGTCTCAACCAAAACTATATGATCCCTTTAATGTTCAAATGAAATGTACAATCTTTAAAATATTAAAAATGAATAAAAAAACAACCTGGAGAGACAATATTCACCATCTAGACTATGTATTATTGGCAGCTAAACAAAATGCACGATACTGACACCAGAAATACGACCCTAGAAAGAAAGACCAGTTTGTTTAATATCAATCATCACACAGCCATGAAAAGCAGGCAATAACCTGTCTGACTGCGAGGACATGAGGGTGAATTACAGGGTAGTATATGTCACTATTGTATAGCTAACGTTAAACAGCAGCAACAAGACAGTGACAGTGGCTCACAGAACAATTATAAAGAAACGAAGTAAAAAACTACTGGAACAGCAATTTATTGTTTACAATAGTTGCATTATAATTCTCCTGCCAAGTACATATAACTAAGTCTGTCACATCTAAGGCCATGACAGAAATAATTATGTTAGTGACTGCAATAACATCTGGTTGTATACTTAATTCATTTAGTCAATTACTTAATTTAAAATGTCAAGGGTTAGTCTATGTATTTTACTTAAGACTTATTGGCATAGCAATAACCTGTACTTAAAATGCATTCCAACTACAGTCAAACTCGGATACCTCGAAGTAGTCGGGACTGAAGAAAATGGTTCGAGGTACGCGAATTTCGAGGTACGCGTACGTCGAATTTTCTTCGACTTATCCAATGTTTATCGATGTTAACACGGTATCTGTTATGGTGCCTACCGACTGTTTGCATGCTTGTCAATTGGAATTGAGTCGACTTGAAAATGTATAAATGGAATGGAAATCGATGTTCTTCTAATCAACACCATTTTCTGCTGGACAATTGACTCACCAATCACCATAAAAACAACAAGAAAATACAATGTACCGGTACGTAATCGAGGGCGAGATATGCGTGCTGAATGTACATGTACAGTATTTGTATCTGCGTGTGGATGTGGTGTGTCTACAGAATACCGTGGAGGAACCTGTCGAAAACTAGATTTACCAAGCAGACAGATACACAAGAATCACAAGAATCACATTCTTAGCTTTGTAAACTTTTGATATTACGCACAAAGTTAACACATGCTTGATGGCTTACAAGTGTAACATGAAGCTCACCAAAAAAGTGACAATCGTTGACATTTACATCCAGTGAAAACGTGCACGTGGAGTTACAGGGAGCGACGGCAATGTCGCACTGCTACGCAGCGCTAGCGGTCTATTGCGTGTCTACTATGCTAGCTAGCTACAAATATGTATGCAGTATTGACGAGATGAACACGTTGTTATATGGATGAGAAACTGGCGCAATAAACAAGTGTAGAGAACGGTAACGCACCTTGCACGTGGCGAACATCATTCAGTGTATGTGTATATGTGTATACGTGATTGGGAGAATAACGGTCGCGTAGAGGGTGACTCAAGGCAGACAGTACAACGCAAATTCAAACAAAACCAGATGTACTAATACAACATGTACAGTCGCAATCAGCAATAAGCGCAACACACGAAGGTTGGGCTACTTGGTTGCCAAAAACCAATAGTGATTAATATCGCAAGATCAGATTCGGTCTACGACTTCTGAGTACATTGCCACTGTAATCATAAACTTTAACAAAGAGTGATTGCTCGCATAAAAAAAAAGAGAAGCAATCTCATACGATAGTGCTTGAAAGGGGGAAGAAAAATACATTACCGAAAACTCAAATAAGATACAAGACATAACAGGGTAAAGTAATTGTTTACAGAACTTAAATAGTGTAGACGTCTGACCTCATAAAGTCTGTTAATAGTTTAGTGGTCGTCATTAATTACAATTAGTGCTCTGCCTATTCATAGACCGAGCAGGTGAACCGATGACAAAATTAAGCGAAAATTGGCTTTCGCGAGTTCATAGGGTGAGGTTGAAATATTTTGTATCATACAGTAAATGTACAGTATTTTCAGAAACAATTATTGATCACTCCAAAGGCCAGAACTGACATCAATGAAACCCAAGATCGAGTTTTACGTTCAAACAACTTTGGGTTTATGTGTACTTACATTTTTAATACAGTGTAGTTCTGTTGTTTCATGAGGTCACCACTTAAAATCATCATATTACATGCAAAGCCAAGCCTTACTTTAAGTATATGAGGCAGCAAATGGTACAATGAAAGCAAACGTTAAAATCCAACATTACAGATTTATATTTTCCCGTCGTATATAATGGATATGTCAGTACACTGAAAAGCGTAAAGTAATGGAGGGGAAGTCGTAAAAAGTTGTTTGATTTTAAGAACGGAGAAATTTTTTGCATAATCAGTACCTAGATATTAAACTTCAATAATACAGTATAGGTACGACACCTAGAAGTTCGTTGGAAACATGTTTTGTGGCTTTAAATTAGACATGTACGAATCATATTTGTCTCATCACTCATAATCCCGTAACAGCGAAAGAGTCGGTGATTACATTACATTACATTACAGATTTATATTTTCCCGTTGTATCGAATGGATAAGTCAGTACACAGAAAAGCGTAAAGTAATGGAGGGGAAGTCATTAAAAAAAAGTTGCTCGATTTTAAGAACGGGGAAGGTTTTGCATGATCAGTGCCTAGATAACTTTAGTAATAGGTAGAAACATTAACAGAAGTTTGTTAGAAATATGTTTTGTGGCTTTACAACATGTACGAATCATATTTGTCTCATCACTCCTTAACAGCGAAATAGTCAGTGATGTTGGCTTGCTTTTTCTGACGTTTATAATTACTCATGAGATACAACTCATAGTTCTCCACGAGCAATTGCAGCTCAGCCGGTGTTTGCTCAAAGATGTCAAACTGCCTGATCACATTCAGAGCTTGACACACTTCACTGATCGAAGGTGGTTTGCGCACACAATCCTCCCCCTGTTGGCTACTGGTTTCACCATTACCGTTCTCGTCATCGCTCTCGCCGTCTTCTTTGACTCCTGTGATTTCAACAATCTGGTCATCCGTTAATAGCTCGACGCCCGTGTCTGTTGCATCCACGTCTATGTATTTCTCCATGGCCGGTAGCGGGAAGAGGTCGCCCAATCTCTCCCAGATGCCGCGAAATTCTTGTGCGTCTTCAACACCTCCCTCTTCAGCGTGATCTCCATCTTCCTCTACTTGCTCACACGGAAGAACGAATCCAACATGCCTGTATACATTGGCTATTGTCTGTTGGGACACCTTGTTCCATGCCGTCTTCAAAGCGATGATAGCGTCAAGAAGGTCCCATTTGAAGGGAATTCTCTCATCTGCCGCTGCAAGTCGTCGGAATGCAAGGATGTGCCGATAGTGTTGTTTCAAATTTCTGATGACACCACCATCCATTGGCTGGGTCAAGCTGGTAGTATTTGGCGGTAGAAACACAAGTTCAATGTTGTCCAGCTTAATGTGAGGATGGGCCGGGCAGTTATCGATAACCATTGCAATTTTTCTCCCTTCCATCTTGCCGTCAAGTTTCCTCAGCCATGCCTCAAACAATGCCCCCGTCATCCAGGCCTTTTTGTTGGATTCGTAGGCAACTGGCAGTTTCTTCACCTTCTTAAATGCGCGTGGTCGCTTGCTCTTCCCGATGACAAAGAGGGGGAGTTTGTCGCTGCCATCCATGTTAGCGCACACTAGAACAGTGACACGTGTTTTCTGCTGTTTACCTCCATGGTAGGTAGTGCCCTGAAAACCGAGGGACTTCTCTGGTAACATTTGCCAAAATAAACCAGTTTCATCGGCATTGTAGATATCCTTCGGGTCATAACGCCTCAGAATATCTATCAGCCTTCCATCTTTCCAGACTTGGACAAGCTCTTCATCCACCCCAGCAGCTTCTCCAGCCTTTATGATGTGGCCTATTCCGTGTCGTTTTTTGAAACGATCTATCCAGCCCTGTGAGGGAGCTGTCTCATGACCAAATTCTTTGGCAAAGTATTTGGCTTTTTCAAGCAGCATCTCCCCATCAACCGGAGATCGGGTAGAGATTCACTTTGCCAAAACCACGTGATCAAAGCCGCGTCCACATAGTCGAATGTCATCTGCCTCATTCTCTTGACGCCCTTCCGAGCATCACTAGGATTTTCAACTGCTTGCACAATTTTGTGGCGGTTTTTTATCATGTCCGACAGTGTGTTGGTCTTCACATTAAACTTTGCCGCAACATCTTTTTTCTTCCATGTTGGATTTTCATCCATGAATGTGAGGATTGAGTATTTTTCCTCATACGATTTTGCATTCAATTTTCGCTTCGTTGCCATGCTCGAAAGTGATAAACGTGCTGCTCTCTTCGACCAACAAAAGGAAAATGGCAGAGAAGTCTATTGCCAAGAGAATTTGTACCCAGTTTCTTTCACATTTTGGAAATTGAAGTTACGCAATTCATATTCTCGCTATTCGCTCCGGCAGTCTGTCTAACTTCATGAAAGGAAAAAGTTAGAGAAGCACTTCGCAGGAAATTGATGTTTGGACAGTGGACCGTGATTAATGCCAAAGATTTAACTGTCAACACCTAAGCAGGTGCGCCACGGCGGTTAAGAAATCTACGCGCGCGGTATGACCATCACGACCGCAAAATCAGAACACAGTGATTAAAGAAAAGGAGATGCTGGGGCAGATCGTAGTGCTACCGTAAGCACTCCATTGGCATGGGTGCTATGTGCATACCGTGTATGTGTGTAGGTAGGTGTGGGGGACTTGTTTTTATTTTTTTTTTTTGCCAGCCATGTATTGTTTTGAGGGCATGATCTGTCTCGGAATATTTACAATCGAGTGTAAAAAGATTTGTGACATGTCTCCGCTGTCCACTCGTGCTTAATCGGGGGGAAAATGTTGCGTGCGTGATGTTCGAATTTCACTTCGAGCAACATGCTGGGAAAAACAATAAGCTGATAAAGATCGGGACATGAGATTTCCCTTCGAGGTAATCGAATTTCGAGTTAGTTTTTTTCGAGCTACGCAAATTTTAACACACAGAAACTCCACAGGAGCAATCGGGACTTCCATTTTGCCTCCGATGTAAGCGATATTCGGCTTATCCGACGTCGAGGTATCCGAGTTTGACTGTACACAAGCAATGTAAAGGGAAGTACCAGTAGGGAATCATCATTCATGCATTGTAAAAGTGGATAAATGTGTCATGAGTAATTTTTCAGGCTCGGCTGGGTAAGAAAATTTCACGCTTCTGATTCCGCAGAATCAAGACATTTATTGCTGGAATGTACAATGAGCAAAAACACTCACATGCTTTTATTTCTGGGGGTTTTTTTGGAAAAATGTTCTTTTTTCACAATCAAAAAAAAATTTGTACCTATAAAGTGAGTACTTTCGCCTCCAACTGGTGGCTTCTTCAGACTGCGTCGTAGACGGAGGTATGGATGGCAAAATACTCACTGAGGTACAAAATAATTTTCATGATTGTGAAAAAGGAACATATTTCTATGAAATCAGCAATCAGATTGACCTCATTCAAGCTTGTATTTTTGTTTAGTTTCTGGCTGGGCGAAATGAGCATAAGTTTCCACACTGCGAAAATGTTCACTTCTGCAGTAATCACAATACAGGACCACTGTCCCATTTTGCTTTGACCATGTCAGTAGATTAAAATGACCTCAATAATAAGACAACTATCATCATGATACAACTATGCCTCCTTCTGGTAAGATAACAACAGTAAGCCCTGCTGTATCGGTACTTTTTACAGCTACCACGCCTTCACCCACCCCCTATGGTGGTCCTGAAGGGACATCGTAAATTGTGAATATCAGTGCCGATATTTGCGACTAAATCTGCGATATTACATATTTAGTTGCAGATATCGATGCCAATTTTCAGAGTTAGTCACGAAAATCGGTGCCAATATTCACAACGTTCGTGAAATTCATGACTCGTCGTGAATATCAGCACCGATATATGAGACTAGTCGCAAATTTTATCGTGATTCTGCCAATATTCACGACTCGTGAATATCGGCGCCGATATTTGTGACAACATGTGCAGTATCGCAGAGTTAGTCGCCAATATCGGCGCTGATATCCATGATTTACGATGTCCCTTCAGGGCCACCATAACCCCCCCCCCCCCCCTTCGCCTTACCTCCCCTTCCTCCCTTCACCCAACCCCCACCCCATAAAAAGATGATTTACGATGTCCCTTCATGACCACCATAACCCCCCCCCCTTCACCTTACCTCCCCTTCCTCCCTTCACCCAACCCCCACCCCATAAAAAGAGCAAGGGAAAGGCAGAGTAGTTACTCTTGCTGTTAACCCCCTCCCCCCCCCCCCCCCATTGGAAAAAAAAAATCTATCAGTTGGTCAAAAATAGAATGAAATAAAATACAATCAGATGGAAAGAAGGAGAGAGGTAATAAAGTAGAGTAGTCTAAAGCGTTCATCAGTCTGTCAGTTTATTTGAACTCTCACCCAGAGGGTTTGGTTCATATCACCATCTTTTGACAGACACCAGATTGCTGTGAATGTGAGCCCTTGTGCAACTTACACATGCCTGAAGAATGACCAGTAATATTAAAGTGTATCTGTACTCATAGAGGATAAGACAGTAACTGTCAAATTTCCAGCGTACAGCACATAACAAATGTATCCCCATCCTTCTAAATTTGTACATAGTGTATCTGTGTCTCAAACACAGATTTTACGTTGCAATTTGTTTCTTGTGACACGGTAGCATCTAGCTCAAGCCTGTGAATTGTACATCTTGGGCAATTCATTGGCCTCGGTAGGTTGGCACTGTTAACAAATCACTCAAAACTCTTGGCAAGGAGAACAGTCCACCAAGGCAGGGAGACAGATGTAATGCTATCCTTGCTTTTTACATGGGTCATTATAAATAAAGAAACAAACACACAGACACACACACACACAGACTAATGCACATATACATATGTAAAATCAGACTTAAACTAAACAACACTTACATGTATGAATTAAAAAAAAAATGCTGGTAATCTGTGCAGCTAACAAAATAGCAACAATAGACTGCTGACTTTTCTCTTAAATCAAAATATGACTGATACTTATTTCATCACATCACTTGTTGTTCTCAGTTGTGAAGTTAATGCACAAAATAAACAGCATATATAGTACTTTATACACCGAATATTTTGCGAGGTTTTTATTTTCGCGAATTTCGCCAGTCAGTTGCTATTTGCGAAAATATGGACTCTGATCAAGATGTGAATGTGACGTATGCGTGTACACTTCTCCCTTCAGTATAGGACTCCATGACTGCGAATTTAACCACTCGCGAAATTGTCGGGAATTCCCGATTCGCGAAAATTTAGACTCACGAAATATATGGTGTATACAGTATTAGGGACCACTTCTGGAAGTCAGGTTGTAAGTTTGGGCAAATACAGACTGCTGAAGTGCAGGCAGGTAACCAAATGTGGAAAGAATTGATACATTTTTGTAAAATGTTTTGGAGAAAATCTATAGCTACTAGAGCAAGACAAATTATAAAAGAACTAAGAAAAAAGGACAAAGCATGATACATCCCTGGTTCTGCTAGAAAAAAAAAAAAGACTTAACAGTATGTGCAATGCAAACACCAAACTTTGACCAGAATAACATTTTGTAAACTGGAACTTGCAAGACAATTTTGCAAGTGGTTGGATTCTGATTAAGGACCACAGAAACCAAATGAGAATTAGAATATTGCTTTGAAAAAAAAAAAACAAAAAAAAAAAAAACATATATATATATATATATATACATATGATGAAATAACTAATAATCTCCTTGGAGACAACTGTTAATCAGTCGCAACTATTTGTTGGATAGGTGTACTTACTCCTTGAAGAAGTTCTCTGGTCGCTGTGTGAATTCACCAAAGAGTGGGAACAGACCCTTGGTCATGTCAAAATGAATCTGTGCTGCTCCGCCTTCATTGAACTGACTCGTCAAAATTACCTGCCAGTCAACAACACAGAGCAATAAGTGACTAACTCAAAAATTTCTTGTCCTGTGAATTAGAACACAAGGGACAATGGGCTCCTACATTGAGTGAACAAGTGGTATATGCGACCATGCATCACAAAACCAACAAAAAGTCGCACATACTGATTTTGTGTGAGGACTGAAAATAGGTGAAATGGTCAACCTCGCCAATCTTGAGTTTTTCATATTTTCTGAAAGAGCAAGTCTTCTTCTACATTCTGCTAAAGTTTGGGATCATGAAATGAACAGGAAATTGTGTCTTTTGCAAGTTTTCTCAAACACTTTTTTTTTTGGTAAAATAATGTAATTACGTGTGTTTTATACTTCTTAAAAATCTTGTACACACTCTTCACTTTCAACTCTAATAACTTTAGAAAGGATAATGGTACTGCTTTGAAAGTTGTCATTAATCATGGACAGAATATGTTAATAAAGCATGCTCAATTTCAGTTTAATCTAATAATCTCTTCAGTGGTGTTGCTCCCTTGGTTTACATCCCGTTTTTTGTCCCATTCATCGCAGAACTAGCATGGCTTGGTGAAGACTAAGCACTTGAAAAGACCCTGTACTTCAGCGCCTCTTTTCTCGGTTCACACTTTTCTGGAGTGTGTGCTTTCTTTCAAATATTCAGATAGGTTAGGAGACTCCATTTGAATTGAGTTATACATCATTACAAAGCTTACAGTCTGCTTTTCCAATGTCTGCTCTTCACTATAAATCCATGTCTGGCGACTTTTTGTTGGTTTCGTGAACAAGTGATACATACATCCATCACTAGGCTTTATAAAGGTAAAGTATAGTTCTCAGAAGGACTCAAACTAAATCTTCCACCATTGGGAATTTCTTTTTTATACAATACTATAAATAGAAAGGTTCTAGAAACTTGTCCCATTACCTTCAGTTACACTGGCAAAAGAAAGTTTAAGATTGCGATCTTTAAGATCTCGATCATTTGCCAGTGTGACTGCAAACTTCTCGCTAAACGTCTCCCGAAACTTCCCACGCTAAATGGGGATATTTCCCCCACCCCTGCCAAACTTCTTGATCTCTTGCCAGTGTGAAGGCTAGCAACTGAAACTTTGCAAAGTTTGTCACATGATCAGTCCACCATCTGTTTGCGGACAGTGTCTCTAAAGCGCGCGGTCATTGTGATGAACAGGAGTGTATTGTTCAGTCACAATCATTCTTTCTTTTTTCTTGCACATGCACACTAGTCACCCAGACTTCTCGATCCAAAAGTTGAGAAGTTAGACTGCCAGTCTGAATGGACGACAAAAGGTTGCGAAGACTTTGTAATCTTGAACTTAAAGATCTTTTGCCACTGTAACTGTGGCTATTGATGCAGTTTGCCATATAAGTTGCTTTGAATTTTTTGAGATTAGAAGTGAAATAATCTAGATTACCAGATAATTGTAGAGTACCAGACCTTCCCCGTTCAGTATTGTGTAAATAGAACACTACATGATGATCAATCGTGCCCTAGCAGCTGTAGTATATTCTTACAAGCTGCATGCAATTCACACCCACACAAAGATTGATGGATACAACTATGGCCAAACTGTGATTGATCATGAAATGTTACATGACAACCATGATTGGATATGTTCTCAGATTGCACATATTTTTTGCATGCCTTTTTGGCTTACATTTTGCATTTTCGTCATTACCGAGCTGAAATCAAGTTATATCACAGTGTTATGTCATACTAGTCAATATACATTCTTGTGTTGTATCCATTTTAGGGCAAAATTGGCAGTTTCTTCCGCCATATGGAAACCATGTTTTACCATCTAAAGGAAATCATCAGATTCTAGAAGGCAATGGCATAAGCCTTTATGTGCTTTGAGTGCTGATTGGCACAGAAAACCCCATAGAACTGTGCACACTATCCAAAGTCCATGACCGACAAAGGCTTAAACTTTTAAAGTCTGTGAAGATTCAATACGTCAGAAGGAATAGGTCGTTTTTGTCACAATACAGACACGGTCATTGCATGAAAATTCCATCAGATTTTATGGTACAGTTTCATTTCCCTGTGGCCAAATATTGTAGAAATTTAATGCCAACTGTACACACATGAACTTGGAGACAAACTGTCACTTACATACTTTAGACAAGATCATTTTTTTTTTTTAAAGAAAAAAAGAAGAGAAAATCTGAGATTACCATACAAACAATGGTTGGAAAAAGTGACGCTGAAATGAACAAACATAGTGTTCATCAGTGTCAATAACATGGATTATTTCACTGCATGTGCTTTCATTTGGCACAGTATTTTATTACTGCTGATTAGAGCCTTGGTGAACATAAACATTATTTTTAGCAAAAACACAGATATTTATAAACTCCTAATGTGACATAACAAGGGCAACTGATTTGAAAATTACGCCCTGTTTTTGTCATTTACCCACAATTAGTGGTAATGATTTTGTTTTGACAGTTACTTCAGGCACTAAGTTTAGAATGGTGGAAGCTATACATGTCCTTCTGAGGCAAAAACAGTATCAAGATGAGGTACTGTGATTATTCGAAAGTTGTCATTAAAATCATTACAAACAAAATGTATTATATATAAAATGAGGGAAGAAACAAATCAAAGTACTCACATAACAAGCTTGTTTCCACAAGATCAATGTTGATTTTGTGTCTTTGACACCTTAAAGGGGATGGCTAGTAACCGATCAGTGGGAATCAGTGGGAATGCTGAGGGATGATTGTTCCAATCCTTGTGGGATTCATTTAAGAGTACATTATATATCTATTGTTGTGTGAAAATTATTTGCTTCAGAACGGTCTCATATTCAAGTAATGTGCAGATTAATGCCCCGTCACTGACCAGGGACGCTTACCTGGAAACATTAATCTGCACATTACTTGAATATGAGACCATTCTGAAGCAAATAGTTTTCACACAACAGTAGATATATAATGTACTCTTAAATGAATCCCACAAGGATTGGAACAATCATCCCTCAGCAATCCCACTGATTCCCACTGATCAGTTACTAGCCATCCCCTTTAATAAAGAAGACATGACTTCATATAGTATTCAGTGCATTACCTTGACAAACACATTTTTAACACAAAATGGATTTCTAAAGCACATTCTTATGGCACACTGAGTACAAGCACTTGCAATATCCACAAATAAAATCTGATGCAAACACAGTGTTTATATCAATTCTTTGCAATAAAAACAATGACATTCACCTCCTGAAAGATGAATTTGTTTAGCTTGCCAGCGATGCCTTGCCACAACTTGTCGAAGAGATAGAAAGTGAGCTGGTCTCGTATTAGGTGTAGTCTCTCCTTCAGACTCTGCAGCATGTCACAAGCTGTCACAGACAATGCAGGCAAGATGTAGTCTTTTGCAGACGGCATGGAAAACCACCTGTTGAAAGAAATTTACAATTCAGTCAAGAATGAGACATATCTATACCACACCTACAAAGACTCTAGCTATCCAATTGGTCGATTGCTAATCATGTGACATGCATTTATAATTTGTAGAGAAAATGCCAAGCTTTGCATCGATGTAAATTCTATGACAAATCTATTATTGCTTTTCTTTCAAATGCGCAGTAGCTACATTACTGTAAATATATGACTTTTGCACACAAAGCAGTGACAGAAACTTAGAATTTACATGCAGATCCAGTATGAAACACTGCTTGTTACTCAATCATCACATAAAATGCAAGCTGTAGACGAGAGGAACGGAATCGCGAGAAACGCTTTCATTGTATTGTGGCATTCGGCCATTTATCAGTCGGTTTGGGCGGGTTTGTGCGTTTGAGCAGAATATGCGAAGTTGGCATGCCGTCGACTGAGTCGGAGGCGCGAACGTGGCACATTAAGAGTTAAAACAAAGTATAAATCTTACACTCACAAAGTCCCCCCACTGACACAGAACAACACTTCATTACATTCTACAAGTTTTAAGTTCTGCACTGAAGTCTAAATTGCCATATTTTAGGCTTCTCTTTGAATGCGTGCTTTAATATTACAGTGAATCTTTAATGTGAATGCAAACTTTACAACAAAGTAATTCTATTCTGGAAAAAAAAAAAATCTGTGATTCAATGTTCTGCAGTTCCATATTTCAACTTTCTCCTTTTGTTACATCCATATTCAACTTGTCTCTATCTTTGTTTGTCTGTCTGTCGGTCTGTCTCTCTCTTTCACTATGTGACAAATGTAACAGTAACAATAGAGGGCCTCATTCCCACAGGATCATTAGGCAGCATTCATATTTTGTACCAGTTCTTTTGTTCCTTGCAGGAAAATTTTTCTTTTTCACTCCATGTGTGTGCTTACAAATGTATTTGAAGTCATCTACCCTTTCAGAATAAATGAATACACTCTATCAAATTTCTAGCTTGCAATGAGGAATAGTGAGAATCCTAACCACATTCACTTCTGGAATCTTCACCACTCAAACAAAAACAAAAAACAATGGGGGAGGAGGGCTTATTTGATGGGTCATTAATGATTTATGAAATTAATGTGAAACTCAATTCGTTGGCTGAGAATGAGAAGGGCATTAAGTTGCCACTAAACCCATAGGTCCGAATTCATGAAGGTGGTACAATCTTGTCCATGGTTTAAACCATGGTCAAAGACCATGAGGCGCCAAGTATCACATGGAATATTTTGTTACAAAATCAGTAATTTTGTCGACAAAATGACCATTTCGTTAAGGATATTACCATTTTGTCAACGAAATGTTGTCATTTTGTTACGAAATAATCATTTCGTCAATGAAATGACTTAAACCTGAAGCACCATATCACCCAAAACTATACCATTCCTTTAAGTCCCCTCTGAATGGCTAGACAACAAGAAGAAAGTGCCTTGCCTAGGGCCAGATCCACTGCAGATATGGAACTCACACCAGAGACCTCAAAGGCTTGACATTCAATGGTCTTATCCACTGAGCCACAACAGCTCCTCACGAGTGGTTTTATTATTTTTAAATTTTTAAATACCTCCAGTGGTATTTATTTTTAAATGCCACAAGTGGTGTTTATTTTTTCAGCTGAGGACATGGTTCTATTATCCCAAATCAGGCCAGTGCACGTACATATGTGACCCTGCATCACAAAACAAACAAAAAGTCGCCAGACATGGATTTTTAGTTAAGAGCATATTGTGAAAGACCAGATTTCAAGCTTTAAAATGATGTATAACTCAAATCAAATGGACTCTCCTGACCTATCTAAATATTGGAAAGAAAGCACACACTCCAGAAAAGTGTGAACTGAGAAAAGAGGCTCTGAAACACAGGGTCTAATCAAGGATTTTACTGAAATTGTCAGAGACTGACAACTTGTAAGGGCTGACAACTTCATGAAATGGTGCCCTGAATATTCCATATCTGGCCAAATACATTGTAAGAGTTAAAGTAGGGAGTTTCTCAGGCAGGACGCTTCTGCTCATCATGGCTCTATGTCTCTGATCCTGCTTACTTCTCTTTCTGGTAGTATCTAGCCTTCTCCTTGATCTCTGTGACAACGGCCTTCTCGATGGTGGCAGCCATGTCTTCCCGAAGGAGCTCGAAGAGGGAGAGGATCTCGTCAAACACTGTCCCTGACAGTGCCTCAGTGGGACTCTCATCCAGGAGCTAAGTACAGATTACATCAATTATTGTACGATGATAATACGAATGGTGATAACGATAATTACATTAAAAAATCAAAATCAATGTATGCAATAACCATAAAAAATATCAATATCAATCAATGTAATGACCATGGGGATGATGATAATAATCAGAACAATGATAGTAATAATGTTGAAAAACATTATCATGCAAAGATAACAATATGTAAGAACAATAACAGTAAAATAAAATCATTATTTTGCAATCATTTTTTTACAATCACTGAAATTACTAAAATCTTCAAAAACAAAACCACTGATAACAAATGCTCATTCTCGTACATTTCCACCACACTGTATCGATTGAATGCTTTACAGCATATTACCTAGGTCACAGGAAGTGAACTCGTTCAATAAATATCATGTGCATCGTCTATTCCTAATGTGGAAGCAAGTGACATTGTCTGAAATAACATCTGCAGCTGTGCAGATGTAGGGCTCCCCTTACCGTGGGCAGACTTGGGGATTTCCCCTCGGCTAGCTGGGAGTTGAGTCTCTCCATGCGAGCCTGCTCTTTGGAGAAGTATTGCAGCTGAAGAAAGAACTAATGGAGAAGGAGGATGAAAGGATGTGGAATGGGTTACAAGGTGACTGTCTGACATTTCAAAAAAGAATTGTGACTTCTTGTTCATGTCATCGAATGGAAACACCATCTCCAACAAAGAAACAAATCATGCTACCTACAAGACAGCACTATTTCCATTACTCTCCATGCGCTTTGTTATCACACAGTATGTACAACAGTTTGCCAAATATAAATTGTTCAAAAAGAAGAAGAAGATGATTACAGACTATTGCATAAAATGCAGTGCAAAATCACAAAGGAAAGACTGAATTCAAATGAAGGGAATCTTGGTAACTGACTCTATCAAGTATGACATGCAAACATACATCGTTCTCCTACAAACCACACAGGCTATATACAGTGTACTCCTGTTAAAATGAACATGGTTATAACAAAATTCCAGTTATAATGAAATAATTGTTCAGGCTGAAAGATTATCCACTCTATGTTTTTCATTGTTTATTTCTTAAGTTTCAATTCAACTTCAATATGACGAAAGACAACTGCCAGTCCTGAGGACTTTGTTATAATGGGAGACAACTGTACCAGAAAAGCAGATTTTGTCACTACTTCTTTTGTTTGCATTTCAAAGCGTAGCGATGTTTTGAAACACAAACTCTATATTGCCCTTTGTTTAGAATACTTAAACCAAATGAAAAAGCATCCTCTTAAGGCCATAGGGGTACATAATTATGTACCTTAGGGGTATATAATGCACCTGCCTGTGTGTAGATGCTTTTCAAATGAGGAAATTTGACATTTTTTACACATTATCTTGATTGTTGTGTAAGTACCTATACCCTACATAGAGCCTATCTAATTCTTTACTTACTAAACTGAATTTGAATATCACTTTCAATGGTTTTCAATTTCAATTAGGCCAAAAAAAAAAAATTGTTGCATTGGGGTAACCCGCCCGACCCTAAAAATTCCGCCGACCCCATGTTTTTTTATTATTTTTTTTTTTGCTATCGATATCAAATATCTTGTTGATTGCGATCGCGATCGCACAAACCCGGAAGTGGAAACGGCTGTGGGGATATCGGATGTACGAGGGAGAGATCTAGCGCCTCGCATAAGCCTTCCTTGATCAGTACGTCATCTGTTTCCAACACGGACATGTACTCTAACAAGATTTATTCAGTGTATACGTAGCATTCAGACTGCGATGTATTGTGCACAGTTTTGCCATAGGTTTCTTGTGTGGAGAACTTACACGAATCTGTATATGTGGGACTGTAATAGAGATCGCCGTGTGCGATGAAAAGATCGTACATATGGGTCAATTTGCATCTATCTTATCTAAGTCAAAATAGTAAAATATGAAGTGAAAACATTCAGGATAGGGATTTCAACATCTTTAAATTCTGTGAAGGGGTATAATTCCAGTAATATCGGCCTCATAAATGATTTGTAGAATAGATGAACACAGCACATTCGGTGCAGCAGTTGTAACTGTTTACTGAGCTGAGCACGAGTTTTACACGTAAAATGCAGGTAGCAAAAAAAAAAAAAAAAAAAAAAAAAAAAAAAATCCGCCCGACCGACCCTATTTGAAAATCTCATGTTACGCCAATGCAACAATTTTTTTTTTTTGGCCTTAGTCAGTCTATCAGAATAAAGAAGAATGATTTTTTCATAAATAAATGATGCAATATGCCCTCTTACCTTGAGCGAACTATCATATCCCTAGTTGAAGCATCTTACAAGAATGTTTGTATGTGTGTGGGGGGGGGGGGGGGAGGGGGAGGGGGGGTGGGGAGAGGAGAAGGGGGGCAAAGGTTATGATAACCTCACCACTTGCTCAGAACACTCAAAGAGCACTGTGATGATGCAATGCACTCCATTGAGCATTGAGCATATCCCAGTTGAAGCATCTTAAAAGAATGTGTTTATGTGTAAGGGGGGAGGGGAAGGGGGAAGGGGGAAGGGGCAAAGATCATGATAACCTCACCACTTGTTCAGACCACTCCGAGAGCACTGTGATGATGTAGTGCACTCCGTTGAGCATGGCCGTGTAGTGGTCTCCCAGGGGGTTGGAGGCTTCCTGCCTCATGACCTGGAGTAGCCTCACTCGGAAGTCATCCAGGAGCTCAAGCTGCAGGTCCAGGAAGCGGAGGTGGTGGGTGGGGGAGTCGAGAGACCGGTAGCGCTCTAGGGTGTGGTTAAAGAGATGGACAACAGAGACATGATACGACTTAAAATCCTACTGCTAAAGGAGAATGAAACCCCAAAATATACAATTAAGGGAATGTTGCAATATACAAGTGAAGCATAGTTTGTTGAAAATCATACAATCAGTTTGAAAGTTATGAATTTTTAAAGTTTTGGTGTCGCCATTGCTGGACAAGACTGTAACAGCTTGTGACATCACTGCGGGATAACAATATACACAACTGTAAAGAAAATATAGACAGAGTTCGACATATTTTCGTTTTCCTAGCATAATGAAAGAGCACTTGACTTATCTTCTTTCAGAAAGTAGGGGGGAACAATATTACCCTGTTATGTCATTAACAAGTCCAGCGAACACGTACTTTGCATTAAAAAAATACATATTTTGTGGATTTCTCTCTACATTTTCTTTAAATTGTTGTCCTGCAGTGACATCATGCCCTGTAGTAGTCTTCTCATCCAGTAATGGCAGCACCAAAACTTTGGTGCATCAACAAACAAACGAACAAATAAACAAAATTCATAACTTTTCAATGTATTGTCCGATTTCTTCAAACTTTGCTGATGTGTTCTACTAGCATTGCTGCATTCACTCAATCCACATGTATATCAGGGTTTTATTTCCCTTTCAAATTTAGTGTTTGAAGATGTGACACAACAATTCTAATTTTGACATATATGTACACGTATAAAGCACTTCACACTACATTTATAACAGCTGAGCGGTGGTTTGGTCCTCATTAAAAAAAAGTCAGTCGTGGAACATCACAATGCAATTACAAGTTTACAAAGTGTAAAGAATAATTCATAACAACTTTCACCAACTGTAAGATTAGGATTACCACAATGTCATTCTGCCTATCAGACTACAAATGTAGTATGCTTACACCAAAGAGCACAAGGGCAGGCTAGATTATGAGTATGCATCTAATTGTGTTATTGGTTACCGCAGGACATTGGTTGGAGTAACTCATCATAATTGATTGTTTTTGCATGCTAAAACGACTGCCCAAACAAATGACCTGATGTGGATGCAATAGACAAGGCAAATGCAAGGTGTCATAACTATTTTGTGGATGACATAATAAAGTTTGCAGCTTAAAGGCCATATTCATCCCCAGCTCATCTACTAAATGCTCTGACAGTAGGTGAGCTACACCACCAAAAAAAAAAAAAAAACATACACACACACATAAAAACAAAACAAAACTAGAAATGCTACTATGGTGACTGGTATGCCTCCGCCATAATGCATGATTCTTCTAATAGGTCTATAGTACATGTGGACAATGCATGATGACAGTTTCACATAATTGGCAAAATATTAAAATGACATGTTTTGTCACAAATGTGTTGAATGTTCACCTTCCTTGACCTACAATGTAGGTTTAATTGGATGAATGGGACAGCATGTACTTGAGAATTTGAGGACTTTCACTTGATTTTGACCCTTATATAAGTTTATGCATTGAGTTATATTCCAGGTATGGAGAAAAAGTGCAATTTCTGTATTGAATAGTAGATTGTTACCATTTTCACATGGCCTTTGACCCTTGACATTTGACCCTAAGACCCTAAAATTCATATGTAAGAGAGTCACTGTCAGGCAGAACATGCAGAAATATGACTAAGTTTCAAGACAACTTGAGCCACTTCCAAGATATGGAGGAAGAAGTAAAGTTCAGCACTTTCACTTGATCTTTGACCCTTTGACCTTGGACCTTTTTTGGCAAAAAAGACTTCCCGGAGAATTTCTATTAGATAATACATGTATACACCAACTTAAAAAAAAAAAAAAAAAAAAAAAAAAAAAAAAAAAAAATCCCCTAGATAATCACTGCCAGTCAGTACATGCATATACACTATGTTCCATGAAGATACATGTACCTTGAACCATTTCCAAGATATGGAGAAAAAAGTGTAAAAAACAAAATCAGTTGACCTTTGACCTCATGACTTGAAACTCTTACCAGAGAATTGTCATTGGGTAGTAAATGTATACACTTAAGTTTCAAGAAAATATCTTCAGGCATTGCACAAATGTGGGGGAAATAATGAACTTTTGAGCATTTGACCTTGACCTTCTGACCTTTGACCTTGAGCATGTACAACCAAAAGTTGATAGGCATAACTTCACTCCCTCATACACATACATGTAAAGTTTCATTAGGATACCTCACAAGGTTTTTTTAGTTACACTGTCCACAAAATTGATTACGGACGGACGGACGAAAGGACAGACAACCTGAAAACATAATGCCTCCAGCACCACTACGTGGTGGAGGCATAAAAACATGAGAATCAAGCGACATTATTAACCCACACATCTGGATTAGGGCAATAGGTTGGCATCTATGCAACACTGTATGATCAGTGAGGATGCTAAACCTACTTACACAGCTCATCCTGCTCTACCAGCTACTAGTGCTTCATAACCCTATACACTATTACAAACCATGGCAGGTAAAGAAAGCTACTTGACTAACCTGTAATGACTAACAAGAGAGTCATGAATCCCTCTACACACTCGGGAACTTTTGACTCATCAGCATCCATCATGTCCTTGTACTGGGACACCCAGGCTGATGATGAAGATAGCAATGTCTCCACTTTCCGTACTGCAACTATGCATGTGGAAGAGACATACAAGAGAATGTGAAATGAAAAGCAAACATGGAAGCTCTGTGACATGGCATAACCACAAAACAATTCAAAACTTTGTGACATTCTACCATAGAGAATGGTACAGGCTAGAAGATGGTACTAGTGACAAATGGTTTAGTACCAACAAATGTTTTTAATGTTTGCTTATTTTTCATCAAGAAAAGATGGCTGGATAGCCTGTATTCAGCTGCAATAGCTGGTCTTCCCTGGGGTCCAGTTGGATATGAGTGGGACCACTTCACCGAGTTAAACACCCTGCTCTTTGCATTGAATAAATGAAGAAAGATCTTTTACGTGCAGGAGTTGTGACTTTCCCATACAGGGGACCTCCATTTTATGTCCTATCCAAGGGATAATGTATTTTGCCTTTTTATACTAGACGGGATGGTAAGATTACGCAGTACATAATTGCTCAGATAGACTTGGGAATCAAAACCAGGTCATATTGGGAGGCAGACAAGCTACTTACTGAGCCAAATCACCACCCTATGCAGTGATTTTATCAAGAATCATTCAGATATCTGAAAAGACATTTCTTTAATCCGTTGAGGACGGGCTGATTTTGCAACAACACACATTTCCCATAGACACATGGCCGAGTACACTCGAGACTCGTCCTCAGCGGGTTTATACCTACAAACGCAGTGATGCCCTTAGAATCATTTGTTATAATATCTCTTTGCCCAAGTGTCTTACTCTGTTTCTCAATGCCGATCCACCGATCGAAGCAGGCTGCTTGTGTGAGGACATGCAGACAGCCCGGCTGTGAGGATGGGTAGTGCGCACTCCGCAGCTCTTTGTCAAACAGGAGCAATTCATCAATGGTGTGGCAGAGGAGCTGCTCATCAAACAGGAGTTCTGGGATGTCATGCTTCAACTTGGCAGCCACCAGGTGCAATAATCCTCTGATAAATTCCGTCTACCATTACACAAATACACACACACACACACACACACACACACACACACACACACACACACACACACACACAAATGAATGAATAAATACAAAAAGAAACAAAGTGGTTATAAACATTTGACAGGTAAATGCTGTGCAATCCTAGTACCTTGATATTTGCAAATGACAAACTGAATAAAAATTGCACACATTTGTCTACTGCTTCAATTCTAGTTCTTTCTAGTGACATCATTTGTTTTCTGAATTTTGATTTGATACGATTCACATACATGCTTTTCATGAAGACCCTTACCAACTGCAATAGAATACAAACATATAAAAATTATCCTACTTTAGATGTTATTTTCTATATTTTACTCTTGACAATATGGGCAATGATGTATCACTGCTTTCTGCATTTGGAAGAGACATAATCTTGAAGTAGAGTACCTACCAGTGGTGGTACATATTCTGTAAATATGACTGGAATCCTCTGTGTAATTGACTCGTTTTCATTGGCTGTCCCCTCATGACATTGTGCTGTAAAACATTTATCTGCTGTTTTGAAACTCAGTACCCCCACAACCTAACTTTTTTCACAGCCTATTCACTATCACCAAGACAACATCTACCATATTTATCTACACTCTGCGGTGCTACACATATGGCATTACATCATTCAAGAGTAGTGCAGTGTAACTTTGGATTGGGGTCTGGTGTGTTTTTAATATCATAATCATATCATCTGTGATGGTCTAGGGGAAGATTAGGTGGCATGGGAGATGCAGATTTATGGACTTGTTGTATCATCTATAACTCCCCTTACCCTTGCGTCAATTACTGCAGTACCATCTTCATCCAGGATGGGTTGAATCGTCCGCTCAAGGAATTCTGTGTGGTCTCGTATCCAGTTGAGGATTTGTGTGAAGTACCATTCAGGCTGTAGGCAATGGAGAGAAATTACATATTACACTCATCTTTTGCCATTGAAACAAAAGTCGTCCTACCACTGGTTTCACCACAAGTGTTTAGAATCTCTATATCACTCATTCCTAAATCATTTTATCTTGTTTCTCCACCTTGCTGGTAGCCTTGCATCATGTACTGTATCTCAATGGATCTACAAATTGTTTGGCCCTTGTTTAGCCCTTGTTCTGGACCTTGTTCTGGCCTTCTTGTCAACATCTCCACATGCTTGGGACTATTCGCTTGGTGGTAATTTGTCCAGCGTCTGATCCCCCTCAACTCTAGGCAATAGGCCAGTTTGAACAAACTATTCTAGTAAAATCAATGCGACAGGTATACAAGAGTCATTGTGCTAGAGTAGAGATTGGTCACATTTTGGTCCAAATACTCTAAACAGCTAATTTGTGGACATCTGTGGCAAGCTCATGTGCCAATCAATAACCAGAGCACATAGAGAGTGAACTTTGGTAAAACTGCTAAATGCAACAAGTTTTCACATTTCATTCAATGTCAAATCATGTCTACATGTAAGTTGTTTGTTACTTGTTTTCTACATGGAACTGCTTCTCACTATATTACTGTAGCTTGATAATCCCTTACAATCCTTCTACGAATCTTACATCTTCAAACTCATCTCCACTTGCTGTGCCACAAACTCATAATTCTTGAGTGATTGAATATTTTCATATGCTGGGCCCCAATTCATTACGTTGTTCGGAAAGTTACGCATGACCTTACGAATGACTGGAATATAAAGTGCCAATATGTGTGCCCATTTTTTCCCTTACATTTTAACAAAGTACAACTGTATGTCAATATTTCATCTACATTGGGGCAAAATACACTTTCAATTAAAAACGTGTGTTAAAATGTAAGAATAAGCATTATCATCTGCAAATTTCAACTTTAGCTATTGAAATTTACGATGAAAAGGAAACCCACTTGGCTTGCCATATTTGAGTCGTTTGCAAAGTTGTGCGTAATTTAATGAACAACTTTATGAAACAGGGTCCTGGTCTATTTCTGTAGAATAAACTCCTATGAGACATTTGTCATATGCCCTCTCTTTTGATACTAAATGTCATTCAAAACCTGGATGTTTAGACAAGCATTTCTGTGAATGTTTCCTCCATCCTACGTACTTCTCAGATCTCTCTTCAAATTTGCAATCTGTTTTTCTCTGCACCATGAGCTATCTATTCACGATGGATACCGGCGCATCACAAGTGTTCATATCATTATCATGTCCATGGTTGGGTCAGGCGGGTCTTTTCCTGTTCCCCAAACACTGTATGATTTCTCACTTGGCTACTATTTTCAGTCACTCCCGTGGCTTTCGAGGCATCATCACACTGACCTTGTCCAAACTGTTGGTGAGTTTCTTGCCGTAGAAGTGATACTTAAATCTCTTCTTCAGTGGTTGTAGGAGTAGCTGGAGTGGGAGGAGGAGAGGTGTGGAGCCAGGGATGACGAGGTAATCTTGAGATGACTTGTCTTCCGCTGCAAGTGCATCTCTGCAATGAACATGTCAAGGATATTTATGCAATCTTGTATGTTTATGAATAAAGGCCAGAATATTGCTATTAATCTACGATCTTCTAGCCAGAATTTATTAGTTATACCAGCAACTAAAACATGTTCATATGGGGATCGGGCTTTTCAGTCAGCAGCACCTGTACTCTGGAACAAATTACCAAGTCAACTTAGGGCCATCACATGTACTCACACTTTCCTCAAGTCCTTAAAAACATATTTGTTTTGTTATTAAATGATTATGATAAGTTGTATTTTGGATGTTTAAAAGTTGTAGTTTATGGTACGTGTACTCTACCCATTTGTGTAAAGCGCATAGAGATTCCAGGAATATTATTCGCTATATAAGCAGCTATTATTATTATTATTATTATTATTAACTGTCTCTGACCTCTTCTGTGCTCTTGTCATCAGCTGTAACTTGTCTAGCATTTCATCAGATTTCATCAGCATCGAACTATCCCTACCCCCAACCTGATTACTGTAAAAGTGGACATTTTCACAGTGTTGAAATTTTCGCGAATGTCACACAACCAAAAAGTAGCGTGGAAATAAAAGCACGCGAATGTTTTTGCCTGCCATATATTCCAGTAGTTGAGGTGTTGATTCCACGGAATTAAAAACACGCGAAATTCTTCTTACCCTGCTGAGTGGGAAAAATTAGTCGCGCAAAAATATCCACTTTAACAGTAGTGTATACGGCGAATATTTTGTGAGGTTTTAATTTTTGCAAATTTTGCGGGTCAGGTGCTATTCGCGAAATTAAAAGACACACAAAAATAACAACTCTGATCCCGATATGAATGTGACATACACGTTTACATTTCTCCGTCCAGTAAAGTACTCCATGATCGCGAATATAACCACTCAAGAAATCGTCGGGAAGTCCAGATTCGTGAAAATTTAGACTCGCTAAATATATGGCGTATACAGTATTATTTGAGTTAGCCCATGCATCAATGGCATGCCCAACACTTATTTTAATACACAAAGGTCGCTGGGATGCCACCAGGATTACTAATTCTTACTGTGTGACGGTCAATTTTAAAATGTATGTACAGACTAGTATGCACTATTTGTTTTATACTATTGTACATTCATTCGCACATACATTTAGGAATAATCTTTGTAGGGCATATACTTCTTTATTTTTTGCTTGTATACTTTGTACTTGGTATCGTCCTTTGTTTGATGGACATAAAGACATAAAACTGAATTGAACTAAATTGGAAAGTGAAAGAGGCATGCCAGCTGATGAGTTGATTGGCAAATGATAAACATGAAGGATTAAGGAATTCCTCCATCATTCATAACCCTCTAGTTTGGATTTTTGCTAAAACTGAATCGATTTTGCCGTAAACAAAAAGAACTGATAATACTTGAAGTATTTTGAACTTTAAATTAATATCAAATGATTCAAGAGAGTTGACCTTGCTACAATGTACATCCTCATACATCTGTTAAAATATTGGTACAAAGACACACAAGAATAACACTTGCCATGTTTCAGGTACCTGAAAGTTCATTGCTGGGATTTTGTTGAGCAAGATTTACATATTAAAAAAAAAAACTCAAATAATGGTGGATTTTCCGCAGCCACTTATTTGGAGGGGCATAGAATTGACATCAACTTTTTTATAAATGGAACAAGGAATTGTTAAAAATGGCTGCTGTTTAATGGGTGCCTACTGCCACTTTTGTCTGTACTGCACATATGACCAACTGTTGACAAAGCTATAACGACATTATAATCAAAAGTTGTGTCACCACAATTTTGTCACACAATTCATGCATAAAACAATGTTAATAGATATGTGCAGCATCCAACTTCTATTTCCCTGCTCATAGGAGTGACCAATTGCATCATTGCTTTAAAAAAAAAAAACAACAACAACAACAACAAAAGGATACGGCAGCTGAAGTTTGAGAAGTTGGCGAAGAAGTGTGTTCAGCTTTGTCTTGAGCTCTGCGGTGGTGGTCGACGATGGCGGCATTGGGACAGCAGCGGTCACGAAGGGCCATCCCAGCAACTTTAACACCTCTTCAAACTCTCTAGTGCATGGAAACAGACAAAAATTGATTGTCACAGCTCACATACTGACACCGACACATTTTTGCTGCAGTAGTATCAGGCATATTTGTTTGTCTTCTCTACATTGAACAGATGTTTGGTTCCAAGACTTTTCTCTAAATATCATGCTTAGTACTTTGGGTCAACTTTGTCTTCAGCCATGTTTTCTTCTTTTTTTCCTCCAAAAGCCAAAAGTCAAGTTTCGAGAGCCCTGACAATTTCCGAGACTTCAAACAAATACAACTGACACAGGCATATGTCAATATTAACACCAAGATGTCAAACTGAATCCTGTTGAGAAATTACATCAGGTTTTTTTTTTTTTTTTTTTTTTTTTTTTTTTTTTTTTTTTTATTCTATTCTTCTTCTTTTAGCATTAGAGCAATTTGGGGCCACCTTAGAATACCCATAATAATTTACCTTTGATGCCTCAAAGATATATCTAGAACCATGGACAAGGAATAAAGGTGATAAAGGCACTCTTGATAATTCATAAATTGGATGTTGAAGCACAAAGTGAACTGTGTCTGTGTGGCTACTTGGCTGTATAAAAAAGTATATCATTCATGATATTCTACGCCCATCATGAAAGTGCTGTGGTATTCTGCTCTGAACCTTTACAGTGTACATCAAAAGCTCAAATCCCAACTGGTGCATACTTTGTGGAAAAATAACTGCTCTGTCCACAATGTTCCTCTTGATCCAGGGCAGCATTTTTTGAGAGTTGTCAGTCTCAGACAATTTCAGCAAAATCCTTGGTTTTGATTGGCTGAGAAGCTCTGGTCACTGACTGTCACTATGGTGATTGTCAGAGACAGACAACTTTCGTGAAACGGTGACCAGGTGTATAAAGTGGGTACTTGTATCTAGCACTATGAAGATGATAATAATGGGTGTGCTCTAATGGAGATCAGAACTACTTTAGTAACACCAAAGAGCTAGGGAAAACAGGACAAGAGGAATAATTTATCATTACTATCATGCATACAAGAGTGCAAAAGTTAAAACTTGGAAGGATTTACTGTATAGCTACCCTACCCATGTTGTCTGAAGAAAACCAGCCCATGTTTTACACAGGAGCTAAAAGTGTATAAATGACTGAAAATTAACTTTGTGACATGGAAGAGCATTGTTCTAATGTTTGCTGAAAATTGGATTTGTTACACACATTTTATTACACGCAAATCCTTGCTATTGTACTGAATAATGTACAATGGATGTGGATGAATGGTATGCAGCATGCATGCTGTGTTTAACATTTGCAATTGCACAGCTTGGATGATTTCAAAACAGCTGCAATGAGCAGACACAGACACAAGAAGGGCTTTTATGGAGTTCATCTGGGAACAAACTTAACCCATTCCATACGGAAACCTGGTGGCCTGTGTATTAAGTCTATGGGCATTTCAGAATTCAGTATGGAACAGGTTAATTTGTGATATAAAATTGTTTTCTGCAAATTATTGAGGAAATTAATACACAATGAGTATCATATTTGGGATTTTCTTTAGGTGCTCTTTCATGCCATAAAGTTAATTTTCAGGGTATTGCTGCACTTCCAATCACACTCACCCTGCCAGTTTCTCCTTGAGTATCTTGTACCAGAAGAGCACGGTCCTGTCCACAAAGTCCACCAGGTTGTGGCACACTGAGCCTTGTAGGGACTGGCTGACCTGGGCCAGCTTGGCAAAGTGCTCCACGGCACTGGGCATGGCACTGGCTGACAGGGACTGCTGCACTGCGGAACTGTGGAACAAGGCAAATGGGGCTGAGTTGACCAGTAGAGAGCCTTGAATTTCAGTGCTGTTTAGGTGATTGAAGTTGATGAGTGGAGTGGTAGATGGATGGATGGATGGATGGATGGATGGATGGACGGATGGATGGATAGATGAATGAATGTATGGAAGGAAGGGGAGTTGGGTGGTATGGCAATGAGAAGAAAGATTGACGCCTTGTAGAAACAGCACAAAAAATAAATCCAGTTACGTCAATGACATGTGCGCAAGATTGGGTTAAGGTGGAAATGAAATGACAGATGACATGAATATTTTGAAATTGGTTGCAAGTAAAGGTTGCAAATTTTCTCCATTCATGACATCAACACAATACATACAACGTATATGGATAAAAAGACAATACCACATGGTTTATGATATTGAAATAGAACAAACATACACAGAGAGTAGTGTATATCCCCTCCATATAATGGGCAGCAACAAAATTCAGTACATACAATTATATCATAAAGGGATAACATTGCAACACATTAAAGATACCTTTTGTAAAATCAAATTCATGATGTTGACAATCATTTTGGTGGTGATTTAACAACAGCAACATTGAGGGCAAGATGCAAAAATTATTGAGCAAGGAGGGAAAAAAGTAGTCTCAAGGCCATGTAGATATTTCAAACATGCAGGACAAGAATGCTTGACATTCCATTCGATGGAGAAGAATAACAGCAACACAAACAGAGCGTTGGCAAGAGTGAGGATGAAACGAGGCGAAGAAACAATGCCAGTGGTGATCAATGCATTCCATGGAAGGAAGGGAAGGAGGGAGAGGAAAAAAAGAGAAGAGAAAACTGTGTTACAAACTTTGTACTTACATACAGTGCATTCTGTACAGATCTACACGAGACAATGTACAAATGCATCACAGGACAGTATGGTCATTCTTGTGATAAGATCAACTACTTCTATCACATAGACATAGTACAGGTCTCAGAAAGTTGACAAGCACACATATCTGGCCCTGTTACACAAATCTATGTCTGGACTTAAATGGTCAAACACAGGTCCTATTAGTTATGAAATTACATAATGAAATTCCATATAATTCTTAAATTCAGCTGTGTAGATTTTGTTTTGTGGTAAATGTACCTCTCTGTTATGCAACAGGGCCCTAATCTAACCCACTGAACAGTTCACAAGGCATGCATTGGTGTGCAATGACGTTCATTAAGGTACTATTTGAAGTGGTCCACTTTCAGATGGGGCTTATGGAAAATTCAACACAGGATCGTAATCAGTACTTATTGTAGACATTTGTAGAACATGTCACAGTCTAGATATATGTGCAAATTTTGTGTTCTGCTGAACTGGCACCAAATGAGAACACAGATATTAACCCGTTGAGGACGGTTTGATTTTGCTACAACACGCATTTCCCATAGACGCTTGCCCGAGTATACTCGGGACTCGTCCTCAACGGGTTAAGTTTGGGAGATACTGCATTATGGACAGAAATATTATCCCCCCTAAAACAGATAGGCCAAGTTGAAGTTCACTAAGACTGAAGTTCACGGCACAAAAATCTAGTACATAAAAGTTTCCATGTTTACAGTAAACTAAAAAGTGTTGGGCAGCCTACATAGTGCAAAAGGATTACTAGAATGTGATATGTTCATTGACACCTTTGATGGCGAGTCTTTGTCCTAGGAATTGAGTGTACAGTGTAAATGTTGTGTGCATCATAAGAAATGCATGTAGACTAAAAGAATACTATATGGATGACATCAGTCTCCATTCATACATAAGCTCTAAAATTTCTAGGGACCAACAAGCTCTGGGACAATAATTTCCATTCGCAAACATAATTGGATTTGACGTAATTGAAACCCCAACCAAGAATAGAAGTGGACAAACTTATTTATTTCCCACAGTTATGAACTTTTAGATTCAGTACAGCCATTGCTGGATAAAAAGACTACAACATTTGTGATGTCACACATGAACTATGATATAAAGAGAATTTGACATATTTTCATTTTTCTACCATAATGAATGAGCACTTGGCTTACCTCTCTCAGAAGGCAGGAAGAATAGTATTACCCTCAACATATGTCAGCAACAAATGAAAGGGATATACTTGTCATGAAATATGAAACTTTGTGGAATTTTCTTTATAGTTTCTTTATATAGTTGTCCTGCTGTGATGGCTTCGCACAGTGATAGTGACATCCCATGAAATACCTGCCAGGATTATCACTCAGTTGGAACTGCTAGAAGGGTAAAGGTACAAGTTGTACTGACTGTATGTGCAGATATATATGGTCAAACATGCCCTGGCAACTAACTGCCTGTAATAAAAAGACATGGAGGAGAAAGGGGAGGGGATGGATGGAGGAGGTGGTTACTAAGTATACTTGAACATGTGCACAAAGACTGCCTGCTCACAATGTCTGTGTCTTCTGCATTCCTATAGTACAGTCAGTTTACTTGTAGAGGTCTGAATGTATAAACACTTCCAGAAGAAAAAGTCATAATTTTGTGCAGCTGTGCTAACCTCAACTCTTCCACCATTGCCATCCATTTCATGTACTCAAGGCATCGCTCCAGAGCCTGCACCTGCCTGGTCAGACCAGCGAAGTGGGTTACCATGGGCTCAGCTTGGGTCAGATGACTGGTGACCGACCGCCTGGTTTGCTTGTAGTCCGCCGACAGCTTGTCCAGCTGCTCTGTTGCTGTGGTGGCTTCAAGGAGAGCGGTCTGTATTCTAGACGGAGCCTCAGTGTTGGCTGTGGACAGCTGTGAAGGAAACAACATCATTCATTGCAGACAGGACTTCACATCTGTCCTATACAATTTCTCCCTTGCTAAACATTTCTCCATGTTCCTTGTGCACACACATACACACACTTATATTGTATTTGTAATTGCAAAACAACACAACAAGCTACAAATAATGTCAACCCTCCTTTAAGTGGGGGAAAAAAATCTCAGATTTTTCTCACAGCATCCCATGACTGATTTTCATCTCTCGGACTATGTTATCATCATACCAATTTACAGGGTGCTCTCTGATAAGCATGTTCAGCTATTTTTTTTTTTTTTTTTTGGGGGGGGGGGGGCGGAGGGGGGTTCAGTTTTCACAGACAGAAGGCAAAGTCACAGCTGCCCTCAATTTTGTTGATCATACACTACAAATAAAATACTCCTGTTCATTGAAAGTGTTCCTAAATCTGTAAGGTATTGTAGCGGTTTCCAATATCTCGGTATTTTTACTGTCTGGCTGCTGTCAATTATGCTGTCTGACAACCCAGCATTCTGTCAACATCCACGCGAGCTTTCTTTGTGCGCCGACACATGACAGGTGCGCACTACATTCTTCGCTTTTGTCATCGTGCCGAGGTACGCGTATTTCACATTCCAACAGTAGTCGGATTTTCATAAACACACCTCTTGTTTTGGTGTCACGGAAACAAGCTACCAATTAGTGACGAGCTGCACATCTTCATCAGCCAATTACCACTCTCAAAGCTCCTGTCCGTGACATGTTTTCTCCGACTTCGCTGTTTCATTTTCCACGCTTCCTCACTTCACGATTAGCTTTCATCCCGAGAGCGCGTCCTAATCGTTGGAGTCACTCACGTCCGCATACTACGTCCGTATACTTCACACGTCTTCTCGCGCTGACGATACCTCGCGCCGTGGACTGGCACTTCATACGGATTATACAATACGGATTATTACACTTTCCCGGATTTCGTACTTCGCGGCATTCGCTACTTTTCGTCGCGACTCGCCCTTTCTTCAGGCTACACTCCAACCTGGGGATCTTAACATCGCTACATTCAACGCGACCGGCGCCTCGTTACATCGCTGCATTCAACGCGATCTGAACGCGATCGGCGCCTCGTTACATCGTTGCATTCAACGCGATCTGCGTCCCATCACATCACTAGCTGCTTCTGTCCTGCTAGCGCGTGGTCTGTGCTGTGCAGACTCTACCACAACCAGCTAGGGACCGTGCAGTTCTTCTATCCAGCGCTCCAGCTGTGGATCGACTCTACCCTCGCTTGTGCTAGCCGCGGCACTCGGAGGATACTCCACGCTGCTGCTGGAAATTTTGTACACACTTCTGTGGGACACTGTCGTCTTCGGACACCCTTAGTGCATTCGGAGTTAGTCCATATTATTTCGGGAAGTGCAATACAACCTACAAGGACACTTTACACCTTTTCTGGTGCCCTAGTGCATTCCTCTACTGATACGGTCGCCTACCATTCCTGCTGGTGGTGCCTTCAGCTCCAAGTCCCGTTAGCCACTCGGTGAGTAATAATTTAGTTAGGTATTTCATCATAGGCCCGCACCTTAATACCTACATTGGTGACCCCGACGTGATTCGAACAGGCAGCCACGCAGCCCGACGTGATTGTATAGGGCCAACTTCACGTCCCATTCTACGTCCTCACCCTTCACTTCGACGAATACAATGGCTACCACCAGCCCCCCGGCGGACGTCATAGCGAACCTCACGGCGCAGGTCCTGCTGCTAACAGAGCAGCTGTTCATACTGGTAGCACGCATGGACGAACGACGGTCTCAGCGAACATCACGCCGTTCGCAACGGAAATACCGTCCTCGTCCTTGTCAGCGGTCCAGAGGCGGCAACCGCGGCCATGGAGGCGGGCCGCGCAGCGCGCCGCGGAAGCGAACCCCTTCCCAAATCCGACACGCTGGCAGTGAGTGCTACTTCCATTGGAAGTTTGGTGACGCCGCCCGGCAGTGCTGCTCACCCTGCTCGCGGCGAAAGAGACCAGTCACTTCCAACGCACCAGGGAAACAGCCCAGCCAGACTTCAGCGGCAACGAGCCCCTCTGGCAGCGACACAACTGGTCGCCGATCTCCCATTTCGGATCGACAACACCGGGCTGTCGACTACGGCACACTTTCCTCGACCGTCACCGGAGCTGAAGTCAGCGCCCTCCCTCCTTCACCCCCCAACAAGACGAAGCCTCCGCCTGCACTGCACTTACAGGCGGTGAAGCCCCCCGTCACCACCCTCGGAGAGCGTTCGTTCACGCCCGACTTTGGCCCGCGTCGCAATCTTCGACGCAAACGCAAACGGAACACCACATCCCACGCTCCCGCTCGTCCACATAACTCCACGCGTGATCCCAAGCATCTCACTCTGGAGATCAACGCCAGGAGCGAGACAGCCACGAGCATCCCGCTCACCACATCGCGGCAACAACCTACGCCTGTCCCCGCCAGGAGCACGGCGAGCACACCGAGCGTCCCTCTTACCACACCACGGCAGCAGCCTACACAACCGCAGCAGACGACACTGCAGCAGCCTACACAACCGCAGCAGACGACACTGCGGCAGTCAACACCACTCCAGCAGCCAACACGAACGACACGCACTGGCGGTAAGCACGTACACTGGCCAGCCCATTACGTTCAATACATGTATTTTGATACCTGATATTTTCAGCCTCTACTTGGTTTGCCTTTTCGTATCGATCGCTTATCTTTAGTCTGCACTTCATTGACTCCTACACTAGCGATCTGGAAGGGGGCTAAATGTAGCGGTTTCCAATATCTCGGTATTTTTACTGTCTGGCTGCTGTCAATTATGCTGTCTGACAACCCAGCATTCTGTCAACATCCACGCGAGCTTTCTTTGTGCGCCGACACATGACAGGTGCGCACTACATTCTTCGCTTTTGTCATCGTGCCGAGGTACGCGTATTTCACATTCCAACAGTAGTCGGATTTTCATAAACACACCTCTTGTTTTGGTGTCACGGAAACAAGCTACCAATTAGTGACGAGCTGCACATCTTCATCAGCCAATTACCACTCTCAAAGCTCCTGTCCGTGACATGTTTTCTCCGACTTCGCTGTTTCATTTTCCACGCTTCCTCACTTCACGATTAGCTTTCATCCCGAGAGCGCGTCCTAATCGTTGGAGTCACTCACGTCCGCATACTACGTCCGTATACTTCACACGTCTTCTCGCGCTGACGATACCTCGCGCCGTGGACTGGCACTTCATACGGATTATACAATACGGATTATTACACTTTCCCGGATTTCGTACTTCGCGGCATTCGCTACTTTTCGTCGCGACTCGCCCTTTCTTCAGGCTACACTCCAACCTGGGGATCTTAACATCGCTACATTCAACGCGACCGGCGCCTCGTTACATCGCTGCATTCAACGCGATCTGAACGCGATCGGCGCCTCGTTACATCGTTGCATTCAACGCGATCTGCGTCCCATCACATCACTAGCTGCTTCTGTCCTGCTAGCGCGTGGTCTGTGCTGTGCAGACTCTACCACAACCAGCTAGGGACCGTGCAGTTCTTCTATCCAGCGCTCCAGCTGTGGATCGACTCTACCCTCGCTTGTGCTAGCCGCGGCACTCGGAGGATACTCCACGCTGCTGCTGGAAATTTTGTACACACTTCTGTGGGACACTGTCGTCTTCGGACACCCTTAGTGCATTCGGAGTTAGTCCATATTATTTCGGGAAGTGCAATACAACCTACAAGGACACTTTACACCTTTTCTGGTGCCCTAGTGCATTCCTCTACTGATACGGTCGCCTACCATTCCTGCTGGTGGTGCCTTCAGCTCCAAGTCCCGTTAGCCACTCGGTGAGTAATAATTTAGTTAGGTATTTCATCATAGGCCCGCACCTTAATACCTACAGTATTTTATTTGAATAAGTTAATAATTGCCCCAATACATATAAAACGTATTAATATCATTCTAATATTTCACCAAAATTTAATAATGTACTGTTCACTAAGCTCTCTCATTGAAAACTACAAAAACTACAATTTTTATAGATAAACTGAATCTCATTTAGTGTTTGTGTCAACTGTGTCAATAGCAATCACATGGATGAAATTCTGAATCTCTGGCTCAAAAGTAGAATCAAGCCTTATCCCTCCACCCCCTCCCATTTGCTTGACTTCTGTATCTGTATGATTTAGTCAGCAAGACACATCCATGCTAACTAGTCGAGGAGCACTAGGCCTAGGCTATGTGTGGACAGAGCGCAACTAAAGAAATACTATCCCAATAAATGCATTTTTAAGTGGTCAGTTAAGCCTTGTCCATGTTCATGTGTGAAATGTGTCACACCTCTTTCTGGGGTTGTCTTTCCTGTGTAACTTTTACAAAGTCTATGGAGCTGAGGGTTGTTACCACACACTCTGCATGCACTGACAAAAAATAAGCAGGGGTGAATGCGAGGGAGGGAGCGCGACCGGTGCGGTGGGCAGTGCGAAATAGAATGGTAAGCTTACATGAATTAATAGGCATGGGACTACATTATGTACGAATTTGCTATCAAGTAACGAACATACCTCCTGTTCAATTCGTTTCTTCTCTTCCAGGGCATTTTGCAACAGATCTTCCACTAGAGACAGTTTCTTGACGTCATTTCCCAGCTGCACATCTAACATTCGACATATTTCGTCGGTGAATTGAGGAGATACGCTCGAAACTCCGTCACCCATATTTTACTTTGCAGAAAATCTACGTAGCGTATTCTATGGTATCTGCAAAACGCGCTCAACCCCAGATTCATCTAAAACGAGGTTTACCGTTCAGGATGTACATTGTATTCCAATACCGGTACGCGTTTTGTTGGCTCGTTTGTTTTGCATCTTTTTACATGTCTGATTTTTTTTTTTATTGCTATATCTAGATTTCACTTGATATGATTTTTACTGTATGGAATGAAATTTTCGCTACCAGAGTTTTCCTTGCATAGGCCTATGGAAAAGAATCGTAATGGTCCTCTTTCTTAGAGTGAAGAATTCAGTCTAATCATTTTGCAAATAATTTTGCTTAACAAACAGACTCATATCATAATTCCAATAGGCCAAGCTTGATTTCGAGAGAAAATAAATATAATGGATATTGATAAGAATATCTTTTCCATGAATATAACAAGAGTAATGAGAACATATTCCCTGTCATTTAAAAAGAAACAGTAACCGTAACCGTGTGCTGCATTTATTTTAATGATGATGACGATTATTAATAAGGTTCATGATGGGGTCAAAGATCAAGGGTCGGGGATCGGGTGGAAATCCAGGAATCTGCAAGTTAATCTGAGTTGGGTTTTTTTTTCATGCTTTGAAATTATTTAATGTATGAATATTTCGTTAAAGGCATAATTTACCATTTGCAGATGAAAGCATTAGTGCTATGAAATAGTTCTAAAATGTGAGTTAGGGATAGAAACAACCACTGTCAAAATTTGAATCCGTATAATCGATGTTAAGTGTTGTTAAATACACAAAATGTGAACAATAGTTATAATAAAAAATTTTCCAGACTAAACCGTATACAGTTACGGTTTATTGAGAAAAACCCTGATATCTCCTTATATTTTAGGTTTTATTGCAAATATTTCATATGGTAGGATGTTTTATGATACAACAGACCTACACATATGCATCAAATATGATATCTTGAAAATTTTTGAAATCACTGCTCCCAAAGGTAAACTGGACCTTTAAATTGGATAAATGATTATGTAGGGCCTATGTATTGTTGCATTTAATAGGGAGTGATCTTGGCCATGGTGTCAATGGTTGAATGATTATGTTGCGATTTATTATTGTGTTTTTCATGTTTTGAAGATAGTCTGGAATAATGTTTTGTAAATTGGATTTTAAAGATTGTTGTCGGCCATAGAGTCAAGGAGTGGGGTCAGGGGTTGAGTGATAATGTTTTACATGCAGAAAGAATGAAAGAAAGAGAAGAAACGCATGATGAAAATATGATAATAATTTTTATGTCTATAGACAACGGTAGTGGATCCTGCTTTGTAATGGATTTTTAAAAAAAATCCATCACTTATTTGTTATGTTCTTCTATGAAATTAAGGTCATGAAGGGAAACCACATGCAGCGAAAAAAGAAATCATGATGAATGCGGCTGGAAAATAATGAGACACCTTTCAACCAGAATAGATGCATCAAGGCGGAAAATTAAGGAATAGCAAGCAAAAAAAAAAAGACAGTTGAAATGGAAAAAGCAAAGAGGGATTGACCTGAGAAAGTGAGATAAAAATTCAAACATTAAGCATTTCTAAGCTTTTGTATCCCTCTTAAGTGTTCACCTGCAAGCGTTAAAGTCTATTAAACCGGTCATTAGCTGTAATGAAGCCCGCATTATACCAGTCACCATGGTTAATCTTGGCATCAGCCGGCGTGCAAATCTCTTCATCCACGGCAGGTGTGCCCCCGTCGCCAAATCTGGCCCCTTGCCTGACGCACCCTTCCGACTGTTTGCACGCCTGATTTCTCATTAGCCGGATGAATTTATGATGAGTCCTAGACAGCATGCTCCTGAACTTGCATTCCAGTGGCATCAGGCAGACGTCTGGAAAGAGAAAAAAATGTGCTCACACGCCGGCGTGAAATGAGCACGTCAAGCGAATGGAAGTTTATTATAAACGAAGAATTCGCAGATACATGCCGCAAAATTTTTAGTTATATCAGACTGTCAAAGCTGCAATACTGCAGCAACTGTAATAATATAGATCTTATTCATCTTTTTTCAATTACGCAGTGACGAAAAGTGCATATGTGTAGGACCACTTGACTATCCTTGGAATTTGAGCCACTTGCCATGGTTCCATATCAAATTTACCGAAATGAAAATACATCCATCGTTCGACCTTCAATTGTGGTAACCTATCAAAGGTATTATTTAAACCTATACAGCTGTAGACCTATAGCCCGAAGTGGATAATTGTTATTATTAAAACACGTCATTTGTAAATCACTAACGCAGTTCTATAAAAGCTAAACTGTTAAATTCACTCTTTGTGAGCAGTGGTGATGAAGTAGACTCCGGGTTATTCGAAGCAGACACATATGGGAAAATCATAATTATAACTAAAGAGAAAACAACAACGTAATTTTCTTTCTTCTTCTTTAATCCTTTTGTCTTTCTGTGAGGAGTTCGAAGCTGTCGTCTTTTAGCAATTTAGACATTGTATGCTGATGTGTTTCGTTTCTATATAACAATCGAGACCTCAGAAAACTGTACCAATGAAGCCAGTAAGAAAACCGAATAACCAACACCATTTTGGATCCGCTATTTCCTGATGGTGTCGGATCTGTCGTACACGGCAGAGCAGTGTTTCTCCTTTTAATAACAAGAAAAAAACTTTGATGATAGTGACCTTTCCATGATAAATGCTTTGTCGCCTGCGGCATCAATACGATAAAGATGAATTGTATGCTTGCTATCGCACTTGGACACTTAATATCACACCTGTAATAGGCTTTGGGCTGTTGGGATTCCTATTAAAAATCGCATCACATACATTGAAATGATTGTTTCGTTAATGGCTTTTTTTACGGGTCATGACAACGACTGATATTGATTTTATGTAGTGTTATTTTCAGGCTTGAGCATAGTCATGGAAATTGTTGCGTTGACTGCTAAAGTACAAGAGCAGTGGCGTATCTAGGGGGGGGGGGGGGCAAGGGGGGCACGTGCCCCGGGCGCCACTCCTTGGGGGCGCAAAAAAAAAGAAGAAAAAAGAAAAAAGAAAAAAGGAAGAAAAAAGAAAAAAGAAAAAGAAAAAAGAAGAAGAAGAAGAAGAAGAAGAAGAAGAAGAAGAAGAAACAACTCACCGGAAAGAGGGGGGGGGGGAGGAAGAATGGTGAGGGGGGCGGGGGCAGAAAACCAAATAAAAAAAAGATAAAAACAAAACACAATGATGACTCGGACAAAATGACAATGTTTATTGTGTTCACACAAGAATTCCATGTTATGTAAGCTGAAATACAACAATTTTCGGCTCGCTCGCTGCGCTCGCTCTCTAAATTTTATATAGAAGAAGAAGGTGAGAACAAAATGTGATGATGGCGCGGATAAAATGACAATGTCTATTGTGTTCACACATGTCATTTTATGTTTAGCAGGCAAAATGTTTCACGGGGCTGCGGCTGCAATTTCTTTCGTTCTGAAGCGATCGCCAATTGGATCAAAAGAAGGCGCCAACGGTTTCGAAAATACGGGGGGGGGGGCACCAAAAAAATCAAACAAGATAAGAACAAAATGTAATGATGACGTGGAAATATACAAATTTCGGCTCAATCGCTCGTACTAATTTAGAGTATTTCTTCAAGTCCTCAGTTTGTTGGTAAAAATCGTTATCTATAAGGCCGTCACTATATCTTGATTAGAATTGTAAGATTTGATAAGCAAAAAATGACAAGAGTTCCATGTTTTGTAAGCTGAAATACATAAATTTTCGGCTCGCTCGCTGCGCTCGCTCGCCAAAATTTATCAAAACAAAAAGGAGATAAGAACAAAACGTCATGATGACGCGGAAATATACAAATTTCGGCTCACTCACTCGTACTAATTTAGAGTATTTTTTCAAGTCTTCAGTTTGTTGGTAAAAATCGTTATCTATAAGGCCGTCACTATATCTTGATTAGAATTGTAAGATTTGATAAGCAAAAAATGACAAGAGTTCCATGTTTTGTAAGCTGAAATACAAAAATTTATCAAAACAAAACGTCATGATGACGCGGAAATATACAAATTTCGGCTCACTCGCGCGTACATGGGGGGCATTTCATGAAGCAATTTGTCAGATATTTCGTCTGACAAACTGTTAAAAGCTACTGAAATCCTTGCTTCTGATTGGCTGAGAGCAAATTTTGTCGGACAAGTTGTCGGACAAAATGCTTCATGAAATGCCCCCCTGATTTAGAATATTTTTTTAAAGTACTCAGTTTCTTGGTATAGATAAATCTTTATCTATAAGGCCGTCACTATCTTGATTAGAATTGTAAGATTTGATAAGCAAAAAATGACAAGAATTCCATGTTTTGTCAGCTGAAATACAAAAATTTTCGGCTCGCTCGCTACGCTCGCTCGCCAAAATTTATCAAAATTCATTACATTTAAATCACTTTCAAAAGACCCCTTTTAAGGGCTTGAAAAGCATATCATGTGGACTTTGCTTCTTTGCTTAAAGTCCCTACCGGGATCGGGTTGGGGTTGAACACTATAATCTATTTCAGAAATTAGGGACGCAATTTTCGCGCTTGCCCCGGGCGCCGTTTTCCCTAGATACGCCACTGTACAAGAGTAATATATCCCTTAAGCATGTTAAACCCACTTAATCTTCATCTGTGTAAAGATAAATTAATGTTTTATATATATATATATATATATATATATATATATATATATATATATATATATATACATATACACAAATCAAAAGTGTGTGAAACCTTCGATAAGGTTTGGCAAAGCAAAAGACGATTGCTATATACCTACAATACTTTCATCAAAGCGTTAACACAGAATTGAGACTGGCACGGTTATTGATTTCATATCTTCTGTAACTAGGCTAGACCTATATAAAGAAATAATCATAAGTGAAAATCAAAATAGAACAAAAAAAAATAATGATCAACAAAGAGGGCAAAAACAAAACAAAAATTAATAAAGAGGGAAACAAGTAGGAAAGAAGATAAAAATCACAATGTCTCTCGGAAAGATGGAAAATGCATCATTAGAACCTCTGGGAAAGAAAGAAGAGCATCATAAAGGAAAAGCATCACAAAAATTTCTGGGAGTGAAGGAAGAACATTATAAGAATTGAATTCTTATTATGCTTTTCTTCTCTCCAAGAGATCTTATGATTTTATCTATCTTCTTCAATCTTCTTTTTAATCATCTTTTGCTCTCTTACAATTTCTGTCAGAAGACTCGCGTAAACACAGGTTATAGACACTAGAAGACACCCATACATCGATGCACCTGCGCACAATATAATTATCATTATTGTTGAGGTCAAATCTAACAATCTATCTCCCTTCGAAGAGCGCAAATGGATTCAAAAGGAGGGTTAATGAAATTATCGACCTGTCGTCATAATGGCATTTGGCGGGTGGTGATACAGCGACCGAGTCGATATCTATATGGGGTTATGAATTACCATTATTACACTATTATGTTATAAAACAAATGCCAACGTATGCCAACAAACATCCATTGTGTTGTATTGTATACGTATGCGAGGTTTTATATACAGAGAGAATCGGGGTTTTTTTTTTGTATGTCTCTCCGTCTGTCTGTCTTTGTTTGTCTTTCTGTTTGTCTATCTGTCTATCTGTCTGTATCTCCATACCCTATCTCTCTCTCTCTCTCTCTCTCTCGTCTGTTTCAGAACCTGTGCTGTCGAAAGGTTGCTGAAGAGCGCATTCATTCAGTGGGAGCGCTGTGGTATGGGGGATAAGACTCCCGACTCCCAATCGGAGGACCCGAATTCGATTCCCGCCCAGTGCGTACGCCCTTGGACGAGGAGTTTTTACCCACATTGTCCCTTTCGAAACAGGTGTATAAATAGGTACCTGGCAACGCGCCAGGGTAATAATAATGGCAGGGCCCTCTGGTATAGAGCAGTGGAAACGTTTGAAAATGAAGAGGCTACACTGGATAAAGAAGACCTTATGATTATCATTGTTAGCTAGAATTACAAAAGGCTAGTGATTGCTTAAGAATTGAATGCATAGATTAGATACTCGTTGTGAAATAAAGCTATAGAATGTGGAAACGGAAATATATCAGCAGAGATTAGCCTAACACGTCTAAGCCATAAAAAGCTTCATTTTAATATTTCACTCTAATCATTAATAAAGATTCTTGATCGCCATGCTGTGATCAGTGGCGTGATGTGTTTTATTTAATTCAATTCAATTCATTTATTTTCATTTTTTCCCAGTAAAACCTAACACAATACTTCTGGCTACTTTACGGCATAGAAGAAAAGAGTAAGTATTCTTTTACAAGCGATGGCTTTGTCGCGTTCCTTGCAATTTTGAGTCCTTCTGTTGATCCAAAGGTTCGAGAAGTATGCCAGTGACATTTCCCTCATTGAAAGGCCTACTCAAAACATATAAATCCAAACAAAGTCCCACTGCGTTCTGTCAAGACATTGGTAGATATGCAATAGTTTCATCATTCATCATATTCTATGCAAGAAAAGAACAGAATTGGGGGGACCTTAATCACTTAGAAATGTAATATGTAAGTATGAAAGACACTTAGTAATATGTAATAATTATGTAGAATTATTACATTAATTGGATAAAATTTAATATAATCATTTAAAATGGAATGACATTTGGCATTTATCAAAAAGAGCGCATAAATTAGTAAAATTGGATTGGCACGCGAACACTTGGAAATGCATTTATATCCCGGACAAATATAATGATTTATTCGAATTTCATTTGATCAGTTAGAAAATGTGATGGAGCATCCTGGACAAAATAACGAAATGAGTCATTGGTTATTGACACTTAAACGCTCAAAACTGTGTAATACGTATCCAGGAAAATATAAAATTAGTACAGTTAATAAACACTTCAGCGATCAGAAATGATAATACAGGGCATGTGTGTAGACTGCGTGGGGAAATGTACGGTGATTATTTTGTGTGATTGTTGTCAACCTCACAAATCTGTTGTAAATATAGCTATATTGTTATTTATTCATTGTAAGTACTTGTAAGTGTGTCATTACCTGCCATGTGTCCAGAATAGGACCATGGACCTGGTACATATGTCAACTTGTCCTTTGTTTTTACTTATCAATAAAGACATGATTACAACAACATTCGAATCCGTCAATAATTTAAGTGCTCTTTAACGGTAAAACTGAACGTAAATAAAAAGTGATGATGCAGTTATTTTCAATACGCTCGAATATTAGGGATTATTTTCTCGGTCTCTTATCGACTTTAGAATAATAAAGATAAGCTAGAATGTAAAACGTCCTCTGTGATAAACTATTATGTTGTGATCAGACACGTTATGTCCACTGATCTCTTATAGGAAATATCAACAACGATCAGTGATTCCATGTAGAGCGTGTAGTATTGTCGTCGCTGTACGTTAGTTGGCGCTGTGCAATTTCAAAGGCATGTGAATTTAACACTAGGATGTTATTGATAGAACAATATATATATATATATATATATATATATATATATATATATATATATATATATATATATATATATAATTTGTTTTGATATATACATTGTTTTGATTGAATTGACTTGATGGAAATGAAGTCAATAAAATAATCAAAATGAAAATCAAATTAGACGAAAATGAAATAAGCGCAAAATGTAGATAACAAATGGTAATGAAAATATTTAATTCTCTTCATTATCGTATTTTCAGGACTTGCGTGATTCGAAGGAACGATGCAGATAAGAGCGACTGGTATGGCAATCAACTTTTAAGTTCCGCGATGATCGAGTCCGTATTGCCTTTGGTTTCATAATTAAATCGTCAGGTTTTCATCTGTCATTGCCGCCATTGCAAAACAATTTTACGTCATAACCGTCAAGAAACAGCGGTAATTTCATACGCATTGATTAAAAAGCGGCGACCTTTCTATGAGAGGAATGGCGCTTTTTGAAAGTGATAGCACTTCAGCAGGAAAAGATAAATGTAATTTGCGTGTGTGCATTTCAAAAATATAGTTGAAATTTTGTGTTGATTTTTTTTTTTTCGTCATTAAAGTTTACCGCTACCAGAAAATGACCACCAACTTATACATGTTCCATTCCATTACAGATCTTTATCATCTTTTCCTATCCTCCAGGCGTATAAAAGCTGACGAACGTACGTTTAAGGACAGGAACAAACCTGTACCACCGTTTCAAGATCTGCGCCATACATACCAGCCCAGATGACTAGCATGACAAGATGCAATCTTTTATTCTGAGCTTTCCCACCTCATCTTACATGATTGTGAAGTTTATAAGTGACTCATGCATTTATGAAGCATACATTACTGGTTCAACAAATTTGAAATCTATGACTTGAAATGATCATAAAGTTAGTATGTGATTGTTGAAATGTTTGTAGATTATAAAAATGATCTCTGAAAATGTAAAGACAAAACAGAATTAACATAGAAAAGAAATAAAAAGAAAATGGCCATATTTTGGCGATGTGGTACGAAATTGATTGCTGGAGATACGAACGTGTATTCTTGCAAACGAAATTGAGCAAAATTGTTTCTATGACGTTACCATGGCCTGAAATCGCGACAGGTGCGAAATTGACTGAAGGTATTGTGCCGCGAAATAGAATTAATCTGTCATTAAGTTGAATGATGATGTCAAAAATGATTATCTTTTACATCTACAAACCTGAAACTTCTTAATGGCAAATTTGAACTAAAGGAAAAGTCAATTGAGGTGAATCACAAAAGCGCTTGTTAAAGAATTTGGATGAAATGTTTATCCATCTGGGTGGGAGAACTTATAATGGCAGTAGTTGCTGTTGCTGTTGTTGTTGCTGTAGTTGTTGAAGCAGTGCTACATACTACTACCATTATTACAGCTACTACTACTACTACTACTACTACTACTACTACTACTACTACTACTACTACTACTACTACTTCTACTGTACATGTAGTACTACTAATAATAATAATGATGACACTCGAAATAATATAGGGTTTCCCAGCCAATTTCGGAAAATTGTCATTCATTTTCATTCTATGTGCATTCAAATTCGCATGTTTGAAGCGGTGCAGTGACTTTGGTCAAACGATTTCATGCTTTCAAATTTGTTTTTAGGCACACGAATAAATGGTCACAAGTTCAGTTCGGATGTAAGCATTCAGTTTCATGATTAGGCATGGATTTCCACGTTTGTGCATAAAAATTAGTGCGATATGGGCTAGCTAAGCACTTTAAAGCACGTTCAACTTTACTTTTAAGCAAGCGATTTTCACAACTGAGTATTCAAGACTTTTAATTTCGTAATGCACGTACATTTATAAATACGCAAGATATATTATGTTTAGCTACTCATTGAATGTGACTTTTACTTTTAATCTTGAATTTCATCATCATGATCAGCATTTGTTTATTTGAACAGCCAGACTTTTTCCTTTGCGATACATGTTATGTAAACTTCAGTATAAAATCCTCATTTTGTCATGTCATCATTTTGGGTTTTTTTTTTTATCTCTAATTAACATCTTTGTTTGCATAAAGATCATCATACTGTCTTTATGATTTTCATTTGACGTCTTTATTTGATAATGACCATCATTTATACTGCTTTGTGATCTTCGTTTTACATAAAATTATTTGCATCATCATGTATGTGTGTCATGTTGCATGGATGACGTCAAGCATAGGCAGTGTCAGAACTAATCAAAGGTAGCTATTGTTGAAAGTCTTATGTCGAGGTGTCTTCTTCTTTAATTTGCCACTTCGACTATACTCAGGAATGTGATGTGAGTTTTCAGTGTGTTGGAGAAACCATTTCATTTGCCGGCGATTATGGACCGCGTCATACGAATCATACAGCCAAAGAGTAATACAGCCCAAGAGTTATATATCCCACGAGTCAGACACCCAATGAGTTGGACACTAAACAATTAAGGCTCATGAGCCCGACACTGTAGGCAAACAAGGCCCACGAGTTTGACACTATACTAGAGTTTGACACTACGCAATAAGACCCACGAGTCCGACACTGTTAACAAACGAAGCCCACGAGACCGACGCATTAAGCCCCGTGATGTTATGTCGAACTCGTTGGTCATTTTTACCTAGTGTCGAACTCGTGAGCCTTTCTTTTTGCTTTTGTCGTACTCTTGGACATTGTTTGCCTAATAGTGTCGAACCCATGGACCTTATTTGCTTATAGCGTCGAACTCGTGGGCTTAGTGACTAGTGGGCAGCATGACTCATGGACCTTTACTCTATCGAACTCGTGGGCCGTACGGGGCCGTATGACTCACGGGCATTGTTCAATGTCGAACTCGTGGGCCGCATGACTCGTGCGGGTGTCGGTCTCATGGGAACGACCCCCCCCCCCCCCCCCGTTGTGAGAGCATGTTGAGAGAATGTTATCAGGTGAGTAACTTTGTATAAGGACTTTTTTATATTCGATCTTGCCCTTATAGGACAGGACAGAACTTTGATTTGAATACTGTCATTCATTGTTGTGTTTCGCGCATTCATTATTACCGCATTCACGTGTCGGTGAGGGAAAAGACTGACTCATCAGACCGACACGATCGATTGATTAAAATGCACACGCAGCAACTTTATTGGTTAACCTTCGACTGTCTCAGTTGTGTTGATATATTGAGTAATGGTGTCCAAGAAATCGGGCTCATATTGCCATGGGATGCTATAACCGGGATCGTTATCTTCGCTTCGAGATTTGAACTATCGTTTTGGGCCCGAAGATCTATACGTGATGCGTAAATGAGGTAATCACCACCAATAAAATTCTCCTCGAATTTCGCGGCGGATTACTTCACAGTCTTCGCGCATACGATTATCAGAGTCTCTGGTTCATTGAATCTGTATGAAATGTACGGAGGCGTGTCTTTGTGAGTGGGGTGCAAGGTTTCACGTCTGAAGACGGAACAGAGTTCATTCTTGTCTTCAACAGTTGTCACAGAGATCAACGAACTGCTCGTTTTGTTTCATTTTCTTCCTCAGTATACTTGACTAGAATAATAAACTCTGTTCCTCGTTCGATTGCTCAAAAATGAGTACACAATTTCGTGCACATGAACAACAGAAATATACGTTTTATTTGGGCATATAAGCCTGCAGAGGACAATTTATATGCAGAACTTACAATCTTCAACGTATCATGGAAGATTTGTACCAGAATCGGAATTATATCCAAAGAAGACTAGTATATTTCAATCTCCTAAATGGCATTTGTCGTGTGGCCAAAGCGAAAGGGAGACAACCTATTTGAAATGGCCTGAAATGGCCGCATGCAAGAAGTCCAAGTATCATTTGGGAGAAAATGTCAGGAAATACAACATGTGTTTGTGTGTCTTTGCGTTTGTGTACAAAATGTGTGCACATGTATGTGTGAATGCAGGCTAGTATAGTGTAAAAAGACTTAGTCTAAACATTTTTATGCTTCTCCGATTCATAAATGCGGCGTAAAGAAAAAGTACAGATGAAAACACGAGAATTTGCACAAAAAGGCTTCTGTAATCATTTCCGGTCTCTGACCAGAAACAATAGGCCTATAGTGGAAAAAAGGTGATCAACAACAAACAACGCAGCAATATATACCATAGTGTTACCGAAGTTGTAATTATGATTGATGGTTTCGTGGGATGTTAATTTAAGAGACGTTAAGTTTACACTCTATCAGAATTAACCCGTCAGCTCCAAGGATAAGATGCTTCACCATAGTTTTGATGTAATAATATGACAAACCCGGTTCTAGCAAACAAAGGGTTTAAATCAGCTGCAATTTCTTAATATATTCATTAATTAAATGTTGTCCGTTGTGCGACTGCAACTTGAAAGTGGTCATTACCATTTGTTGAGTGAGCTATTTCGATAATTGAAGCAAAGCTTCTTTTCAGCCTGTTTTGTCGAACCCAATACGAGGAATTAAGATTGATAACCCTCATTCCAAGAGATGATCTGTCCATTTAGATCAATGCTGATTGCATGGCGATCAACAAGCCTCGACTCGGGTAAAGCAATGGTAACGGATCACCCCGGGAGAACGAAGTACGGCTTTGCGACCCAGATTTTCGCGCCTAACGGCAGCAAGTTATCAGCGGGACCAGGCGAGTAAAACGACTTGGCTAAGCACTTCCGCCAGTTCTTTCATCCTCCAACACGCACCACATTTTGACGAGGCATCGCTTCCCAGTGTACCCGTACTCAGTCGCAGACGGTCGAGCGAAGTCGAGAGCAGCGTGCCGCTGATAAGCTCGTGGGCGCTCAGACAAAATAAGCCGGTGACACATGAACTACCCGATTAGCGGCCCTCTCGGAATTCATCGCGCTAAGATCGCAATTAAAGTGGAAATGCCTGGGTAGCGTGCTGAGTTTATCCACCCTGTTCGAGTGCGTGGAATGATGAAGGAGTCATAAAAATATTGCCAGAGCGTGAGAAGGCAAGGCGGTGAAGATAAGCATCATTAACGTGAGGAGAGGGTAAGAAACATTTTTATTAAACGCTAAATTCCTGGTTGCCAACCAATGTGGATGTACTTGACATTTTATGAGCTAGAAACCATACTAGGCCACAATGTTTTAACATGCGTTTCATATTTCTTTTATATTTCAAAACGTGTTTATTGCTCTGTAGTAGAACGTAATATGCGTGAAATACACGACTACATCTGAAGTAAATTCAGGTTCAAGTCAATGTGAGGTGAAGCCATGGAAACCATGCGAGCTGTTTATATTCTAAGTTTTTGAGAGCATTGCTGTTTGTTAACTTTGCCGTGGAAGGTTTGATGGACGATAGGAAAAAGATGGAATTATGACAAATGTGGGGTCACCTGTCTCCTTTCATATTTGCCTGTTTGAAACAGAGCGTCCTCATATCACCAAGTTTGGAATGTTGTTGATTTGTTGACCATTAACAAGTAGAAAACATTTATCTAGCTAATGACATAGATGATATGTGAAGAAAAGTAAAGTGAAAAAAAAAGTGAAGTAAATCTGGCTCGGAGAAAAGAAATGAGATATTTTTTTTTTTAGAACGCTGTGCACATTAGAATGACTGATTGCCATCGTGGACTACAATCATCATTGCGCAGTCTCTCTTCGTTTAATGAAAATTGTCAAGGATTTCAATTTGTAAATCATATATTATATTGCTATGATAATGAATTCATACGCATCGGTCTGGGTGGGAAGGGGAGGGCTAATACTTCAATTTAAGTTCTGTTAAGTTATATGTTTTCCATTATTACAGCCTAAGAATGCAGTATGTAAAATTAGTGATTGATTGTGGTTGCAAACATTTTGTGTGTCGTTTCTGAAATGCTAATAGAATGGATAATGATAACATTCATAACGATGCTAGAGATGAGAGTAATAACTGATTCACCTTTTTTTTTTTGGCGTTTTCATAAGAAGTGATCAAATAGAAGTTACTAGAATGACGGAGTCAGGAAACGAAAAGTCAACGACATTTTTCAGAGTAGACACACAATGACACACCATTTGTCACTCAAGTCATTACGAGGTGAATCTACTGCCAACCCAATTTGTTTCAAATTATCTTTTCTAACTTGTTTCGGTTAACTGTTGAATTTCTCGTGTCTGTCTGCATAAGTTATGAGTTCTAGGGTTTTTTAATCATTATTATTGCATTTCTAGGCCATATTCATTATCATCATCACTTTGATTATAATTGTTGTTTTTAGTATCTGTGTCAATAGTGTCGTTATTGTTATCACTTTATCATTATTGTCATTAGATTCAATATAGTAGATATAGCAGTAGTGGTAGAATAGTTAGCATCGTTATCATCATCATTATTACAATAACTGTCATTGTAAATTGTTATATAGACTAGCACACCTGTTCCCTATACAATATACAATACAATACAATCGGATCATTTATACAGCGCCCTTACACAGTCAATGACTGGTTTCACAGCACTTCACAACAAAATTCAGTCACAGATTAGTATAAAAAAGGAAAGTCTTAAGATTCTTCTTGAAGACATCAAGGGATGGGGAAATGCGGACAAACCGAGGTAGATCGTTGCACGATCGTTCCACAATCCCTTGTTGGTTGACTGTGGGAGGAGCCTACCAGAGCCGATTGGGGTAGTGGTGGCCATTGGTGTTTTGCAAAAAATAATTGATAGATCATGATTTAACAGACCTTGACATTTATAGTTATTCCAATCTTTTATGTAGTCTCTCATACTGTTTATTCAAAACACATGCTCATGTTCAGAAATGTATTAACATGGAAGAACTGATCATAGTCTGTACTTGCGACCTACTACTGGTCTGTCCGTCTTGTAAATCGGATATTGAGATAAATACCATAGCTAGCACACCTGTTCAAGTGAGGTAGAACCTATCCTAATAAGTTTTCTCATGTCACAGGTGTGTGCTAAGTCGAATCACGATTACGACATTAAGCGAACTATTTGCCTAAACCTACTTTCCGCCGCAACCTCACTTTTGTTGAAAAAACACCAGCAACAATGCCGTTTGATCTTTAAAAAAAAAAATCAAGCTCAAGCTATTTCCCAGATTTACATTGTGAATGGCAAATATGGTACATTGTACATCAAGACACGTACTGTTAGCTAGACTGATGATTGAATATAGATTTGTCCGTATCCTCATCTAAAATGGTCATCTCTGTAAATAATGTGTGAACAAACACGTACCTACACACCCACCTACACACACACACACACACACACACACACACTCATATTCTGTAACTGTCAATCAACGCTTCTTCTAGCATGGGTATCTAGGGTCAAAATAGTGTAAGTGACAATAGAGTTTCATGAAAAGTAAATAAAAAAAGAAGTAAGAATGCTCGTGGGGAAACGGATGTTTACATCCTGCTTTGGTTTCAATATTGCTCGAATCCACTTCGCCTTATTCTCTATCCAGAACAGGGAGACTAGATAACAGGGGAGGGGTTGCTGGTGACCAGATTTCCGTAAAGGGTAACAGAGCTGTGGGCTCTTTGATCAATAGCTCGTTCTTGACATGAAATTATGTATTCATGGCAGAGCGAGAGAGGACAAACCCTCGATCCATACCTCTAAGGGGAAGCCGTGTCAATTTGACTGTGGTCGATAGTCAGCTCAGATGGCTCGATTGTTAGTGAGCAGGTAAACCCACGGTCAATAAAGTTATATTAATAGGTCCCGAAGTGGGAGCGCACGCGTTGATCGTCTGCCTGTCCTCTGAAAATGGCGGCAAATCATCTATCGCACCTCTAATGACGGATGCCCTCTCCCAGTCATCAGCCACGGTGCCGGGCTTGGGGTAGATTTTCAGCCAGAGATGAGAGGTCCTGATATGACACTGACTTACCTTTGCAAAGAAGCACATGAAACAAAATCGACAACAGCGGCAGCAGTACCAATAGTGACAGCAACAAAAGCAAGAGCAACAACAGCAACACCGAATATCGATAGCATATAGGACGATCGCCGGTGGCGTAGGTATCACCTTTAAGTGGTGAGATGAGATTACCAGAGTACCTAGGGGCCATCACCGTGACGCCATGTCATGTGACCAGCTGTGCCTAAAAATACAAATAACGATTTTAGTAAATGGAGAGGTTTTTGCTCTCCAGTTATCCCATACGTCCATCATCCTGATTTCTAGAGCGCGGGGGATCGCTGTCACAAAGTGGATTGTGCTTTTATCGCCTTCCGTTTCTCTATGTTCCTTCGTCTCTAAAGTTTGTCATATCATTTTCTGATAGTCTGAGGAGGAAGATCGTAGTAAGATGACATGCTCCACGTGAAGATATGTAAGAAATAGAGCGTGAAGTAAACTCGCCTATTTGAACTCGTCATCTACACTGATTACACGAGTTGAAGTGAGCAGGGCCTAAAAGCATGATGCTATCTCGGTGTCGCACTCCTCCCAGGTCTTTTCAACTAGCTGTGACAAAATGGCCGAATTGATGCGACACTCAAGCCTGGTTGATACTCCATCGATCAAGCCTTCCTTGAGGCTGCACGGTAAAGTGGTCTAGTGCTTGACAGGATTTAAGAATACTTAGTCTGTGGACACCAATTTGTTTACAGGTCTGGCGCAGTGACATACGACACTTCTCTACACCTCAGACCTACGTCGATGAAGCGGCTAGCGTCGAAGTGCTCTCGTTTGTTGCCATCTCATTGTTCTGGCAGTCTCAAACACTGCATTTGCTTCCAGTCGGCTCTGCCATTTCTCAAAAAAGAGGTAAAGACAAAGGTATAAAAACTAACTCTGCAAGGTTCAGTCCCAATCATGATCTACAGTGTTAAAATCGTCGTATGACAAATCATATTTATTTTGAGTGCACACAAAGTAAGATGAAATTTAAACAAGCCTGCAGCTTCTACGTTCTCACATAACTATTAGTCACGATGTTCCTTTGAAGGGAAGACAATATAAAAAGGAAACGAATCAGAGTGAAATTTTCTGATAGCGACTTGAAAGTTGATGATGTGTGGTTTCCAGCAACTTGTGAGAATAAATTCAATTTCAATTTATTTCATTTTCTTCTTCCACAGAACATCACTCTTTCTCAGTTAGTTTTCTTCTCGAGAAGATGTCTCACCTCTTTGCAAACTTATATTTATACGAGAAATCGCCTCTGACGAGAAATTTACCTTGAACGGAAAGCAGTGATCAACGCAGTAGATTTATGGCAAACCTTTAAAAGTTGAAACGATGCTTCACAGCATTTTCAAAAGGTTTGGTCATCGTCTGACATGGCGGCTATTTGGCAACGCAAAGTCTTCGTCGTTTCGTAGTCATTAACTACCAGTACAGACACTGACAAAAACAATATGGCGTTCTTTTCACAATTTTGAATACAGACATAAAGTCTTTTATAGTGAAATATGTATCTAAGACAAATAACAACAGCAATATTGATCTGTAGACTCATGGAGTGTATATCGTTTTCTTTTTTATTGTAGAAATGTGTAGACACTTACATTGACTGCTATGGCAATTTACAAGATATCCATAAAATATGAAGTTGATAACAGACATTCAATTATTCATAGAGTGGAATTCTCCAACCTCTCCAATCCACTAGAAGTCTTTTTGTGCTTCCTTTCTTTTCGTCTTTCTCTGCTCCCATTCCAGAGAGCTTTTTGATACCATATAACTGTGCCATTATGTCACCCAGTGTTTAGATCGTGCTTTTAATACCGAACAGGAAAGCGACTACCCAAAGCACTAAAATCTTACCTTCTTATCTCTTTCAAGAAATATTGAAAATGTACTAATAAAAGCTGGCATTCTCGATTCGCCTATGGAGCTGTACACCATTGTGCAAACAGCTGCCTCTAGTGTTAAGATCACTCGTAACATTCATTCAAACGCGTACATCGAACCCCTCGGAGTAAATTATTGATGTAATTTATCGGCATTATAGTTCGCGATGTGCCAGAGCTGATCATGCGGAGATCCATTCCGCATGACGACTAAAGAGAATTCCGAAAGTAAACCCCTAGAGATAGGGCGATCATTAAGTTACTAGATGATAGTCTTATAGGGGAACAGCAAGATAGTACCTTAAACCCATCATTTTCTGAATTTTAAGAAGTGCATTAAAGTTACATATATGGTTTTCAGACTCTTGAGTGGTGGTATCATTGCATGAGAGTCGCCATGTGATATGCTTCATAGGAGCATATCGAAATTGCCTTTTCTCTCTTGATTCTTGAGTGCGGTCCACACTCGGTACATTCGCATCGGTTTATGAGAACATGAGAGGGTAATTGTAGAGATTGCATCGCATGGTATATACACCAAGAGCCGTCTGTAACGAAGTATGCAATGATCCGAGTTCTCAGCGGGCTTTGCAGGCCACATCCCCTCCGGTTTTCTCTTCCCTCGTCGCGTTTAAACAAATTGCGGCGGTCCGCTTCTTTCCCCGCGCTTTATATATTTACCCTGACGTTGGGTTGCGAGAGGACCTATTAAGGTGAGTGTATAGACACACTGGAGAGGCAGACCGTGAACCCATCCAACATTTCCTTTGCGCTGAGACTCCAGAGTGCGTTCACGTCTCCCTTAGAGAACCTTTCACATTTCATCCGAGTGCGGCGTCTGGCAAAAATCGAAATTGACGTCATGTCATGTCTGAAAGACATAGATGCCGACTGCTCGCTTGAAGAAAAGTGTCCTTGCGTTTCTTTCTCAAATGAAAAGGATCAGACCGAAGTGGACGTCTGGTTGAGACTTGTCCTGTCTCGTTTAAATCGCATCTAATAGATAGTATATTGGGCTAAAGGTGTGTTACCTTACCTCAGCGTCGGTTACAATTACCCCATGGCAGTCATTTGATCCAATTCTATCACAAATCATCAACTCGCGCAGGCATTCAAGCGTATAGAATGAATTTTAGGGGCTCACAAACTGCGTTAGCTACTGCTACCTTTTTTCTCCATTTCAAGCTAAAGACATGTGGTATTTTGCTTTAAAAAGGGTGGTTTGTATCATCTATCCTTGTGTAATCAATTCTGGCTATCGCTTAATGCATCAATAACGACGTAAATGGCATGATTCACAAAACTAGAACAATGTCTCGATTTCTCTCTAAGAATCACTTTATAGTTTTCGGCATAAAGTGGAAGATGGATTCATGCTGTATGAACTTCAAGATTACTTTTGTGAACTGTACGTTGCCGAGAAATCGTCGTATCCGTAGTTAGCCATGTTAACAATATTTCCTAGAAAGGTCGTGTGTGTCGAAGACGAAACCATGGATTTAAAGTGAATTTAAAATGAACAACTATATTAAAACAAACTAAGAGAGAGCTCGTTAGGCAGTCCACATTACCGTTATTGTAAGGAAGCTCCTTTTCAATTATACATAATTCCATATTTGATATGTTGCCGCAGCAACATATTATATGCAATTTTTCGTACTACTTCCGTTATTTTCTGTCAATCTCATGTTAATAGAGCACTATTATACAGTCTACATTCAAACTGAAATAAGTTGAGTGACCATTTTCATCTAATTTCTTCTCGTTTATATTCAAACTACAAGCGAATTAGCGTTTTATAGATCATTTCAAATAATGATCACAGCAGACAATTGCACCCGTCGAATTGTTCATATATGCAGTGATACGGCTGATTGAGACAATGTTACTAGAGGCACACGGTCGTGAGATGGTTCAATTATATTGGGGCATACGATAGGGTATTCCATGGATTGAAGATTGAACGTTAAACCTGCCTTTGCCCTCGGTAAACACACACAAGAAAATAATGTATATGTTGCAATCTGAGTAGGGCCTAAGTGTTCGATTCGTGTCATGAAAATGCATGATTTACCCTTTTCACCTATTTTAATTGTTCCTTTGCCTTAACTAATCTACTGTAATCTTATCACCGAAATAGTGAAGCTGACATAATGGGGTTGGCTATTCCGTAATTCCCTAGACTTTGCTCATGAACAACCGAGTTCCGGTAGGTAATAGTGTATGTACAGGACGAGCGGATTTTGTCGCACTGAAGTTTTAACTATCAGTTATGATAAAGATAAAAGTGATAGATTATATAAATGGTAACACTGATGAAAGAAATAAATATCATACGCATACATACATACATGCATTACATAGAAAGATAGACGGATATCATAAACATAATGCCATATGCCACATTACTTCGCAAACGTGCTAAAAACACACATAAACGCCCAGTTGCCTACTGGGAACCCACCAACACCCATTAGTCTCGGAACGAAGGACGTTGGAAAATGTTTTGTTCAATAGGACTTTTTTTTGCAGCGCCATCTGGGCCCCATTTTATTAAAAAATGATATAATTATAGCAAATTTTGCTGGAATGGCAATTGTCATGGTTACGACAAAAAACCAGCTTCCTGATTGGTTGTTGCTATGGGAAGTAGCTATTCCAGCAAGAGTTGCTATCCTAACATCTTTTATGAAATGGGGGCCAGGTCATGGGTTCGGAGTATGCTACTTATTGAAAGGACAGTTCGTCATCCACAGGATAACGACGCTTCTCCAGCTCCAATAAGCAGTTGCCTCCAACTCCAGTACGCAGTTATGAATGTTTAAACGGTTGTTAATACTTCACATAATTCTATCATAACATCAACACGGTAACCTTGTTCCTTTCAACTTCCACCTGTGTTATTAACGTTTTCTCTTTCGGTTTACAGGTCGAAACTTATTGTGATCAACCCTGACCAGTAGAGACTTGCCAAATAACGGAATAACACGGAATACTATAACATCATGGAGCAGACGATAGTGATGAGCACGAGCATTCTGGAGTCAGAGCTGAATACTCCAGCCAAAAACTGCTACAGACTCGTCATCCTTGGCTCGTCCAAAGTGGGCAAGACGTCGATCGTCAGGCGATTCCTGTCGGGAGAGTTCGTGGAACAATACACACCGACCATCGAGGACTTCCACCGGAAAATCTACAAGATTCGCGGAGAAGTATATCGATTGGATATACTGGACACATCGGGCAATAACCCGTTTCCCGCCATGAATCGCCTATCGATACTGACAGGTGAGTAACAGTCAAGATTTTGGTTTTGGTTTGGTTTATTTCTGTATTTAAGCAAATGCAAACTCAATACTAATTCCAAAGATACAAGTTCATAATATCAAATGTAATGATGCATATTGTAACAAAATATTACAAAAGTACAGAACACTGGCAATAGATTGTACAATAAACATATTATACAAAATATGCAACTGGGATGAGGATGTAGTAAATATTTTTCCAATAAATGAGAGAGATAATTGAATGCATTAGACCTCCATCGTGAGCAGTTAGGCTCGAAATTGATGGGGCCTCAAGCCTCATCATTGTCATTAGTCAGTCGATAATGCATCACGTAAACTGAAACAGTGGGAGTTATGGTGATTCCACAAGGTTTTGTTTATTGGTGTATTTGCTGGTTGCTTTATTTCTCCATGTTTGCTAGTCAGGCAGGACAGCTCATCTGTTGTGTATTCCCCATCGGTATCTTTAGAGGTGCCTTCCTTTAACCCTGTCGCTGCCATTTACAACCTGTTTATACACAATGTCAAAGACGTTTTCGTGTGGCGGTCCTCACAGGGTTAATGACTTGTGGTTGGTATGCGACAGGTGGTGCTCAGAATTGCAGACTGAAACGTCATCCTTGTAGGGACATAATTCAGATGTAAACCCCTGAATGGTATAAATATCGACTCCTTGCAGAAATCAGGGAGTCACTTCCCTGCAGAAATCAAGAGAGACTACTAAGTCTGGTTAGAGACGCGTCACAAGTTTGGACTAGACGCTACAGAGCGACTAATAAACTTGCCATCATGCCCAGACCACTCTACTCTCTGTTCTCTAACCTGTCCGACTGAACTGCGTGCTGTGTGTGGTGCGAAGTGACGCTTTGCAATACATCTATAATTACACTCTAGGGAAAACTGATAGCGAAGTTTCCTGAAATCTCAGAAATGGAAATTTCGTTACAATACTAACGAAGGCCGCGAAATTCGCCCTCACCCCGCCCCCAGTACGTACTTAAGGATCCCTCGAAATAGAACTAAAAAATACCTTTAAGCCCTGTTAGAAAAGAAAAAACACCCTCACAAACCCCACGAGACACAATTTTTCAGAAGTTTCGACCATAGAGGGAAGGAGGGAGGGGGAAGGGGTACCCTCTGGACCTTTTCCCATCAATCATTTAAAACAGTCAGGTAAGTGTGCCTGAGGGGCAACTTAATTTTTTACATGTGCCCCATCCCTCCCTCCGCTCCCCTGAAGACACTGTGTCTATCATCGAGGTAAGAAGGGGTCACCACGCATGTGCATGTATTATGGATTGTCAATTTTGTTAGGAGCACAAAGGGATACCATGGAGAATAATATGGATCCTTAAACAGGTGCATGTGAGTTCGATTTCCAGTCAGTGCATTCATCCCCAGACAAGGTGTGCTCACCCATGGTGTCCCTCCACGCAGCAGACAATACTTCTGCTCAGAAAGAGCAGGGATATCGCTGATTGCCTTCTAAATGAGGTTGAGGTTGAGGTTCAATGACAAATGAATGATATGAACCAGACCATAATCGTTATTAAGAATAATATTTATAATAGTTATGATAATAATAACACTAACACTAAGAATAATTGATATTGCCTTTATTATAGTAAAAGTATAATTATTGTAACTTTTATCATTAGCATCATCATTTTTCATTACTATTATCATCAATGTTATTATCATTATCATCATTTCGTCATCATCATCATCATCGTCAGTGATGTATATCATTGAATAGTGTATCTATATTTGACTGGATATTGGGAGGGTAATGATATGTATTGAACTATTGTTTCGAATTACTTAGTAGCCTCAGGCCTGCCACAAGAGTTTACACTGTCACCTGTTCGTCACTGGGTACATTGCAATCATTCGTGATGATTATGTATCATCCACGCAAGCATCCACATGGAGTAAATATTGGCAGCTCCTGATCATTTGATGTTTTTTAAAGGAAATTGGACATCTACACTCTCTCTTGTAACACGCATTCACGATAGCCCGATAGGGTCGTAGATGATGAAGCAAAAATTAAACCCTGTAAAGTAAGGTAAAGTAAAGTAAAGTAATTTTGCTGAAAAGCTAGACACGTGCTATTTGTTTAAAAAAAAATCAAAAGTACCGTGAATAAGCCACCCCCGGTTTTCCGACACATGCAATTTTGGTGTTTCGAATTGCCTAATCTCCCACACGTGTGTTACATGACTAATGCAGGGTCATTTTAATTCATCTGTTTAGTCAGTTATTCATTTTTTTTTTGTCTTCTGCGGAGAGAATGTGGAATTATCAATAAATGTATTTGCTGTACCTGCGGCAATAAAGCTTACAAAACGCTAACCTTATAGACACCTACACGGAACTGTAATACAAATATTTGTTCACTTTAATGAAAGAAACGTTCAACTCGAAACCACCAGGCATCATTAAAATCCATCTATAGACACACACGCATTCCACTAGGAGGATGGCGTGAAAAAAGGGGGAGAACAGTAATATTCAATTCACTGGGGAGAAGGGGTTTCATTCCAGGTCTCTCATTGCAGTCAAAGAAGCTTTCATATCACGTGACATTTGGGGAAAATGTGAAAATGAGACAAACATAGCATCGAGACGGTCGTTGCCTGGGCTGATCCACTGGGAGTATAGCGTGTCATTCGCGCAATCAAAGACGTCAAGTTCGTGTTCGTTAGAACGAGACAATAGAACTCCAAAGTGGAACTAGTCTGGACTCCACACGCTCTCAGACCTCTAACCTGTTTCTATCGATCAAAAGCGTAGGTGTAAAGGACCATTCACGATGTCATATGTATACATAATTATGCTTCCGCTCCCAAATAACCGTCTTAATAAATCATCTGTTTCCTACAGCTTAAAAACCAATTTTCTAACAAAGAGAACTTGATTTTTCGTTCCAGATGTTAAATGGAGTATGACAACGCAAAAAGTTCGGAATAGGTGGTACTCTGTTTCCAGGCAGCAGTCAGTTGCAGGGTTCGTTTTGCCGATAATCCCGTCAGCCAAGTTTCAGTGTCTTTCTTGTTCGTTTTAGTATGACAGGCAAAAAATGGTATCAGGTTGACACCAAAGGTATTTTAAGAGTCTAATATTTAAAGACTAATGGAAATTGCCTGGGGATCTTGAAGTTTAGAGAGAGCAAGAAAGGCTCTGTTACAAGAACTGCAGACTGTGAGGAGAACTGTGGAGACAAAAGGGATAAAAGACAAAAAAAAAAAACCCACCAAAAGCAACAATAAAGCTTTCCATAGAAATGGCTCTTTCTCGCTGTCACATCAAACCGTCTATAAAGTTGGCTGTCATTTTATATTTGTCACTTATATGTCGATGATATTATTTCCGCACAATGTCGTGAATATTCCTTTCTCCGAAGTGACATAATCGGAAACAAACGTTGATAGGCTGAATTGAATTCTTGTCAGTCACCTGCTTTCACGCTCTTGGTTTTAAAAAGAGGCAGAAATTTCATTTGGAGAGATTATTAGAATGGATGAGGGAAGCAGAGTGAATAATTACCGACATTATTGAGTCAAAATCGAATTAGGTTTCGTAAGGATGCTGGAGATGGTCAAATGCACTGAAGTCCCGAAATAGCACCTCTGAAATTATATATATATATATATATATATATATATATATATATATATATATATATATATTATGTATGCATACGTATGACTTATGATTAATATGAATGATCTAAGATGTGGCAACAGAATACAAGTTATACCAGTTGGCTTCGTTGTACAATGTATTGCGTAAGCTCCTTTAATGAGCTTTCGGCAATTCGGGCCTCGTCAGATGCATTAGCAAGGACAAGAACATATAAAGTGATTGCGCGTTTCAAGAAAATCTAATTGTATATACTGTATATATGATTATGCATGTAGCGCATGAAGTAGCATACTTAGGCATAACCTCGATAGTATATTATCATTGGATCAGAGTGCATAAATCACATAATATTCGTAGGTCTGAATGTGTATAACATTATATATTCAATTAAATTCAATTCAATACATATATGAATTATACACGCAAGGGTAACACGTGGTGGTAATGATAATAATACTGGGGTTGTTGCTACTTTATACAAAGTTTAGACACCATACCAGCCATATCTATGAGTTTGAGCTCCCTGCTGGCATTATGTATAATATCGCTAAAAGGCATTACGATCATCGAAAACGAAAACCCGTAAGTATGTATGGATATACATTATTTATACAAGATGGAGCTAGTAAACATAATTATGTGCACTCTTATTTCTGCCGAGTCAAGATTTCAACTCTGAATCCGAGTCAAAAAATTTTCACTCCGATCCGTGTAAATTTAACACCAACCGTGTACTTCTGACTCAAATCCGAGTTATCATTTTGGTTGTCGGACATTTTACACCTGCGCAGAGTCACATCCGAAATACCCAGCGCGGTGTACATGACATACGCGCGCTACAATTGGACAAAACATGCCCATTTGTCATGTGTCCTTTGTGACGTAGTACCCCCGCTGAAAAAAAGCGTCATTTCTCGACGATCCGCCGCGGCCGCGAGATGTCTTGCAACTTTTTGTCTTCAAGATGGACAATTTTGTGTGCACTTTTCTAGAGGAATGCGGAATGGAGGAATACATATGAGTTTTCATCGGTAAGTACCCACCTCATTCACAACACTCATATAAATAATTGCCTGAAACATGGTCTAAACAGTCAATTTTATTTAGGGCAAAATGAACTTTCGACACGGACACATTGACTGGTAATGGCATAGCCGTAGGCGGCCGTACGGTAGCTCGTACCTTTTGTACGTAGCCTGGGCTATACTATACGTTAGAACCAATCTACAATAGATGTAAACCTACCTATTCTAATAACATGTAATAAATAAGTTTCAATCCACCCCATTCGCCTAGTTTCATCGTACCATACGGGTATAGTTCCGTGCATGTACAGTGGAGGTGTAGCTATAGGTAGGTTCACATCTATTGTAGATTGGTTCTAACGTATAGCATATAGCCCAGGGCTACGTAGGCCTACAAAAGGTACGAGCTACCGTACGGCCGCCTACGGCATATACGCCACTACCAGTCAATGTGTCCGTGTCGAAAGTTCATTTTGCCCTAAATAAAACTGACTGTTTAGACCATGTTTCAGGCAATCATTTATATGAGTGTTGTAAATGAGGTGGGTACTCACCGATGAAAACTCCTATGTATTCCTCCATTCCGCATTCCTCTTGAAAAGTGCACACCAAATCCGGGTCATTACTACACCAAAATGGGTTACTTACAATGCGGGAAACGACACCGTATCACAGTGAAATTGTGATCTTTTGATTCGGAAATCCGTGCCATTTTGCACCTAACTGACCCCATTTCCGAGTCAAATTTGACACTTTCCGAGTTAATTTGACGTCACAGAAATGACTCGGAAAGTGACTCGGAATCCGAGTGAAATCATTTGACTCGGAAGTCCGAGTAGCTTTCACTCGGAAGGAGTTGACTCCCAGCTGGTGCCATTTCCGAGTCACATTTCACACTTTCCGAGTTATTTTTGACGCCGCAGAAATAAGAGTGTGTACATCTTGGAATTTTCCACATGTTGGACTCCGAATGTCATTATAAGAAGAATAAGGAGTCTCGAATACGCCATTTGTAGTCCCAACAAGAAGGTTTTTATTCACAAAATGTTTGATATATATGTATATAATAGCCCTACTGTATATAGGAATGCTAACATGTATGATTTGAGGTGCTCCTTGAATGTGTATGAGGATTCTTCTGAGTGGATCCTCAGAGGAAGAGTATTTCAAAAAAAATGGCTCTGCAGAACTAAAAGGGTGTTTTTTTTCGAAAAGTTGAGACATTTCTGTGGTCTGCTAATTGTACTGTGTGTGTGTGTGTGTGTGTGTGTGTGTCTGCAATACTATTTATTTGGGATGATTTCTAATTGCTCAACAACGAATGCTAGTGGAATGCAGACCTCGTTGAATTAATCAGCACCTTTTCATTTGCATTAATTTCTGTACGTGTGCCCCCAGACGATAATGGCGTAAATATTGAGAGGCGCATGTTGTTAATTTTCGATACATGGCAATGTCTCATGTGCAGTCATATTGAAAACATAATTGATTGATTTGCAGCGATATGATTTTCGTTGTGATGCCTATGACGCGCGTGTGTATTGAGCGCTAAAAGTCAACGACCAATAATTCGAAGCTGTTTAGCGCTTCCGTTCAGCGGCAATTCGCGCCGCTCAGGGTTGCCGAGCTGGTTGATTATTCTCAGCGCTGTTAATGTACCATGACGTCAGAACTCTATCGATCAAGCCAACTGACTCATGTAAAGCGGGACACGAGGAAGGCGGTTCAATCGTACGTGGTCATCCCTATTAATTGTGACAACAACATCATTAAAGAAGACAACAACAACAGCAACAACCAGGCTTTCCCAAAGCAAAGCCAATATCTTTGCTAATTAGGAGCACTTCACCACGGGGGCTGCTTTAGTGGATTACGCGTTCCTTTAAGGTTCCAAGCCATATAATGTATCGGGGTATCCTAAGCTTGAAATCCACACGTCGTGTAATCGACTTGCTGGCCTATACAGACATGTAATGGCACAGGACGTACCCATCCGTAGCACCTGTTCCGTAGATACCCAATGAGTAATGATGTTAATGTTTTAATTATTTCTGCTGTCCAATCATGACGTAACATACCACGTGTGTTTTTGCGTCTACGATTCTCTGACCAATCGAAGCCGAAACACAAAACTCAACATCAAAAAGGGACTGAATATTTTTATTCAAGAACGGTAGCATCACAAATCTGTTAATAAAACTTACATCTGATGAACCACACACATTCCTTTATCATTGTTGCAAATGAGTGGCAAGTTTCCAAAATACAAAGTTTCTTGCTGAGACTTTATTTTGTCACACAACATTCATTTGTCGTGACCCCAAATTTTTGGTTAGCGCAAGATGTCAGAAGATCTTCTCATATCAGTTTCAGTAAATTTCAGGTAAAAAATATGTAGGCATTTAAAGGGAAGGGTATTGTCCTTGGGATACTTGTTGAAATGTTTGGCTCATCAAATTCATTCTGTTCCTGCTTTTAGTTCTCCCTCTCGACTTGGCCTGAAAAATGTCCACTGACCACTGTCCACATGGTCTACTAAAATATAGTTTCTAAACTAGATGTGAAGATGAGATGCGACGACCATATGAATACAAGAAAACTACCCTATACCAACTTCCTATTAAAAGTGAACAGTATAGAAGAAAGACAGAGCATAGCAAATGCATTATGCGGGCAAAAGCGAATGAGTAATGAGGTATATGATATTTAATATATAACAGTAATGAGGCATATTTCACACCGTCAGATTTCTGTACGTTTTGACCATACTCACAATCATGTCACCCTAGTAGAAGAATTGCGTTGATTTTACGCTCTGCCAGATAATATAATAAGGAAATATGATATCATATTTTCCAGCGTAGGCTATTCTTATCTTTACTTATATACGTCTAGGTAAAAATAATCGTTGTGAATAAAACTGTTTGTCCATGGATGGGGTCCGGATGCAAACCCAATGCATACTATTTGTAAATCATTGAATATTAAAGCTAGATAAATAGATAGAAAGATAGATAAGTGCATGGGTAGATAGATGGTAGATAGACAGATTGAAAGACAGATAGTCAGATGTATATGTAGCATATTTTGAGCCAGTTGGCTAATGGCAAACGGAGATGATTTCTTTTTAACAATGCGCGCTAATGACTTCACAGATGCGCAGATATTTGCGATGTAGCCATTTCTATTCATTCACCTTTCGAATGGTAATCAGAAGGACCAAAATATCATCTCATACCCTCCTATATCTACATCATTGAAAATGCGCGGTAAGAGTCCTTTGACAGTGTCTATACTCCTCGTACTTTAACATACAACCCATGCAGTGATTTCTAGAAATGACGTCACAGGTTTCCAAACAAAATATTACTATTACAGCTGAATGTTAAAAGCTTGAATTCTCTTTTAAGATGTTTATATTCAATACACACTTGATGTTTTGCAGACACTGAACGTATGTCATCATGAGGTTTCATCGTGTGTGTTTCTTTGTTACTTTTTAGAGGGTCTCATGAAACGATGTTTATAATTGATGCACAGCGAAGGAAATTCCTTCACGGGTGACTTTCATATCATCATATAGACGAAAGAGCAAGAGTACGCTACCCGATATGAAAATACAGACGTTGCAATAAAATGCCAAACGTCCGTCAGATCTGCCCGGGTTTGCTCTTTTACACGATTACTGACAGCGAGTGTCTCGCTCGACGATATCTTCGATGCATTTAGCCACGGGGCACACCTTTAAAAAACCCGAGCAGTGCATGTTGACACATTAATCCGATTCCTCAACTCGTTTTCGCTGACTATCTGCCCTGCAGTTCCTCTCACTCCTTTTTGAAAGACAAGACACTAACATCACAGAATTAAAGTCGTCCAGACTATGTACAGAATAAACTTCTTCTTAATGTTCCCCTTTACCGACGCCCATCATAGCTGGTTGTTTACATTCAAATGCAAGAACAATTCTGCAGCGAACGTTTATGACATTAAGAGAACGAACAATATTTTGCTTTCAATGTTCATCGCCTTTCATCGCTCGGCAGTGAAATACGACGAAAGAAAGAAGAATTAAAAGAAGAAAACAAGAACAAGAAGAAAAGAAGGCGAAGAAGAATATAGGACGAAAAGTAAAATAGAAGCAGAAAAACTAAAAAGAGAGAAAAAAAAAAGGGAAATGTGGGAAATTCAAACACTGTCATTTGTCTGATTATGGACGGAGTCGGTATGGGCCTACTTATCATTGTCATTTGTTAACTCACAATGAATAAGCTCTTTTTCATGAAGTATTCAATATTGTGCTGCATTTCCTTCGAATTGGTTACTGCAAATGCAGGTAATTTGAGGGAAAACTAGCTCACTTGCTGCATCGTTGCCTTGGTGAATTAATAGATTGGCGTGACACTCGAAAATTAATCAAAGTCAGGGGATGCAGGAAATATGAAACCTGCTGCGTGAGAGATCCTTTCAGTATATCTATTTCCGTTGTACATTTATCATCCACACCAAGCTATTTGTATCTCTCTCTCTCTCTCTCTCTCTCTCTCTCTTCCCATTGTGCGTTCCATATATGCCATGCCTGTGTGTGTTGAGATGAATCAAATCAAAATGCTGTGCCATATTTCATCTCTCTTTTCACATATCACTCACTAGACATTGGTCAGTTATTATCAAGAAAGTAATCGGGTTTCCAGCTTGGAAATATCGTATTTTTTAATGCATTTCTGGAGACATCTTCTAATGAATTGTCTTTGGGATAACCATCTTCTATAATATTCAATTCAATTCAATATCTTATTTTTTCCATAGAAAATACATGATACAACGTGTATAACACCACTTTAAGTATGTGATGACGTCATGATTTATATTTTCCAACCTGCATGCTGTTTCAAATGGTATTTTGTATGGATTAATACTACCACTGGAATAGGAGAGCCGTATAGCCACGGAAATTAATTGCGATTAGAAGTAACAGTATCAAGATGATAATGGAGATATGATATATAATCACGAACTGTGATGTTACTATTTTCTGTCAGTAACAATCATGATGATACTACTATTGATATTAATTATGATAATAACGTCGATACAGTAATAGTCATTTTTATAATGATGCAGTATCAGCAGCAGCAACAACAAGGTCGTGGACAATATTGTTGTTTTTATGATTGCTGTTGGTTGTTTTAACTATGACAGTGACAACAATATCGTTGATTCATTGTTACTGGTCGCCAGTGACCATTACGGGTAAAAGATGAAGAAGTATCTATTTCGTAATTAAACAGTGATTGTTTTTAGGAGTCGTTGTTTTCTTGATGACGTATACTACTGGAATGCATTCCAAGCTTATACCCTCATAGCTTCACCTATACTGAATGTATTAGTATAACCAAGGAGCTACAACACACACACACGCACACACACACACACACCCACACACACACACACACACACACACACACTCAAAGCCATGATACTGGAACAAGACGTGGACGGTGTGTAGGTCTCAAATTACGCCAGTGAAGGCAAGTATTAGGCTCCGGAGTTAGACAGTGGGCTGATGAGTGACTTAATCAAGTTAACAGTCTCTCTTACTGTGGTAGATAATAGATGCCGGATCCTACATAGAACGTCACAAACGGGACAGATTAAAATCATGTGATACAGACTCGCTACCTATAAATGTCTCGTGACATCATTTCTGTCGTGCAAGGATATTGATGAAAGTTTGCCATTGGTGGGGGAAGCAGCAAGAAAGGAAAAGCCCTTGTGGGTAGCTGACCCATTGTACTGTAACATACATATACCTTAGACAGATTTAAGGAAAAGACATGACAGTTAAGTTGACAAAACGGAACAAGTCAAAACAATGCAATCATTACAAAAGAAAACTACGGAGATATGGACGATAACAACACAGAAAAACAGCAACAACAAAAGATTTGTGTTTCAAGTAGATTGATCGAATTTAGTTAACGTCTCCTGACTGGCTTCGACCGTATAAAGCTTAAAAAATGCGTGGGATTATTCAGACGAAGATCACAATATAACTTGTAGAGAGGTGTATTCAGGAAGACTACACGTAAGAAGGTATGTAGATTGGTTTGTTTTACAGTAGGGGAAACGGAAACGTAAATAGCAAACGGGTAGGGGTGGGTAAGATATGTGTTCTAAGATACAAGTGCAGCAATCTTTACGGAGGTCGGTATGAACACCTGGGTTACCAAGGCAACGATATTCCAAGCGTGAAAGTCATGATTCGTTAAGTCTGGCGTGACCGAACGAACATGCATTTCAATCACTGCATAGGGTGCATCTCCATCACCCCTCCCCCTTCTCTCTCTCTCTCACTCTCTTCTAACAGAAGGCATAAACAGAATTAAGCTTATGAATAAGTCCACAAAGATAGGAGTATTATGAATAATTCTCATGATTAATTCTGAATCCGTATTGCCCATGAAATTGCTTATACGTATTATGATTTTATAAGGGAAAAAACTTGCAAAATTGGTCACAAAATATTAAGCAGCTTTGCAACTTCAGGCTTTTGCGCAAATAAATTCATCCCCTAAATATCTCTTACTCCTGCTGAGATGCATCAGAGTCAAAAGACTCCCGTCACAGAGTACGCTTTATTGCCACGAGGGAGGATATAGTTTATGACAAGTGCTTCACGTTGCGACAGGGTTGTCCAAACATCAATAAAACCCCGTGCACGTTAATCAACACGCCATTCGTCAACACAGCTCCTAGGGGCGGTTGGTTGGGCGCGTGCCTCCGTGTATTAGAGTAAATTACCATATCATTGTCACGTTTGGCTCTGGCGCCAGTATTGTCATTGGCAGGCATCACGTGACCCTGAGAGCCCTCGTGTTCTTTGAATGGGCGATGAATGTCAATTGGTCAGCCACAAAGTCCTTTTGCCGCTTTTAGATATGTGAGAAATATCACAGTAGGTTGTGACATGCAGCGGGTCTACGCTCTATAATCCAGTTTTAGATTAGAGTTAGATTTCTGTGCCTCCATATATAAAGAAATTAAATCATGATTAGCTTACCAATTTCCTTATTCCAAGATTATTTTTGCAGTTGTAAAGGTTGCATGTCGAGAAGCCTCGTACAATATCTTGGGTGGGCATGAACACCTTTTGCTATGATTATGATAATTTGAATACATAATGAAACTTATTAGCGTTTTACCTATTGTCATTACTTATTAGCATTACGTATTAGCATTTTAAAACTTGTTATCGTTACCGTGAGCAAAGTCTATCCGTTGGTAATGATAATGCGATACATTTTCCTTCAGAGATTACTTGTCAACTCTCGTTATTACATCATTATTGTTAGGTTGATCATTAACAAGGAATACAGAGATTGGAGTACTTTGGATCCGCCAAAATAAAACCCGACAGTTTAAAGACCAATTAATACACTGGATAAAAGTTTTCTCAATCCATTAAATCAGATGAGTGAAGGGAGATTTTAATGAGCAAAGTTTCGTTTACTTTATTTCTTGACAAGTTCAATGTTCAGATGTATAAGTTCCATATTAAAAAGAAATATATATATACATATATATATATATATATATATATATATATATATATATACATATATATATATATATATATATATATATATATATATATATATATATATATATATTTATATCCAGAATTAGTGCATGGTAGGCTTGTCCTCCATAATTTGCAAGTATATTTGCACAAATTTTATAAAGATGCATATATTAAATTTTCTCTCTCGAAGATGCATTAGCGTCCCGATGTGAGATTATGGGATTTTGCTGTTATGAAGCAATTAGCCTGAAATGGATTTCTTGCTTTCGATGAGGAAAACATGGCAGTTGGGTGAGCTCTTAATCCGAGCAGAAGTAATTCGATTGTATTCCATTAATCATGAGAAAAAACGAAGCAATCTTAAATGTCTGTCTCATCTCCGGTAACATGGTGTCGGTGATACCGCTGCAACTTAAATTTCCTCGTCATGCTGTAAACGAGTATGTCCCATAAGCCCATCAATTTGTTCGACATTAATATTAACATGTATCAAATTGCCACAATTTATCCATCAGTTATAATTCTACGGATTGAATCGATGCAACCACCATTTTTACTCAGCATGTCAGCAGATCAGATCTTATGTGTTCTCATGGTGATACATGAAGCTCTTGACATAATGACCAAATGCATGACAATCGAAACTTATAACAGGATTTTAAACAGTGCTTATCATTTCAAGGGAAGAAATATCTAAGAAAGAAATAAACATCCAGATGAAAATACACATAATATTATCAAAGGCAAAATAGGGAAGATGTAAATTTCGATTTGAACATCTAACTATCATATTATATAGAGGGTGATTATAATACGCATATATATATATATATATATATATATATATATATATATAGTGTGTGTGTGTGTGTGTGTGCTATGTTCTTCATCATTCCTATCGTTGCAAGGAAGATGAGTACTATTCTAACTTTGAACTTCATCGTGCATTTTTTTCAACATGTTCAATAGATTCGTTGAATTTGTGCATTCTGCAAATATCGTCATCAAAATTCGGAAACACGAAAATAAAAGATATCACTTTTTTTCGGCAAAACACAGCAATGATGACAAAAATTTAATCCGAGACAAAAGCAGTCTCTCTGTGTATGTGTATCACCCCCTGCCTAAACGATCAGCGTGAGCGTGCGGAGACTGAGTGATCATCCTTATCGGCTTCAAGACTCTTCAAACGTAAACGTTGAGTCAGGTGTCAATACATCTGGTCGCTCCACCTTGTTCTGGCAATGTAAATCATTGTTATGACTGTGAATGCTAGCAATTACAACTCAACAGCACTTGGCTCAAGCGATGTGACAGCCATATACAAGTGGCGTCATAATATGGAGACCAAGAAAAATATCTCTCGTCATTCACTCTGCATAAGATCATGGGTGTGTACGTCATGTTGCCGCTACGGGGCATGATTTATATTGTGGAATATGGTGTATGTTACGTGGTGTTTGCTGTTGAGTGTACGTTTTGTTGTGTGTTTTATTTTCATTACAGTATTGAAATGAATAAAACTAGCTTTAATTGTTGATTCCTTAAAGAAGAATAGTGCTGATTAATTCAGTGCATATATTTTGTTTGCTTTGTGTTTACGTAGCCATTTGAAAAAGAAATCCTATGAAATTCCCATTCAATAGGATTCAAGCTTCTACCAACCTTTAGTGATTTGCTGGCTATATAGCTTTCACCTACTCCTGTGAACTTCTTCAGACCAAGTGATTGCACTGCCTGCTTGTTTCTTGATCATTGGACCAAAGATTGGTGATAAGCTATATCCGGAATCCCTATTGAGTGTGGGTTTTATTCTTTTTATCCAGATGGACTCTTTTACTTTTTCTACCTACAAAATAATTTGGAAATTAGAAAATTCGTGATATTGTCTTAATTGAAAACAAAAACATTGCCCAAAGAAAAAAATCAAATCTTTCAATATGTACAAACAAAATGCACAATTACATAGCAGTAACGCAATGAAATATCGAAGTATACATAGATATGATTATACGTGTTCGTACACTAAGATTAAAAAAAGAGCGGTGTATAATCTTAGCTGCATATGACGAAAAAGACAAAAAAGATTCCTCACCTTACCCGCCTCCCGCGTAAAATTTGATTTGTCTCTCGGGAAGGGTCATCGTGAGAAGGTTTACGATTATTCTGTTAGATGTGTGGTATAACAAACTGATAGCACTGCTTGTTTTTGCGTTCTAAAGTAAAGATATATCCAACACAATTATGAAATATGTTCCGATGTAGATTTTAGAAATTCATAAACATTCAATAAAATTATACGTTTCTCTGTCATGTCATCCTGTTTCTGTCTTGTACATGATAAGAGAATTATATAGCCACTGGATATAAAATGGAGAGAGTCCGCTACGCTCTGTCATGTATTAAACCGAATTCACCGCTACCTGCCCATTGAAAATTATTCCTGATGATGTATACGTATATGTAAACTGACAAATGAAAATATATCGCGAGTACCTATAATACCCATTGCTGCGCGTAATTGCGTTACGAGTTTTTCATAGATCCACAATAAAAGCCCTTTGTGCGTGAGGCCCGCTCTGAAAAGGGAAGAAAAAAAAAAAACCACACATAACATGCATAATACACCCTGAAATCTGGGCTCCGTTTTACCATGTGCAATCCATTAGGGAATCGTGACTGAACCAGTGCAGTGTACAGACACACAATGAGAGAGCGAGAGAGAGAAAAAAAAAAATGTACGTGATCAGATAGTGTGAAAGAGGGGCAACGTTATTCCATTATCATTCCGTAATTGTATCAAGCAGCTATCCAAGGGAGATGCCACGATGACTTTGACAGATGACGCAAGAACATGGTGTATTATCTGCCTCCTGGTATAATCCCATATTTCACGCCTCGCATGAGCCGCCGCACGCATACAGCCTTCTAAAAATAAAATGCTCTTCGGAGCAGTGGCATAACCTCATGTGTAGGCAATTCACCTTCTTATAACTCTCTCTATCTCCCTCCCTCTCATGTTTGTGTTTATCCTTTACTTATTTGAGTGGTTTGTGTGTGTGTGTGTGTGTGTGTGTGTGTGTGTGTGTATGTGTGTGTGCTTTGAATGCAGAGTAAACGTCCTTATGGCTTTTTTTCTGCAAGGGACGGGAAAAGAATACAATTAGGCATCATTTCACTATCCTCCGAGTAATATCATAGCGAGTGACATATCAGTTTGATATGGTACTCCATATTGGTATGATCCCTCCTAACATGGCAATATAGTATCTATAATCATATCACTGGCTTTACGAGTGTGTCAACTACCGAGTCGATATAACACACTCATAAGAGCCCCGATATTATAATGACATAGTGAATAAGACGCTGACTTTAGACTTACCCTCGAAATTGAAAGTGTAAGATCTTTGTCAATACATTGCCATCCTTGACAAATTTTTCAATTAACATTTCCCATACAATATACACTCACAACCGTTCACATCCCCAATCTCCATTGCATCCTATCACTTTTGTGTTTCATTTTTATTTCCCTCATCTCTCGTCTAAATCATTGTATTCCTTTCTTGTTCTCTTATATCATTAATTTGATATCATGCCAGGTGTTTCAGTCCATTAACACAAAAGTCCTCTTATATCACACACAAAGGAAAAACGAAGTCTCGGGGGAAATCATTAGTGGGATGAAATGTCACAAAGCAATATATCAGCCATAATACCAAGAAACTCTTGTAAATCGAATGTCTACATGTAATTTAACACGATTTTTTTCTTTTGTCTAGAATGTTTTTTTTTCAAAACAAAAACGGCTTTGAAGCGTTACTGGATTTTTTTTTTCAGATTGCAATAATTGCTATAACTACTCACCCTATGTGCAGTTGTCACTTCTGTCTGAGTATTCTTCTAATAACAATGCTGAAGTTGGGTTTTACAAACGTTTTAGGAGAATCAGGTCATTACAGCCACTGCAAGGAAAGAGAAACTGATTCCTCCAATCAGCTTAAAAAAAAACCCCAGAAATTATCCCAAGTCCTTTCGTACATGCCTGAATAACTGATTCTATACGCTAGTTAGTGCTGTCGTGGTTACATTACTCTGACGACTATACCGTCTATCTTGATCCCCGATTAGACGTGATACCGAATTCCGCAGTGATATTCAAATTGCCACAAATGTTTAGTGCTTCTCTGATTTCAATCTTGCTTTTACTCATTTTGCATCAGCTCCAAAAGCTCCCTTTCAGGGGGCATTTCATGAAGGAACTTGTTGGATAAAATGTCCGACAAGTCAATTATATCCGACAAGTTCAGAGAAATCAGCCAATCAGACTAAAGAATTTCTCAAAACTTGTCGGATATAATTGACTTGTCACATATTTTATCCGACAAGTTCCTTCATGAAATGCCCCCCTGGTGGCACATATCCCATGAAGTCGTATGTGATATGATCGGTTGTTCCCTTACATCATGCCTGAGACACGGAAAACTTAGGATTAAAGGGCAAATGTAACCCTCCTCACACGCTGGCATGATTAAGGTAATGGACATCGTATATGTCAGCTGCGAATTGATGGTGTGTGTTGCCAATCAACATTTGTCATCACATTCCTAACTGAAATATCTTATATTTGGAACTCAGCTTGACACTGCTCCTGGTTTAAAATTTGGCAAAGTTTAAACAGATTTACATAGGAGTAATCATTATCCTTTTTTTAAGTGGTAAAGTAAAGAATCATATAAAAAGAAAAACACGATGATGTTTTACAGGTATGTGCTACCATTTGCTTTTTAGACCATGACTGCATTATCAAGAGTGTCAGGAAGACGTTAACATAGTAGCCTCCTGGAAGACTGTATTGCATTAATTATGGACGTTGAAAATATCATATCCTTGACTTTATGTACAAGATCTTCCAACGTTGACCAGCTGACCACGACTATACAGAAAGATAAATATTTACAGTGAATTACCACTCAAGCGAAGCCCACTCACTCAATAGCGCCGACAAAGTCTTGTCTGTCGGAAGGCAAAGCTCATTAATGACCCTCGGAAGTCATTAGGAATGCCATGTAGTTTTTGGCAGAAATATGACAATAGCTTTGCGCGGGTAAAATGGAGTCTCCCGAGGCAGCCAGGAGAGTGTAGGCCGTAAAATACACGCATTGCCGAAAGCGGGTCAAGGTGACACACAGCTTTTTACGGCTTGACGAAAGTCAGTTAATATCTACTTTAGATAGCAGCACTGGATGTGGTCATGTGTATGTGTGTGTGTGCGTTTGTGTGTGTGTGTGTGTGTGTGTGTGTGTGTCTGTGTCTATGTCTGTGTGTGCGCGTGTGTATCCATGCGTGTCAGTAAATGTGTGTGTGTGTGTGTGTGTGTGTGTGTGATTATCTTTCCTTCCGTTTGCCGACTGGCGTACGTTTCTGTGTTCCGTTTTCCCTGTGTCTATGAATATAAAACTGAAAAGTTTAAATGCACAGGAAAATTGGTACGACAAGATAGATGGGAAAAGGTCAATGAGTGAGATTATGATACATGTACTGCATTTTGTTGTATATGGTGGCATTACAAGCAAAACGTACTTGTCTAAATGATTTTCTGAAAAATGTTGTTTCTACTCGAAACTGCAGTTCGGCAGATAGGCCTATTAGGTGAAGCGCATGGTAAATTAATGGACGATCCCAGAAGAGCATGTGTATAACTCACGCATTGCTCACTAGTCTATTCTAAAAGTAGGATATACATGTATATAGTTAAAGCAATATAGCAACCGACCTCGGGTCTACACAGATATGGCTTTGTGACTCTCGCATAATGTTGATGCTGTTGATATTGCAATCTTTACCAGACCAGTCCTTCATTCATATTGATTTGTGCGACGCTGCATATGGTCTGTAATCAACCTGAGTTCAAAGTAAACCAAAGTTGTACGGTTTTCATGCAGAGTGTTCATAGCGTTTTAAGACGGTCCATTAAGGCCGTTGGTTGTAGACAGAGTATAACTGGCTGTGGAAATCGTGGACGTCCGCGAACTTCGGAATGGACTCGTAAAAGAGTGACATGAAAACAAACAAAGTGCGTCCTGTTTAAACTGATGATCGTATATTACACGGCTTGTCAGACGGAAGGAGCAGGAGGCGCGTAGGACGGTAGGAGTCTGTCGGTTGTAGACAGAAGTGTGGCACCCCGCGCGGGAGACGTAGCGTAAAGTGACATGACAAACATCGCACCGTGATTTTTCCGTCGAACGAATGCCCAAGAATCCTAGCGATCAATCTACAACCCATGCTCGGAATACTTCTGTGCCCATTCATCAAAACCATTTTAGTTTAGGGGTTTTTAGACAAAGAGTAGGAGGTAGGGGAAAAAGAACTAGCAAGCACCTTGTACCCTACAAGCAAATGACACCTTTTCATGTAAAACTCACACTAACCAACATCACGAACTCGTTATTTCACGCTCTCTCAATTTACTTTCCCCCTGCTTTAAAATTCACCTATAGCATTCTTGTATAGTTGTGTGTTTTATCGTGCTAATGCCATAATTTAGTCAACACTCCCATTCTCTTTCTTTCTTAGCCCCTATCCCCCTACTGCCCTTGTCTTTAACTCTTTGTTATCCTGTACTAGAGGTAAAGTATCTATCATTTGCACACACACAAAAAAGTAATCATGATAATAATGGTTCGCAGGCAGAAGTTGTCCTGTGCAGCTTTATGCTTAAGTTGCATGAAACGTTTAATCTATGGTACATAGAAAAATTAGCACTCGATTAAATTGTAAAGGAATTCTGATTTCTTCCACAAATATAAAACAAACAAACACGCACGCACAGACTGGTCATTTCCATGGGCATAAAATTAAGGTGACACAGAGTGAGATGAATTAATTACACCGTGTTCGTAAAATTCCTTGGCGTTCTACTTCAATTTTTTTTTTTTTAATACGAAGAAGGGGTCTATAGTGAAATATTCCGTCCGTCATTCTAATCATTATTCTTATTCTGATAAGTAAAAATGTACGTGAGTTATTTCTTTGTCATCCGCTGACAGTTCGAGTGGCTTTTAACCACTTCACTTACATAACATATTGAAGTGTGTGTAAGCGTTTTCTTTTTGCGTCGTCTTTTTATAGCGTTAAAAGTGCATCATTGTGGTATTTCAATGAGTGTTGTTAGAATCTGCGAGTCAATCGTTCAACATCATCAGTGTTGCCATTGTTAATTTCGCAAAGCATCCTTCTGGGATGGTACAAGGTTTGTAGTGAAGCATCTTGCAAAGATGTTATCATTAGTGGGTGTCGTGGTGCCGATGATGTAGACTCCGAGAGTCGGAAGATCAAATCGAGTATAAAGAAGACGTAGCACAGAAGCAGCTCTGCTTTGCCCTAAAGCGTGGAAACAATTGGAGATTTACAACGCTGTTTTCTCCTGTTTATCACTTGGTTCATTGACCTTGAAGCAGATGTGAATGCAAGATAATCATAATGGCAACGAAACTTTGTCTCCGTTGATTATCACCCGATAGCAACGGCATTGTCCTAATTCGAAGTCGAAGCTAATTTGCTTCCACCTGCTGTTTGAAGTTCCGGAACTTCAGTGAGAGAAGAACGTGTTTTCATTGTACCATGTTGGCTTGATTAGCCCTTGGCGCTTCTCTTCGTTGATTGATTGTCTCGCGTGTTACGTAACAATTAGGAGGGATTGTAGTTGAAGCCCTATGAAGCAGAAATCCCGCTGATGACTATTGATTGATCTCGGTCATTAAGCACTGTAAAGTCATTCTTATCTCTCCATGATCAATCGTCATTGCATACATGTTACTTAGTCAGCGGTGGATGTACTTCATAGTAAAATACCATGCCGGATATGTTTTGTTCCGAAAGGACGCCACGATTAAGCAATTCAATCACTTGAATACGTTTGGGTGCAGAAGTCTCTTTCCGAAAAAGAAAGAGTACAAAAATGTGTTTGGTTCCTGGCGGGTCCCTTCTCGGACGTAGGATGCAGTTATGGTTCCCAAAGGGTGCGATACTAACAACTCTTGTCAATTTCTCGGCAGCAACCATCACTGCTTACTGTACGCGGTGTATTTTGAATGTAATATTATCCATGTCCCCATTGCCTGCAATGTGATACGTCGAAATGATTCCCAAGTACGCTCAGGGAAAGTGGAGCAAAATATGCACTCAAAATCATTACCATCCTGTGTAAAGGCATTTCCTCTTTTTACATGTAAAACAAGCATAGGTTAAAAAAAAAATGAGTTGCATGATAACATTAAAGATAGAAGCCGTCTGTCTAATGAATTAAAGGTGTAAACGTTACAAAATTGATTATTTTGGCCTTATTTTTGTTTTCCTTCGATAAACCTAGAGCAGAATAAACTCTTTACTACGGTGTAGTGTACGGGTGTACAGTGTATGTGTGAGTGCATGTTTTGTTTTGTTTTTCTTCAGTCAATCTTTGAATCATTGAAAGAAAAGAAAGATCTTAACATGCCTGACTGTGCATAGGAGGTACAGTATGACCTAAAATTGTACCTCTTCATTGCTGGCATATATAAACCGACAGGGATATATATATATATATATATATATATATATATATATATATATATATATATATATATATATGTATATATATATATATATATATATATATATATATATATATATATATATACATATATATTCATAATATGCGTATGAGTATTCTTTTCTGTTAATTAGCCATGAACCAACACATGGACATGATAGATGTGTATTCACATAATCTGGTCTTCTCTCTTTGTCCCCCCCCCCTCTCTCTCTCTCTCTCTCTCTCTCGCTCTAACGTGTCTAATCTGAAAACGTATGACCCCCAAGGAAGCATTCCCTCAGCCAATCAAACCTCTCGACATCGGCACGGCTGGAATTAACTTTCTATCTGTCAGGCCATCCTTGATAGTCGGGGAAGGACACGAAGCAATATCCGAGTCAAGGGCAACGGCACGCGCGCTGATGATGAATTCAGCCATGAAAGTAGTAATGATAACAATTATCGTATTACGTCTTGAAAAATGCTGTCCTTTCATTCGTTCATCAGCCGCACAATGCCTTGATTTCTCCAGTGCAGTTAATCTCCTTCAATCTTTGCAAACCAATCGGAGAGGGGAAAATTGATGGCGAAAAAAATAATTTCACGAACGATTACATTTTCTAAATAGAGAAATGCCTGTACATCTGGCGGAGCAGCATATGCTTTATATAAGGCGGGTATAAAGCAGAGAACCTGTTTTCATGTTCTTTGTTTTTATTAGTAGTGTTGGCGATGTCTATAAGGGATATCATCCTTACTGTTCTTGTTTTAGTTACAAGTTTTGACGCAGTTTTGTGATTTTGTGATTGCGTTGTTTTATTAATGCTTAAATAAACATCTTTATTTTCATCGCGATCAACATAATGTTTTGTGACCTACATTTTACCTCTTCATTTTCAAGATGATCATCAAAACTGTGATCGTAATTTTTCATTTTACATCTTTACTTTCATCGTCATGTGTAATCCACGTAGTACTGAAGTTGATATTTCCACCGTTTCTGGGTTGGTGTGCCAAGCAACTCGCCATGTAGGTCTGGGTATGACGGTACCATTGGTTACATTTCTCTTAGGTGATGTTATCGATGCTGTTGTGTCAAATCAGTACTTAAAGAAGTTTTACTTTTGATACAAATGGATATTTAAATTGTTTGACATATACTGGAAGCATTCCGCTTTCGCACCGTCAATACACTTCTCTGAGTTAAATCCTTGTATTACTCTCTCTGTTTCAACTTATTACATTACTTGTCTTTACTGTCACAGTCTCTCATTGAGTCTTTCAAAGGAATTTCATCCTTTAATAGCTACGTTTTACTGTCATGATATATTTTGTTTTCCTTCAAGCTGCTGTTTCTTTATATCAACTGACTGTCAAAATCTTCTTTCGGTTCTTTATCCCTAACAATCTTGCAGCGCATAGATAGTTCACGTCTGAATGTCTACCATACAGCTGCCGTTGATTCGCGATTAGTTTTCAACCAGTTTGTGGAGTCGCGATCAGTTACATGTTATATCTTCACCAAACTTCTATAGAAAGTAATGTGCCCAAATGATCTAGTTTGTAAAGTCATCCTCTTCTATGCCTTTGGTGTACCGTCTTCACCTGCCAATCGTTTTGCTTTTTTTTTTTCTAAAGAAGCAAAGTAAATAGGCCTATAATCACCAAAGGGCCAAGTATGAATTGAGACTACTTTAGTCGCAAGAGGCAAAGTGGTCAGTAACTTTTAATCATTATAGAAAACTCTGCGAAAAAAAAAATAGCTGCCAAATGTTGGTCATATACTACGATGGACATTATTACGATTGCAATCTGTCAATGTAAACGTGTCATAATATCGGCACAAACGAAGAGCATAGAGCAGACTGATTCTCGTTCCAGCCATCGGTCAATAGAGTTCATTAAGGGGGAAGCTAAACATGCTTACCAACAACGATTTGTCAGTCGATTTCATGCATGCCGAGTGATTACTCCGCGCTGCAGTACTAATAAATACGTCGAACTTTACTTCCGCTAACTAGTTCCGATCGATACACTAACGTCGTGATCAAAACTGTCAAAAAGAAAAAAAAAAAAGGTGAAAAATTCGAATAGCAGCCATCAAGAACGAGCTCAATATTTGATGAGAAACCATAGAATTACACTCGGTATTTCTACGTTTGCCTCAAAATTCACACTTTATCAGAGAGAAGTGTATATTTTTTGACGCCATGAACAATATTGCACACAGTTTATATATTATAATGCTATATCATGGAACGAGATTGAAGAGACGGTATATCAATACACTCTTTCATTTCTGTACCTTCATGGCGAGAGGAGAAAAATCTTTGCGAAGTCATACACAAAACCCGTCTGAACTCTTAATTTCAGATCACATGAATCTGAAAAAAAAAAAAGATTCACCGTATGGTTTTTCTCATATGATGTGACCTCACGCCCTTGTAAATTGTTATTAGTTACTTTTTGCTATACACAGATATTCACAAGCTTTCTTAGCAGACAGAAACAGCAATTTTCTCAGCATTCGTCACAGATGAGAGGCCGTCCTACCCTAATAGCCAGTGCCAGTCAGATATGGAGCCTGCGTCATGAATAACCTTTGATAACCATCGACTTGTCTTAGTCGTGAATGAGTGCTAATATTGCTTATAGGCACATTTCATTTCAACTGGTTTTAAAGCCACTGAATTGCTTAAAGAATTGCTTAAATTGAGAATAGGATAAAGTAGAGGCAACCTTAACTCGGCACGGCCTCTCGTGTATAAACATGTACCTCAAAAGAAATATACGTCCCGTCTTTCATAACAGAAAAAAAGGAAAATAATTGATTTCAGGTCAGTTCATTTGATCAATTAGAGGGAGCATCTGTTGGTTCTAAATCCTTGATTCATTAGTAACACGTTAAAGATAGACTAAATACGGGGAGGGGTCATGAGTAACTTCAAGTTTTATACCATGATACCCGATGCACTCAGAGGTAAAAGAGAAAAGTCACACATCCCCATGATAATCACACACACAATTATTAGCGGGTCCTATAGCGTATACATCCACATACACGTAGTTATTTAAATTTCTCGCCCATTCTTGCCCATTTATATGATCATGGAAGCAGAGATTTCATATAATTTGTTTTACCAGTTCAGACAGTGATAGATTGGTAATAGGTGGAAATTTTAATTCTAACTTTATAGGAATCTAATTTTTCAGGAGAATGTAACATACTGCAAACTTTCGGGCAGTTCACACAATTCTGAAGTTCGGATATAAAAATTCCTCCAGTATATGATTCTTTAAATTTGACCTGCCCTTTACGATCAATTATTGATGTGTGACAATGGTGAATTCATTGCTACGTGCGCCCAATTCGAGTTAATCAAGCCAAGGTTGTTCAAAATTGGCGCGAGAACATTAACACTCAGTTGTCATGGCAACGTGCCTTATGTCTAGGGCAATCTCGAAAGGCATGCGTGACGACAGTGAAGTTCCACTGCAGTTTTTCATATGCTGATTTCAATAATAATAGAGTGAAATTACACACACACATACCCACACACACACACGCACACCCCAAGTAACAAAATGAAAGAAGTTTCATTAATATCGGACAATGAGAAAGTTACGGGATATTGCTCACATTTTTTACGCGACATTTCTTGCAACATGCGGACATTCTCACTATTTATTTTTAATGTCATGAAATTAACAAGAAAAAGTATGGATGCTTCACATCAAATTTTGCTTGTGCTTAAATTACTGAACAATACTAATTTTCAGGAGTGAAAGTTGCTGAAATTCTCGACCACAAACAAGATTTTTATGATCTAGTCTGGAAAAAAAAGAGAGAGAGTTAGGCCGTCAAGGACACATTGCCCGATCTAGTTTGCTCTTTTGCTTGCGAACGATATTACTGCTTGTTCTGTGACAAGGTGTGATCCTTATAAGAGACAAGTATACGTGGATTGAGTGAGTGCGGCAATATTAGTAAAACACATCAGTTATGTGTCAGTGAAAGTGTGAGGAAAATCTGTTTCAGTTTCAGTGCCGTTGTCGCTATATAAGGAGACTTTCCGCACTTCATGACGTCATTATGGACAACATAAAGAAAATATAAAGAACATTAAACATAATATAATTTTCATATTTCTAGCAAAATGAAAGAGCACTTTGCTTTCCTCTTTCAAAAAGCAGGGAAAACAATGTTATCATCCTTAACATGTGTTAGTAACAAGTCAAGGGAATGTGTATTCTTTGTTGAAAAATCGAATTTGTGAAAGTTTCTCTATATTTTCGCTATGTCGTTGTCTTGCAGTAATGTAACAAACTGTTGTAGTCTTCTCATCCAGCGATGGTGGCACTAAAACTTAAGAAGTTCATAATTTTTGAACGGAATGTCCGCTTTTCCTCAGACTTAAATACTTTCTACTAACATTGCTGCGTTCACTCAATTCACACTTTTTATTTGGGTGAACTTGTCCTATATCAAAGACAAAAAACAAAAGCCTCTACCGTCCAGCTTGGTTGAAAGTTACTCATTTCATTGGGGTCGATCTTAAAGTGGCATGGCGTTGCATTTTATGTACGTTAACCTCGTGGTTTCGCGCGGAACGTCCCGGCATTGCACGGAGGCACGGCTTGTTATTTTTTGAGATCGAACGCGCCCATGCCTTACTTACTGTCTCGCTGTCTGTATTATCTTATTTCAATTGAACTGTTAGCAGTTATGCCACTAAAAGACTACAAATACAAACAATTCTCCGAAGTCTTATGTGCAACTGTAAGTGGAAGGACTGGTCTGATATTTTAGATACACACGCACGGCAACTCAGGTTTCAAGGTGAAATGATTGGATCCTACGGAATGTAATGTAATGTAAGTAATTGCTAAACGCATAGTCTGTTTTTTGAGACCCTAGTTTAAGTATCGTCATGACAAAATGCACATACCTAAATGGTTTCCAGGAACAACAGAAAAGATATATATATATTATTTAGACGTGACACTCAGCAATTTTATACGACTAGATGTCATGAAATACTCCTTTAGTTGGGACACATTATTACTATCTTTTTTTATCAGCAGCATTTGTTGGCAGTAGACTATTCCAGCTCCCAAAAGCAACATTGGTAATCTACGGTGGATGTCGATTGGTCTGCATTGCCGTTGGGTGTAAGCGGAGAGTAACGTGTGTGTGTGTGTGTGTGTGTGTGTGTGTGTGTGTGTGTGTGTGTGTGTGTGTGAGTGGGTGTGTGTGAGTGTGTGTTAGAGAAAATAACGTAGCTCTAAATGTGTGTTCGTTCGTTGGATGTAGCGTAAAGTGGCAGCAGGCAGTACGTAACTTATCGGTCGCTTTATGCGGCAAGAGTCCGGAGTCCTTCAGAAGTTGATTGATGCGTTTGATCATCTTTGGGAGGATTTTTATTTTGTGTAAGCACAATAACGAGCTGGAAAACCCTTCATTTTTCTGTTTCATTTTTGGGGGGTTATTACTTTTTTTTTTCAACACTGAGTGTGTTGAGTGGTCTACATTTCTACAATCTTACAATCTTCTACTTGGGTCCCTCTTTTCCATTAACGCGCAATTATTTTGAGCAATTAGTTCCATAATATATCCATTTTTTTTTTGTAATTCATCGTACGTTTTGTTTTCATTAAATTTATACGACAACAGACATATGTTATGGGAAATCAAATTTCGTTTAAATTTGAGCAAAGTGAGACATAAATCTCCAGTTTGCTATTACGATTACTATGTGCTCAAAAGCAAACTGAATTCAAATGAGAAAGGTAAAGAAACAAAACCTATGCAAATGTATCAAAGTTTATCACATTGAGAAGGAAAAAGCAGGGGGCCGCGGAGCTAGAGGCTGAGGGCTGCACTACCCCCTCCCCCTTCTTTTTTTTTTTTCGTCAAAATAAGAAAAAGGATAAAAAAATCACCTATGAATTTCCAAAGGCTCCGTGCTTACATTTCTCCCATCTAAGCAGGGATGGGGGACTATTGGCCTTTAATCCCCCTCCCCCGCTCCCGCAGTCCCCTCCCCCCCCCCCTCCCCCTGAAAGCGTATGCAGCGGCTTCTGTAAGGACACAATGTTAATGGGTTCCACGGCTTGGTGCATATTAAAATCATCTAAATATAACGAGATAAGCATAGTAAAGCAAAACAATACAAAAGTCAAAAGAATGGAGAGGAAAGTTGTGTCTATCATTCATGTGTATAATAGGCCTACTTATGTCCGATTGCAATTACATTTCCTATTATTCTCTTCCTATTTTCCGCACGCCTACGAAGTATATATGCATTGTTCCTCCTAATTATTGTATATATACACATATGTTGTTATAAAATTTCTCTCGGATACTACATGAATCTTTTGCAAATGTTTGAACAATATTATTTCATGACATGTTACTTTGTACTATGTTTTGATTTTCGTTGATTGGAAATAAACTATGATTGAATTGAATATTAGTTTTCGTTTTTTAAATCAAGGGATGACAGGATAGGGTTTATGGAAAGATATTTGATTTGACCGGAATACTGTATTTTTATACGAGCTATCAGATGAAGCTTTTCAAGGGTTTATGGCAAGAGGACACGCCCAATATGTGTCCCATTTCAGGCAAATTACGCATTAAACGGGGCTAGTACAGCCCACCCCGCGGAGTGGTATCGACTTTCTTCCCTACAGTACGCTGACATGGAAGCTCACGTATACACAAACAGCACACGCACACACACAGACACACACAGACACACACACACACACACACACACACACACACACACACACACACACACACACATACACAGAGAGCCTAGATATGGCAGTATCAAATATCGCTTCGTTGCTCGCCCCTCGTCACCAGCTGATGGCGAAACACGAAGCGTCCACGGTTGGTGAATCCCCAAGGGGAACAGAAATACGAGAAATAGAGGAGAAAAGTGGATGGTTTTCACCAAAATCTTCTCTCGTCACTTAATTCATGTATTCGCATTTTCAAACCTTGGGGAATTAATATTGGGTCATGCCCTTGATATTCTCTCTTGTCACGGTAAGCTCGAAGATTAGTTAGTTACCAATAAATACATATAATGGAAAGTTTGATGATAGTAATTACGTATTTAACATTTCATATAATACGGATATTGCCTAAACAGGATTTCAAATTGACATTGAGCATTGTGGTACTCAATATAGCATAAATGTCTCTTACATTTCCCATGTAAAACAAGGTAACGTTATAATATACAAATGCAGTTGCAAATAATTTTTGGATGCTTCCCAAAAACCAAAAAACAAACAAACAAACAAAACAAATCAAAACAAAACAAAACAATAACAATAAAAAAATGTGACTTACTGCATTCAGCATATTACATTTTTATCCATCAGAAAGGTCTATTTCGGGATGAAACCTTTCGGAATGGTTAACCTGCATAAATGGGGTACTGTGATAGTGGATAAGGCTCCTGACTTTCAATCAGAGGACCCGAGTTCGAATCCCGCCCATAGCATATACCCAAGGTACGTAGTAACGCTAGGGTGTAATGATACTGGAAGCGCCGTCTGGTCTATGGTAGAACAGTGTCAACATTAAAGAGGCTACCCTGGATAAAGAAGACCATAATATCATTATAGTGATATTTAAAATATGTTTATATAGTGAAAACACAATTTTTATTCCTTGTTTGCCTGTTTGTAGGATGCCTATGCTTCAGTGCTTTTCATAGATTCTAAAGTATTGTAAAATTGTAAATCTCAATCCGGAAAGTTCTAGAATGTTTCTGAATTGAATTTCTATAGTCATAACAGTGAGTTTAACTTAATTCCTCAGAGTTTTGTATTCTCTAAGTCTTATATATTAGAATTACTTAGTGCATGTCTTTTTGTAATTTTTGCCTCAATCAGTAATTATGGTCTAAATAGATCCCTTGTCCATCTTTCTGTATGCCTGATGTTATTCGATCTTATTCTGAGACCTTCGACTGAACAAGCTTGCTTGTATGTAGGCCCCGTCATATTTCTCCCATAAACTTTGTGAGATTGTAGTCCAATAATGCTGTTACCAGACCATTATGTTTATTTTTATGTCGAGACAGTTGTTTACATTCAAGTGATGGTTACACTTTTGTAATTTTTGTATTGTATGATTGTGTTTTTTCCATGATATTTACTTTAGAAATATGAAAATAAATAGAAAAATATTCAAAAAAATACCATACATTACCATTAAAGATACCATCATTACAAGCACGGGCCTACCAAAAAGACGCAATGTGCACAGAGTGCATTACTTTCATGAGAAGGTCAGTGTTTTGCAAAAGTGCAGTTTTATCTATGAAGCCACTCGTTCTAAACAAGTGGCCAATCCTTGATACCATCGTCATGTCGTCACACTTTGCTATCTGAATTAACTCTTTGAACAGACGTCAATGAATCTATATGACAGACCCCCATCAGTGGGCAGTTCAAGAGGGGTGTACATCCAGGTACTACGATCTCGAGAGTGCGTCGTTAAAAGGCGTCCCTTCTACTTTATCAGAGCACTTGACAAGACGGACGACTCTTATCCCCCCCCCCCCCCCCCTCCACCGCTTGGCCAGTGGAGGATTGGGGGGTATGAAGAAGAAAGCCTGCTGAAGATTATTTGATGAACACATATTTCATCATTCTTGAGCTTTCGTCACAATGCTTAAATTTGCTTGCACAATGTACTTTGTTTACTAAATATCGGTTTTCATATCTTTTTGTTTTCTTCAATGATGATAGTTATGGAGTTCCACAGCTGTACTGCTTTGCACGATAAGTACTGCTCTATACACAGACTAATTGATGCTACGCAGGGCGGAGTTCTGCAATTTTTGTTGGAAGACATAAGTTGCTATTGACATGATTGATGACGAATTAAAGGACTATCGAATACGCGCAGACCTTGAAGGTTTGTTTGTTCATTTACCATCTGAGAAGATGGCTGGATAGCCCCTATTCAGCTACATTAAGCTGGTCTTCCATGGGATCCAGTTGGATGTGAGGTGGGACCACTTCACTGGGTTAAACACCCTGCCGCCTGAATGAAGCGGGATCTTTTACGTTCATGAGTTGTTACTCTCTCACACACGGGACCTCCATTTTATGTCCTATCCGAGGTTACCTATCAGTCAACGATTATCCTCCATCTTTATCTTACTGTGAGGCGTAGCTGCCAGGGAATGTTCTGTGTGTAAGTGTTAATTTGTTGTGTACGAGGGTTTCCCCTGATGTCCCATCCATATGCTTCACTGCGTATCTGCCATCTCCTGGTTTGTTTTCAGGCTTTCTGAAACCTGTTTACGACGATATTTTTTGTCTACATTTTCGTCGTTTGTACGCATGGTATTGCCAAGCGAATGCACTATTGTTGATATTCCATCGATGTTTTCAACGACAAAATTCAAATAGCGTGAAATCTTCATGCATACCCTGAAAAATAAAATGGTTCTCTCATTTTTGTTTGTTTGTTGGTTGGTCAGTATGATAACATTGATATCGTAATAACGTTTGATTTGCTTTGAGAGGAAAGTATAAAAAATACTATACTAAATAATATATGGGAATTATGCGCGCATCTATATATGTCATTGGTAAATAATAATTCTTATCGTGAAATGCCAGCTTAACACGCTTATAAGTTTTTTTGTTCATGTGAGAAAAAAGAAAAATCTGAGGAACAATACAAAACTTTGTCAAAGAAGCTGCAGTATTCGTTGATTGTATGGTAATTTAATTATATCAGTAATTACGCTGAGATAGTATTTTGGAATATGGTTGGAAGGATAGTCCCACTTGTTGGTAGTGCAAACTTCGCTTGGACTCAAGTAACACTATCGTCATTTTTAAGTATCAGGTATTTACGGAGGAATATCCAACAAACAAAAAACAAAAACGAAAACAAAACAGAAACAAAATCAAGAAACATGAACAATTCTTTGACATTGATAACAGTCTCCTCCACCCGAACCTTAAGATACTATAAAATGTGTCTTCGTGTATATACGTAAATATATCTATTCAATTTCAGTACTCCATAAGTACTTTTTTTCAATATCTCCATGAGAACGTTGTTGATTAATTCGTCATTATAATTTCTTTTATACAAGTAAAGAAATAAAACAAACCGAAACTGAAACGTAAACAGACTTTAGAGCATGAGCTCGAATTGTCGAAATAGAGAGTCCTTGACAAAAAAAAAACCCTGCCTTATCAAGATATTATTGGTGGATGTATAACTCACTGATTCCACTGATGCATCGCTGTGCGATAACGGACGGATGGCTGAATAACGTACTATTACTGTCAGTGGCTTGAGGAGTAGAAGATAGCTGTGTGTGCGTGTCTCGGAATCAGAGCCAAATTATCTGCTTGCCCGCGAGCGGGCGATGTGCACTCTCTGTACCGCTGGGGATGGCTGGAGATGCTGGCAGAAATCCGCCGGAAGTGGGATGATTGATTTGCTGCAAAATCATCATCATTGATCCTGGCCCACGCGTCCTGTGGAGGCCTTTTCCAGTGATTAGATTTATAGCTCCATGATTATTGTGTCTGCTTGCCTACAGGCTCTAAATCACGAGCAAGAAGTTATGGAAGCTACCAGTAAAAATATGAATATTGTATGCCTCATCTCTTCGTGCCATAATACTCAGTACTCGGAAAGATGTATATATAAATAAATAAATAAATAATATATATATATATATATATATATATATATATATATATATATATATATATATATGTGTGTGTGTGTGTGTGTGTGTGTGTGTGTGTGTGTGTGTTTGTGTGTGTGTGCACTGGTTAGTTCCATTTCTTGTTTGTTTCATGATAAAACATGCGGTTCATTGTCACTGATCATATTTGTGTATTACAGTATACACCCTTGCAGCTCTTTCGACCATATTTCTTTCAACGTGATATACATCTGAAAACAACAACAAGTTAATGTAGTATGCGTTACATTGTCACGAAGAGCTTAAGATATATTTTAGTTTGTAGCTACATGAAATAAAATAATAATTCTTCCATTTTTCTCTCTTCCTTACCAATCAAAGTTATAGTGAATACAATACGTGTGCCTACTTTATCATGATTATATTAATGACAGTTATAACAAGTAGCATGATAGTGCGCTTAATGCGTTTCCAAGCGCATACGGAACAAAGAACTTTAATTAAAGTACAGAATGTAATTACGAACATTGTGGTATATGTATGACGCAAAGAACAAAAATATTACGACTGATTGAATAAGTGAATTTTGAGCAATGATTTAAATTTGTCCATAAGCTATTATACTTCCACCTCTTTCGATCGTATTTCTTTCAACGAGGTATATATCCCCTGAAAACAAAAATAGCAAGAAAGGAAACATATGACTTTCATGGACCCACATCTGCAAGTCTGATCAGGAGGATATATGGAGGCACTGTTTCTCTTCTCCTGCTTCCTCGCTTAGTCCCGATGTGAGGGATTAAGGGCGTAATGTAATATTTCGGGAAACGAGATTCGCCCGAGAATAGTTCTCCCGAGACCGGTGTGGCGATACGTGGGCAGATACGGTTCCTCCACTGCGTGATGGGGGAGAGACATGAGGCTGCAATTAGTTTCCGAGGGCCCTTCGCGGTGATTGTTAGTTCAAACCGCGGGGAGTTCCGGCTAAAGAGGGCAATGTTCCTGCCGATAGGTTTAGCTTGCAAATGCGATAACATAGTCAGTCCCCAATCTCCCTCCCCTCTCCCTTCCTTTCTCACTCTCTCTTCCTTTCTTCTATTACATTTTCTTTATTCTCTCTTTCTCTCTTTTCTTTCTGTTGCTCATCTCTGCTGCGTATTTATTTTCTCTTATTTTGTTGCATCTTCATTTTCTCTGTGGTCATCATGAGCGAGTTATAGATCAGTCTGCCTCACGACCCAAAGGACCCCGGTTAGAGTCCCGGGTCCCACTGAGCAATGTTGTGTGTAATCATACCGTCCCCTCTAGCAAGAGGTAGAACACTCTGTCCCTCGGATAGGACATAAAATGGAGGTCCCGTGTGTGACAGAGTCACAACTCATGCACGTAAAAGATACCGCTTCATTTATGCATCGCAAAGAGCAGGGTGTTTAACCCGATGAAGTGGTCCCGCCTAATATCCAACTGGACCCATATGGAAGACCAGCTATTAGTGCAGCTAAATATTGCTATCCAGCCATCTTCTCAGATGGAAATAAAACAAACAAAATAAGCAATCAAACTTTGATCTTAATCTTATCCCTTTCATTCTCAGTCTCTGACAATATTTCTTTCTTCTCTATACCAATGTTTCAGGGTATTGTTTTTTTGTTTGTTTGTTTGTTTGTTTGTTTGTTTGTTTGTTTGTTTTTCGTGTTTACAGTTTACGTGTTTGATACGAATATCCTGTGTGTCTGTACAGATTTGCAAAGTTTGCATGATCAGCGTCTTTATCGTGCAGCTGTCCACACACTCGTATTTGTCTTGTAACTATAATATTAACAAGAAACAATCTAACAAGTTACGAATATTCATTGATAGCTGTTTCGAGAGTCATCTCCACCCGGGACAAATCACTATCAAGCACTTATGGAAGCTACCAGGAAAAAACATGAATATCGTATCGTAATGCTTCTTCTCTTCGTGTCACAATATATATATATATATATATATATATATATATATATACGGAAAGAAATTGGACTGAGGCGGACGTTGCTCTCGATCTTGAGATTTCTTTCAGTATATGCTACCCACAATGAGGCACCGCGTACGTTTGGGAAGGGAATTATCTCTCGCACTATATATATATATATATATATATATATATATATATATATATATATATATATATGGGGCTCGACATTTGCGGTGGTCGTATTGTGCTATCAAAAATGTGTGAATGTGTCCATTGTTTCTATGAGTTTCTCTCACTCAGGGGAGGGGGGGGGGGGGAGAAATAAGTCGTAGCTCAGTGCTTTATAACTGCATGCAGCCATGTCAGCAGATAGACTTTAGGCCGAACTTAGTCCATTCCACAGCCAAACTAGACCAAATCATTTTTTCCATATTTTATGTTTCCAATAATAGATAATGTAAGTATATCCCTAAATGTCCATAATGATAATGTCTTGATGAATATGTGGTGTCATGGAAAATCATGTTCATGGCTCAATCCAATATAACGTATGCAGTAGACTTATATACTAATGTTTATGTGTATCCTCTTTAATACCTGCCAATTTCTCATAACTATCAAGGGTTATGATAATAATCAGGGTTCATAATCATTCTAGTGTTTTATTCAATGATTTCATGAAATGACGTCATAAAGACTGAAAACTCGTCGTTGATATTTTCCGCCGACGCTTCTTCATCCCAACACCTGTGAAGAAAAGAACATTCAAACGCCTTGTTGAATATATCGATGAATGTTTTATGACAACAGCTTGCTCAAGGATGTAGATGTTGTGGGGATTAAACTTTCCTGCAAGCATCCAGATAAATTAACAAGAATGAATAGGACTGCCTGTAAACATCTTCGTTCTACTGATTTTGTGTTACAGGGAAAATCCCTTTTTATTAACACATTGTACCTTTAATAAGAGTTCAGTACAATCTTAACAACTTTTTTTTTTAAATAATGATGATTTCACATCTTTGTCGTCAGGCAAATATATAGCATTGACCCTGTTACTATGCGTTTCGGCAGCAACAACCAACACATTTTAGACTGAGCAACAGGAAAACATTGCCCTAGTTTTATTACAAGATTTCTTTTTTGTTATATATCTAAGTGCAAGATGAAAGGTATCCATCTTGCCTTCATTGTCATTTAATAGTCTTCAAACAATAATTCGTCTCGGAAGACTACTTCATAACATTTTCTGTCAATCAACCACGAGTCTGTAGTTAATCATTTCAATTCTGAGGGGATCACTCCATCAGTTAGATTTTGCCCACATGCAACGTCCTTTGATGACCCTATAAATCTAAATCTATACTTACAGCTGTCGTTAAAAGAGAGGAAATGAATTTGAGATACATAGACACATTTTATGTGTGTGAGGATCTGAAGATATAAGGTAGAAAGAATAAACTGATGCATCTACTAATTTGGCTTTTGTACAGTTCAATATCATCCCATTTGTTGTAATTGCCCTTGTCGATTACATTTTTAGTTTGAATGTCATGAGAGGAGAGACAGTTTGTATAGTAAGTTATTATTAAGACAAAATTTTCACAAAGATCATGTTTCGCTATTTTTCACACGCTGTTTCATACTTCTGCTGCTAATTATTGCTTTTGCAATTCCGTGAAGCATACATAAGAGACGTATCAATTTGTGAGTTGGATGAGAGAGCGGGGTCATTCCACAAGACCGAAATACACGAGTCATACAGCTCATGACATTGTGTTCGGCCCTAGGTTCCACATTACAACACGGGACTTAATGTGGCGGTCTCGTGAGGCCTTGATTGCTGAGTGTCAAACTCATGGGCTGTATGATTCGTGGGCTGTATAACTCGTGGGTTGTACTGTATGACTTGGGTTGTATGTATGACTGGTGGGCTGTATGGTTAGTGGGTGTTGAACTCATGACGTGCATGCGAGAGAACCGCCTTCACCAGATAGATAACAAGATTTAGCAAAGCATCTTTGATCAAGGAGGGGTGCCTCTAACTGACGATAATCTAAGAGACTTATTTTGAAATAATATTAATCAGACCATGCAGGCGTGTATGCATTTGTCGAGAACGGTTGTGTAAAGTGATTACAGAAATTAATGTGTTTCTGTCCAGTCTTGCTCATTGAAGAACGGCCTTATGTATTTGTTTTCCTTTCCTGGGTTCCCACTGTCGTGCAATCGGTCGGTAGTAGCTGATCGTGGATTTTTTTTTTCTATGTCTGTCATAGTTTGCGCCAATGATTGAAATCATGGTCTCAATCATGGTGTAGTCGCGGTGATCTTATCAGATCTTGAGATCAGTCGTGGCAATTGCGGTGATCGTAGACAAATGTTGGACGGTTGTCTACGATTAGATGCGATTGCTACGAGTGGCCTCAAAATCTGATAAGATCTGATAAGATCACCACGACGATTCCACGTTTAAGATCACGATTTGAAATATGGCGCAAATTGTGATTGACACAAACAAAAATTCTACGATCAGCTACTTGATCGTATGCTCTTCCGGAACACAAGAAGTCTAGAGAATATTTGAGTGAATAAGCCAATTTCTCCCTTTTGTGTGAACCTCACCTCGCCAATCGTAAAGGCAGCACGGACATGCTAGTTGTTAGGCAAGCTCCATACGCGAATTCCTGTCTGCGAACCCTTTCGGATCATTGATGAATTGACGAAAATTATGCCAATCTTCCCGCTAAGTGGAATCCAATGAACAGTATACCTCCACATTACATATCAGACCCTTTTGCAAAAGAAGGCAGAAAATTTTGTCTTCATACCATGCTATATATAGCGTGATATTTTTACTTCCAGGGTAAGCCACATACGAGCGACTCTGAAAACTCGTAACTTTCCTATTATGGTGGGGACAGGATAAATTGGAATCAAATAGACTATCCTTGTGTGCTATACTTTACTCATCGATTTTTCCTAAATTTGGACTTGCTATTCTGATCGCGAATGAAATCATTTCAGCTGATGCACCTTTACTCACATGTGTACCTAATTTTAATGCTAACGCGTGACGAATATTGATCTTCTGTTTATAACAATGTACTATGTTTGTTCAGTTGATAAGTGTGGTGTCGATGAGAATACCATCAGGCACTCCTGATTCCCCCCCCCCAAAAAAAAAAGAGAAAAAGAATTAAAAAAAAAAAATATTAGAGAGAATAGCAGTTCATGAAAGGGGCATCCTTTCCATGTTTAGATATACAAATTAGGTCGCAAATCAGTCCGTAATCTAAAGCAAAATTATTACACTTTTCAACGGCTGTTTCGAATTATACTGAAAAAAGGGAACGCTCATGTGCATTGTAGCGTTTTGCCACAGATAAAATCGCAATGACAAATACTAATACATGTTCTAATTGATATCAAATAGACACTCCTGGTATGAAAGAACACTGTTTTCGGTCATATAACAAGCTTCCTATTCTACCCGGTTAGCAGCTCGGACCCTGGGCGAGAGGGTCATTGCCCTTTGAACCCGGACCAAGGGACATCTTCAAATAATGGTAAATGGTAAAGGATGAATGAAAAAAGAACAGTAAAAATAGCCCGTTGAATCCAGCATTATTTCGTTTGAGCTGTAACCTTAAGTGAAAAATCTCCAGGTATTGTTCGAACTAAAACATGATTATCGGGTAGTGGTAGAATTGAAGCTATATAGAGTGGGTAAGCAAGACAAGACTAACGTCTTCATAGCCTGCCTCAGACGTTGGTAGACGGCGTGCACACTTCTCTTTATTTGTCTTGTTTTGTTTTGTTTTCACACGTGTGTTTTGTGTAAATGGCACCGGTGTCGATAGGGCCAGTACAAACCGATATCTGTCGTCTCGGGTGACCGTAAATCCGGCGCTGAAAACGGCACGCTCAGTTTGAACAGTTGCAGGCTACGCCGGGCTGGTTCAACGCAGTCCCGTTTGCTTGTCAAATCACATGTGGTTCATACGAGCACCGGCATGGCGCAGTGCGTAACCTGAAATGTCATGCTTCGACTGGCATGAGACATTTCAGAGATGAATGCTAATAATAGTGCATACCCCAGTTTTCTTTTCCTATTTTTTTTTCCTCTCTCTCTCTATCCTTTTCCCATCCTAATGCAGAAAAAACATGCATGTATATAATACAATAGAGTATACAGACATCCAAAGGAAACAAAAAAAAAGTTGCCGTTGTAGACAGGCAGACATTGTGTTTATCATGGTTTTTTTTCTCGGTTTTTGTTGTTGTTGTTGTTGTGTGGATAAATATAGGGCAGGTGGCCGCTAAGACAGGTTTGACTGTACATGTGAATACACATACTGTATAATTGTATAATACATGCATGTCTATAGCAGCCACCCTAGTGAGAGAAAAAAATGGCCGTTATGGACAAGTGGCCACAGTATACAGGGTCTTTGACATGGCTATTCTCTAGGGGACTTGTTTTTTAGTGGTTGTATAAAGCAGGTGGCGGCTAAGTAAATTTCTCCCCCCCCCCCCATCGGATTATTACACAGTCAAGATTCTTCTGGGAGTTCCTAAATTACTAATACAAAATTTAATTTTAAACTCTGACAGATTTCTAGATTACGAAACATATTTTCATTGCCGTTGCCTCTTAAGAACTGTGAACGACCACATGCAGACTTATGCCAAGTGTTATGAGGACTTATGCCACAAAGGGAATGCACGACAGAGTGTCCTTTTAAAGCTGTTTGATGAATAGCAACGCTGCCCGTGACAAGGCTGTCGCTGCGAAATGTACGTTAAAAATGATTAGTGGGTAATCTGAATTCTTCATGAGCGATATTGCACTATCTCTAATCACATTGCAATATGGAAAGGCAAATAAATGGATTTTCGCTCCCATAACTTGCAGTGAAATACGATTACGTAGGTCCTACATCGCTACGAGGGACTGACGCGTAATATTATAAGGCAACGCGAAGCGCGTTGAAATAATGCAAAGACTGTGTGAGATAAAACATCGTGAAGAGTGTTTACAGGGAGTAACATCCTATACAAAGGGTTTAAAGGGAGTGTCACCCAACCTAAATGGTTTTAAGGGAGTTTCGCCCCACCTAAAGGGTTTGCATAGGGGTTGGCTGTGGTCTCTCTCTAAAAAAGACAAAAAGACAAAAACAAACAAACAAACAAACAAAGAGGACTCAAACGCCAACTGATTCGCAAGTGAGTTCTTCAAAAATCCTGCTCGGAAACAAAACAACAAAATTCCATTAATGGGTAATTTTTCTTAGTGTTATTAATGTAATGACATCCGTTAGTAGAAGAACCTCGAATAAAATATGTGTTATTATCAAATTGCAAACATGAGTGCAAATCATGTATTGAAAAGTAAATACCAATTATAATGTTGGTCATGTGACTAATGTCTCATGGGGAATGCTTTTGTTCCTTTTTCCCTAATTTGTAAGGAAGTATAAACGTTTTTGTTGCTTTATCAGAATTGTTTGTTGTTGTTGTTGTTGTCGCAGTTGCACTTGAAGATTTTCGTGTTTGTTCTTGTTCATGTTATTCTGAGCTCCCTTATCATACAGTGTACGTCAGAAATGGTACGGATGATGGACTATATCCTATTGAAACGTTAGAAATATACAACGACACTGCAAATTACCATCATTCCACGAGAGTGAAAATTACGATCAGATGATAAAAGGATACTTGATATGAATGTAGGATAATGAAGAAATTCACACAACAAATCATCTGTGTGTCGGTTGTCGATAAGCTTACTACTTCATGGGTGCAATAGCGATATATTTCAGATGTCCCTAGGTTCTTTTCATAATAACAGAACGTATTGATAGGTGGTGCTCCTGCTATAGCATTGAAAAAAAAAATGTTTTAACATCTACTGCTGATGTGACCGTATGCAATTTTGTAACAGTCTGAAGGAAAGTTCGCCGATAATGAGCTTAAATAAGATTACAACACAAACTCGAATTATCTACTCCGTGTTTTCACTTCAAACTATAAAAAGCAAAGGCTTTTTTTATTTCTTTAGGGCATTTGAGTAATCTGCGATGTACATAACAAAATTACCAATTCGGTGGAAGATGTTGCTGTGGAATACACATTCACACACAAACTTGCACAGACACAGACGCAGACATAGACTCAAACACACACACACACACACACACACACACACACACACACACACACACACAAATCGATAACGACACGTGATGTGACAGTAAACAATGACTTGAATACGAGTCAATAGCACGTATTCCAAGAACAATCCGTAGAAAAGAATCAAAAATATATTACGTGATCTATAATATCACCATGTGTATTAAACTCAAGGAGGATTCATTATCATGAATCTGTGCATGTAATATGAATAATGTATTTGTAGACGGCACATTCCTGACCGCAAAGGATACGCCCTGTGTTTGATACGAAATTGCGAATACCCCTGTCACTGCCTGTAGGTGCTTTTTGTAGGTCGTTCATTCCTCGAGCTCGTATTATCACTGATAACAATATCCAAAGGGGTATTTCATGTTTGTGATTGAGGAAGGAGCATGTTTATCACAGGTGTAACAGTCTGTAGACAATATCTGTCAAAAAATCAAACCAAAAGTTCTCATAATTATAATTCCACCATGTCTAGCATAGCTTGTTTATTTTGTTTGGAACACGTCGGCCGAAATATATGACAACTGTGACATATTGTACCTCCATAGGTGCCATAAGCGTTATATAGATCTTATCTGTGTATTTTGAATACAAAATTGTATGTCATTTCTCTTCCTGTTCATGAATATGCGCATCCAGTATATCACCAGCATCTCTACGGCGATGATTGTGATGATTTTATAATCATGCTATCTCTTATCAAAACCACCTTTGTTCTGTTGTTGGTCACTCTTGTCACAAACATTGCCTACGGTATCATCACTTCTCGTGACAGATTGATATCAGAGTAATCATTTGCATCACATAATTCGGGCTTCAACATTCTAACTCACAATGAACAGTAATTTAACGATTTCAAAGTGAATGATGTAATACAAGAAGGATCTCGATGTACATCATGAACATGAGAGAGTTTGTTCGTTTTAGTGTACGAGCTATGTCCTCACTTTCAACAAAACACATATACACGACAAAAGAAAAAGTGTTTATTTGCAGCACCTAGTTGTGTAAAATGCTTCGAGCAACTTTCGCCTACGATGACCTCTTGAGGTTTGTTTCTTCTCTTCGAATTGCCTGATTCAAAGCAACACTGTCCCACGCACAGGGTGTCCTTTGTTTGACATCGACGCAATATTCTCCTTTTGTTCTTTATCCTGCTTATCTTATGGCTCCATCTGTAGATATGATATCAAATTGAATGGGGGGGGGGGTGTCACAACGTGCCGGGGGCATTAAGCAATCAAGTTCATTTCTACAATCAGTGAGCCAAGTGAGATTGTTTTCAGCCGTAACCCACGTCACAGTATAGTATCATCTACATACGAGCGATGGGTCATTATCCCACACGGGATTACTGACGCTATAGTATCACAATAGCTTCATTTCTTGACCACGTGACTTTGTGGTATCTCGATTCCCTCGTCAGTGAATGACACAAAACCTGATTCGATTAACCTCATTTGCGCCCATTTGTGGCGTGCCATCCACATGCATAGTCCAGAACGATGGGATCAATAGTTCTCGTATCCCAGGGCAACAGGAGGAGGGTGAATGTAGCAGGAGCAAAGCCGGAGGAACAGCGCACTCCCAACTTTAGCGAGGTGGAGCAACAGCAAACATGATTCTGTTTTTCCAACTGCCCCTCGCTGATTGAACTTTGCCGAGCAAAATGGTTTTTCTCGCTGCGCTGTCTGATTAAGAAGAGTTCTGGTGTTTTGTCCGTATTATGAGATCTTCACCTGGTCTTGCCGACACCAATAGTAAGTGCATCTCGCTTACACGACCGAGGAATTTGAGCTCGAAAATAAAGCAGCTTTTTTTTTTTTCTGCCCTAGATGTCCTCACTGTATAGTACATTCCATCTTATAGATGAAAGAAACTGAAATAATGTGAGTCACGAAATCGAAGACCCATTCATACTGGAAAAAACTTGACACACGGCGTTTTGGTAATTACTTGATATTCTGTTTGGAGATGGGTCTACAGAATAAAGTAGTCCTCATTTTTATGGTATGAAAAGCAGGCACTAAAGTAAACTCTAATCACAATGTTCACGTTCCATGTGGAGTTTGAGAGTCAAAAAAAAAAACCAGGAAAGAATGCCTAGAACATTTATACTGTAGGGCGTGGTTGCAAGAAACGATGTAAGATGTATGTATGTATGTATGTATGTATGTATGTATTACTCGTAAACCAATATACCTTTTGTGGAATGCAAAGAGAGTAATTTCAAATTTTTTTTTCATGTTTCAAGGAATAGTGGTGTTGCAAAGAAAAAAAATACCAAAGATGCGACGCACGAGTCAATGACTTGTGTGAGTACACTGCAAGAAAAAAAAAAAGGACAATAATAAATAAATAAGTGAATAAGAGAATGACAAATAATCGATTTCATCTCTTGAGTAAAATGAAAGACCAACAAATCCAGGTGCTGAACATCGATTCGAGTCGTCAAGACAGGTGCCTCACATTGAAATAATGGTGGTAGCCCCCCCCCCTTTTTTTTTTCTATCTCCTGATAATCTGCTACTTCCGAAATAATTAGTTCCGCGTGAATTCGATGAAGGAAATACCAGAAAACATTTGTTTGAGAACTCGCATTTTTTTATTGAAATAACGCATTGCCACCAAATTGTTTTCGTCACTTCTTCTTGCACATGTTTGTATCTGGTTGAAAGAAATCAGTGGCTGTGTCCATAATTATGTTTCCAACTATCTTTGAAACTCGGGGGCATTGTTCGAGTCAATGTAGGATTAAACTGTGGCATTTATCACCCAAGCGCCTCTGCTGCATCATGAATCAAAATGTCTTGTCTCTGCGGCACCTGAGGTGTCGTTCCTAGCTCCGAACATGTTTTATTCTTTATTTCGTCCTTCACTTAAAGTCTTGGCCCTCCGGACGCTCAAATGAGAGAGGGACAAGTACTTTTTAACACAACTTTTCATGACCTCTACAAGCACTTTGAGCGACTCTTTAAGACTCATGGAAACAGATAAATCAATGTACGTTATGAAGAACATAAATGTTCATGTTTTATTCTTTATTTCGTCCTTCATGTTTTATTCTTTATTTCGTCCTTCACTTAAAGTCTTGGCCCTCCGGACGCTCAAATGAGAGAGGGACAAGTACTTTTTAACACAACTCTTCATGACCTCTACAAGCACTTTGAGCGACTCTTTAAGACTCATGGAAACAGATAAATCAATGTACGTTATGAAGAACATAAATACAGCAAAATTCACTCTAAATGCAACAAAAACAAATAATTAGAGCTACTCTAATCACATTCCTGTTGCTCAATTACTTTTTCTCGCTTATGGAAGTATACAGCGATTGGCATGACTTTTCCACAATTTACGGTTGTACGCAAGTACACAAACAGTGATAGGCGATTTTTCCCTTTAATTCTGTCTCGCACAGCTGCTTTGTTCCGTCAAAACAAATCAATTCACAAGCTTCAGAGACCAAAACAAATTCATTCATTACAGCAACATCTGTCTACCGACACATTAGCAATGAAACGGTTGTTTGTATTCGTTTAACAACATTGTCTGTGGAGTCACATACTAGCATCCTAGTCGAAGCCACAATCTTTATGCAACTTATTTTGCAATGTTTGGTTGCTATAGTTACATAAACATAAACCAAACATAGCTTTCAAAGGTACAACACTTGAGGTTAATCATTATTTGCCCATTTTCCATAACTGCTTTAGTTGTTCTGTTAATTTCTCAGTGTTATTTATTTTATTGTTACTTGTTCAATTAATGATATCCTGGTTTCGCGCATGCGTTGACGCGGAAAGACGCGATTGAACAAAACGCCCGCTGTCAGCACTTTAACATCTGAAGTGCACAATATTTTAGACAATAGAGCTCTTTGTCTCAGACAAGTCTAAACTTTTACGAATAATCTAGATTCATAATACCCCACTAGTGTAAAACTTAATCATACTTGAATACCCTGTGGGAAAAGATAGGTGAATAGAAGCGTTTTCATCTTTCTGAGTAAAATTGTATATGTTTTTATCTTATATTCTTTTATTTCATCAAAACCATTCATCTCCAGTTAATGATGGGTATGTGGGCGAGAGAAGTGTGTCTTGGGAATCTTTTGTTGGGAGTAGCACAGTATGATGTTTGAGTGTTTATTGAGCACACCTGTTAAACTTATTGAAATGCGAACCGGGTCAATGTGCTACGCTGTAACAAATTGCCTCAATGAATTTTCAGTTTATTATGTTTGGTTACTTACAGAAAGTCTGATTTGTAATGTCATGTATTGTTGTTGTTGTTTTTTTTTTTGTACATTAGGATTATGCGCAGACACCATTATTGATCAAGCATATTCAGGTGTTAAAGCTACATTTGTCAATCAATTAAATAAGTGGCTTGTGGAGCATTTAGTTACGTGAAAGAGTGTGATGCTGCATGATTTTTTCTATTTTGTATCGCTGTTTAGTACTTTTCTTTTGATTTAGTTTGAGAAGTTACCTTGCATTGAAGTAAAGAGTAAACTTAATCTGTCCCATTAAATTCATCAACAATGTTATTAATATGATTATACGTCATATTCATCTATGCTATACTGTGTAATAAAATCTAAGAAAAAAAGTTCAACTTTGCACCTTCACCAGTGTCACACTGGGAGCACCTTTAAGACCATGTGTCGCAATGCGAATACCTTTGAAGGTGCAACTTTGCATCTTTCTGGTCTGAAAGGTGCAAAGTTGCAACCGTAAAGTGGTGCTCCCAGCGTGACACTGGTTAAGGTGCAAAGTTAAGCCTATTTTTTTTTTTTGGTAATAAATATAGTGTAGCATATCATCAGAGTACGAGGAAATATAAAATGCCCTAGACCCGGCCTCCCCCTATTTCATCAATCCAATTTTGACATGGCATTTGCTCTGTTGTATCATTTTTATATATAGGAGACGCCTTCATGTTGGTGTATTCCATCGACAACAAAGAAACTTTTCAAGAGGTGCTACGACTTCGTCAGCATATCATCGACACCAAAAGAGCCAAGGGTGTCAAATCGACACCAATGGTCCTCGCCGGAAATAAGATCGACCGCGATGACTTCCGTGAGATCGACTTCGACGACGCGCGTAGGGCAGTGTCTTCCGCCAAGCGATGTTCGTGTCTGGAGGTCAGCGCGAAGGACAGCGTCAACATCGACTGTTTATTCCATGCCCTCTTCGAGCACGCACGACTTCCGAGCGAGATGACGCCATCTTTACATCGGAAACTAGGTGGCGATCCTAACGCGCCGCCAGACCTTTCACCTAAGACTAACCCAAGGATAATGCTACGGAAGCGCATCAGTGACGCGTGCGGAGTGATATCGCCGAACGCACGGCGTCCGAGTCTGCGCAGTGACCTCCTGCAGGTGCGCAATAACGCACTGCGCAGCGTGAAGCGCGGGGACGATGACGAGGAGGAGGAGCAAACGGGCGAAGGGACAGGCTTTCGCAAGAAACGTGGCTGTGTGCTACAATGATGACATCCTCCTCGATACCCGTCGATACCCGAAGTGCTTGAAGAAAACACTATTATGCTGATCAGACCAGATGGCTTTCGTTCGATGATTTGACTTCATATTGCCTCCTGCATGTATAAAAAAAAAGAGAAAATCTTCCAGGCGTTCCATTTGCGTAATATAATTGGCAAAGCGATTTTTATATGTTTTCATCAATCTTTATATTTCATAAGCCAATGTTGTCGAAATGATAGTTGTTTGATTATCAAGTGTTTGCTGACTGTGTTGTCGGGGTTAATTATCTTACAAAGGATCTGCAAAAATGCAATATCATATACACTTGTATCATGAGTCATTCAAACTCATTTGGCAAATTGCTAATTGTGCCACTTGGTTGCCGTCAGTGTTTAGATATCATATGAACTTTTCGTTGATAATCATTTACTAGTAGTCTAGCTCAAACATCCCACACAAATTACAGGCTACAAAGTGTACACATCTTCTTTTTTTTTCTCCACAGTCGATAAAAGCAAATAATATCGGCCATCGATGCAAACCATAATTCCATGATGAATGTACAGTCTGTATTCAGCTGTAATTAGAAAGCGTTCCAAAATTGTGGAGGAGCCTGTATAGCATGCGTGACTGTGCGTGTGTGTGTGTATGTGTGCGTGTGCGTGTGTGTGGGCAAGGGTGTGTGTGTGTGTGTGCGTGTGTGTGTATGTGGGTGATGTGCGTTTGTTCTTTCACTCTCTTTGCAAGTGTGTGTTTTTGTAGGTATCTGGTTATCTGTGCAATTTTGGCAGGTACTATTTTTGAAGCATTTATAGTCACCTGGACAATGGGCAAAGCAATGAAAGTGTAATTTCTACAAAAGTACACCAAAGTTGAACGTACTTTACGTGATATAGATTCTAGTAGATTTGGAAATGCGTGACAGTGTTTAGTAGTAACAGGCCGCAAAAGTTGGGCGAAATTACGCTCAACGAAAGTTTGATTTGTCCTTATATGGCCGAGCACCTGTGCCTCACTTTCAATATCAACAAAGTCAGGGAATCAAATCGGACTCCTGGTAAAATAATGAAAAATCAAAGCGGTGCCGTGAAAGAGGAATGGAAGATCTGGGTATTGTGTGTTCATGGAATTGTATCGAGCTATCAAAATCAGATCTCTGACGCATTTACCAAAGGAACGACACTTTCTCAAGTAGTTACGGTTCAAGGAGGGCAATGTCCCAGGTAATATGACTGTGCCATCACAAAAAGTATAAAGATACCTCTTCATATAGCTTTGTGACTTTATGGTCCGGAGCCTGTGAGCTCTACTCTCTTACCGAAACGTCTCTAGCTCTCATTTTCTTGTTTTCCATCAGTTATGCTCAGTAAGAGGCGTGTATATGCGCATAATCCTAATCTCAATAAAGTATATTCATCATTTGCATGAGGAAAATAAAGGTCTGAATGCAGGAGACATCAAAGTCACGTGACTGAGTGTTGCCAATTTAACACACTGTCACACGATTTACCAGCTACGAATGAGTATTGTAATCTTCTGTGTCTATTTTCACCCAACTCTCTTCTGTTAATGTGTGTGGTTATGTTTACGTTTTCATTCAGAATAAGGTTTCCCTTTGAGGTGTCCCTTTAAACTTTCAAATTGGTTATTTCTTGCCGAAAGACAGTTTTTGTTAAATGATTAAGTATAATAACTGAACGAGAATAAATGATTATCTGAACATATCACTATTACTTCTTCCCCATGGTCAGTCTATTGTGTAGTTGTGATAAATATTGCCTTAATGCCGTTGTAACTCAATCTGAGTATCATCATTACTATCATTATTATCACAATCTTGATAATCATGTAATGTTTACATGCATGCCTTAATCATGATTATCCGCCACCCTCTGCTCACAACTCTAGCGTTCTTGTTTTACTTTTTTTTTTGTTCTGGTTTTGTTACTGATCTTTTTTCGAAGAATTATTGCCAGTTTCAAGATATAATCTTGCATGAAATGCATGACGATCGTTCATACGGTATTCAAGTATTCAAGTATTTGTCAGAATCACGACGGATCCGTAATATGATAGCTACACATCTTTCATTCTATAGGCTGAATGAGCTGAACGAGAAACCAACGGATGCAATACTGCCAGCTTTGTGCGACTGGAAACACTGACGACATTTGTCTGCCACGCCCATCAAGTTCATCTTGCAGACGCCATCATCGTCTTCGTCATTATCATCATCACCATCGTCGCCGTTGTCATCATTAACCCAAACAAGAAACAAAAATCACAACACAAATAAAAAACAAAACCCCACACAGATAGACAAGCAAAAAAAAACAAGCAAACAATTAATAGAACAAAGTAGAATACGATAGGGTGCCCGATGACGTGGCCCAACAATAACAAAACCAGTTCTGTTACAGATGAGTTATAGAACTTTATCTCAGTAGGTTCGCGCTCCAGACTGAAGTCTGCCAAACTAGAATCAACAAGTGCATATAAAGATCTGTGACTGAGCTCTACACTAATTTTCACCAGGCAATGCTGGAGGTATCGAATTTCCACAGGCTCTTCAATTAAACTGCATCCGTGCGATCTGAGACTCCCGAGTAACCATGCTATTATTTTGTCTAATCCTCATCTCACACGCGTGTGACGTCACAGCACAAATAACGGGGAGGGGAAATACATCGTATTTTCTTCTTCATCCCCCCCCCCCCCCCCTCCGGTGTTTTCTTCATCAAACGACCACACGCCCTCTGGTCAGCGCAGAGCGTGTTCAACATTCCATTCCTTCGTTCGACGCTAGAAGTTTGGATTGCACAGCAGTTCGAGCGAGCCAGTGGTTTACCTGCCTCAAGAACAAGCGTGTTCGTGGTTCCCGTCCCATCGGACACGTTCGATCACTAGTGCAGGCACCTGTAACGTCTCTATCCATAGGTAGTGGGGTTGCCGAAAGATGTTAATCGTGGTAGCCACCATTTATTTTTATCAGTAATGCTGAGTACTTCTTTCATCCTCATAAGGGATCTTCATCATATATGTGCAGATCACCTATTACCATCATTGCCATTGTCATTACCACCATTATCGGATCAATCATATTTCAAAACGCACCTTCACTACTATACTGTATACCATTGTTTTTGTGAAAATTTTAATTTCATGGCTGTATTGTGAAAGACTAAATCACTCGAGAGCTTGGACATTTGGACTTTGTAAATCCATTCACACATAAATTTTTACTCTGTTTAGAAGGCAAGTTGTGAATATGATAGCGAAGTCATAAAGATAACAGAAACAGAAGGGATTCAAATACAAGGGACCTTCATCCAAAAGGAAGGTAAATTTGAAGTGACTTGAAGCTTGAACCAAGATGTATATTTGTATGAGAATTCAGATTCTGTTGGTAGATGCAGTTTTTTTTTATCGAAAAGGTTAATTCATGCACACACACACACACACACACACACACACACATATATATATATATATATATATATATATATATATATATATATATATATATATATATATATATATATATTTATTTGTTTATTTATTTATTTATCTATTTATTTATACAGACGAAACATCTTGGTCACATTCAAAGTAAAATCAGTATGTTTCCATTAAAAATGTTGAACACCATCTCAAAAAACAAAACAAAACACAAACACAACACACACACACACACAAAACAAACAAACACACAAACAAACAAATTTCACATCCAAACACTGATTTTTTAACAATAATAACTAATCCACACCTTGGGAAGGATACATCAGAAATAACAGAAATACAAGCCATACATTAAACATGGGAAAAAAGAGACAATTACAAGCAGTCTAGTTGTGATGGATCTAGAATTGCACTTTATTTATGAGTATTGATTTTTCACATAAACTGTAATGAATGTACACAGAAGAAGAACATGCACTGCGCACAATACGATACTGGTACATGTATATTAATAAATGCTTTCCAAAAAATTTATATACTGTATTAACCAGTATAAATCATACCTTACGAAAGTTATTCGTATAAAATTTCTTTATGTACATATACTTATCATAGACTGCATATCACAGGAAAACACTCACTACAGTCAGTACAATGTAATAACTTACAGAAAATTTCTCTTGAATTTCTTTTTTTTTATATATATATATATCATCACAAGTTGGTGCCTGGGATGAAGTGTCATTTTAGCACAAAAAAAACAACAACAACAACACCCCACACCCAAACATAATGTCTCAAAGGCTTGTGTTCCAATACCGTCCTACAGCTATAAATGTGCATAAATAATATTCTCACAACTGTAGGCATCACACAAATTTGTCATTACAATATCAAAATGTTATGCCTGATTGTATCTAATACCCCATTCCAAACAGATCTTTTTTTTCTCATCGGTCACTCTCGGAAGCAAAGTTTTTTGCTTCAGGCTACCCACTGAATTGTATCGAATCAGAGTCTGATGAATTTGACTTGTGTTGGTCGACTATCAGGTCAGTGTCAGACATGTCAGGAATAATCTGATGAGGTAAGATCGTCCAATGAAGGAACTAAGCTCAGAGCTTAGTTTGTCATCAGACGCCATTACCAGTCACAAGTCCAGTCAGAGTCGGAAAAGTGTCAGGTCAGTCCGCGAGGGAATTAAAGACACAAAAAACGATGCACTAGCCTGGCTTGGCAGCCTGGACTTACAACTCTAACTGCACACATGTCATACGATAAGAAGAAGAAGTCTGGCAAGTGTCGAGTAAATCCAATGTGTGTTAGACTTGTGTTGTGCAACTACTGGGCGTGTCCAGATGATGTCCTATGATGGTCAAGTTCTAGGGTTCTTCTGGCATTAGTATCACCTTTGGTGAGCTTTGTTGCCAGTGTCTGGAGCATGTCGGATCAGATTTCATTTCAACTCATCAGAGTGCCAAAATTTTTGCATTTTGGGGATCAGATGAGCCTCTGATGGTCAGTGGAATGGGGGCTTAACCAGAAGTAATTTCAGGCTTGTTCCCTACAGTGATCATCACAATAATTTGCCAACAGCATGATCAGTCAGATATCCTCTAATACCACATTCCTGTACATTGCAAAATGAAACCAAACCCAGGACAATTCAGGTAAATGATTGCATGAATGCTGACATTGTAGTCTTTGACTTCAACTTTGACCCTAGAGCTTGAGCAAATGAACAAGTCAATCTGTCAATGTATCTATGACGAACAAGCATACACAGTGAACAAATATATAATGTTGTAATGAGACAGTATCTGTTAATGAAATAACTGATGCACACAGCAGATATTGTCATATGCCATATAAGCAGTACACTTTAAAGATAAAATAAATGTCAGTGCCTATATGAAACATGAATTAAAAAAATATGTACGTATGCAGTGTCATCAATTCCCTACAGGATAAATATCTTACACTACGGAGTGACAACTTTACATACAGCTTTGAACGTTACAAGTGTGTACAAGCATAAATTTGAAAAGTGGTAACTCTAAAAATGTGTTACCACCCCTCAATTCACCAGCAATATACATGCACACTTATATAATATCTGTTTCGTTTTGTTCTTTTTTTTTACAAATCAAATCATGAGAAGCATAATACATGTACATGCACCACAGCTAATATCGTTTTGTTATTTTGCTTTGTACTGTCTTTTTTCAAAAGGCAGCAAACTTCTGCTTATATGTGCACACATATACACAACACTGGCAGAGATATAGAATTATCTGCTTATCTTTTTGTTGTTGTTGGTGTTGCTAAATTTTGCAAAGAATACATGAACATCCCTCTAAAACCTCATTTTGACCAAATTGTCATTGCATTCTATTTTCTTCTGAAACGCTTCTTAAGTACAAGAGGCATGCAATGCATGAGACTACTCTAGTAATGCAGCATAAGGGTCAAATCCTCAACAGGGATACTAGCGATCAGTTACACACCATGGGCATGAACAAGTCAAAATGAACCACCATGAGACCATAGAGATCTGAATACCTTGAGAGTCTTATCAAGGACATGAGCAGATAACTTGGGGTTGTTGTTACAAATTGAAACTGGATGCCAGGTGAAAAGTAAAAGGGTATATTGAGGCATTCAAGATAATGTGCCACAGAATATCTAGACTTGACATTTTGTATTTTGAGTCTTCACAAGTTTACAAAAGTCAAACCTGCCTCTAAACCTCACTCTCAGAGGAACAGAAAAAAAAGAAACAGTTGTTAAGAAAAGGTCACCCTTGAATTTTTATATTCATTACATTTGACCTGCTGAGAAGGTCAAAGTCTGTGATATTCATCGACAGGTGGGCTTCTGTCAAAATTGTTCTAAAAGTTGGTGTCATTCTATTGCAATAAATATGTAATATTCTTTACATAAAATCAATAGATAGGAATAGATCGATGACATTTCATCAGATTACGCTAAAACTTCTTCTAAATCTGCTGAAATGTTTGTACTTTTTGGCACCAAAGATGACCTTCAATTCAGGACAACTTCCATACTACATGTATTGATTACTGGCAACAAACTAAATGCCAAATTTCATGTCAAGTTATGTGTACCTGAGCTATAGAATTTTGCCCTTTAGACAATGGTCTAAGTTAGATTTTTTCTTTGCTTATCTCTTTTTCTCTCTTTTCTTACTAGTTGGTCATCTGTCATTCAAAGCTAGAATAACAGATTGTTACTCCTACTACACACTTGCATCATAATTTTTTTCTAGCAGTTCATGTCATATTCTTTGTTTAGCTTTCAACAACATCAACTTGGATAATGTCATAGCTACCCAGAGAACCAATTTCGGCAAATATGACTCGGGAAAAATAACTGTACATTCAACATTCATAACAACACAGCCACGTCTGCATGCCGAGAGCTGAATGTTTAATGATGCTTTCATTTTGATGTCATCAATGTGATTTTGCTATACTCTGGTGCCTTTTCCTGCACCAAAAACCATCGATAGTGGAATTTTTTTTTTTAAAATTCACCGAGTTCATTATATCTTGATGATATACATGTATGATAGACTATCATAATAGAACACAACAGCATACCCACAAAGCTAATACGTGGCTACCTTGACTACCCTTGAAATACATGTGTGAATTTTTTATGAGATGCATATAGCATGGATGAATAACAAGCTCAACACGATACAGCAGCATTTCAAAGCTATTTCTCTCACTTCAGTGGCCCAAGTGACCCCCTAGTGTCCTGGCAAGTGACTGTTCCCTGGGTCCTTTGCTCGGATGCATCGGTTGCTGCTGGCCACTGCAGGCGAGTCTCAAGTATCGCTGAGTAATCAGGGAATGTCTCGACTGGATCTACTCCGTCTTCGGCTTCTCTGTGTATGGAGGAGGAGGGGCCGTCTGTGCAGAGATTCAAAGTAACAAGATAAAAATATGAAATACCACATATTACGTACAAGATGAACAAGGGGGAACTTGCAATTACACTGTAGGTTCACTGTAGACAACATTCTATGTTCTGTGCATACAAGTTTGCTCACATTTATAACCATATTAGCAAAATGATTTTCTCTGGTTGAGTGATCACATAATTTGCCATAAGTTGCCAAACTGACTTGCTCCATTTTGTTTTATTATGTTTTGAAGTTACTTAATTCTCTTTAAAATTGGTTCTGACATCAGTTAGTCACATAAATGCTTTTAGGTACATTATTGCATACACCATAAATTTAACAAGTCTAATTTTCTTCTGTATCAGGACTTTGCAGCAATTTTGCAAGTGATTATATTTGCAATTGTTTAGTGCAGTTATGAACACAGAAAGGCACACGTGCATGTTACATTCATGTCAGGATCAGAGTTAATATTTTTGTGTGATGTTAATCATTGTGAATAGCAACCAACTTGTAAAATTTGCAAAAATAAAAACCTTGCATTTTTATGGTCTTATACAGTATATTACTGTCATACACAATGGTCATAATTGTAAGATATGGATACTTTGATACAGAAATTCCTATTCATTGATAAAACATTAAGAGACATCTATACTGACCACTAGAGTCACAGGGAAAACCCTTGAAGAGATGTGCTCATCAAAAAGCAAAGCTCTTATTTCAATCTGTACACATTCTATGACAGTACATCCTTAAACCCAACCCAACCCAACCCAACCAACAGCTATAGTGCATGAGCATGCAGGGGTGTACAAGCTCCATCGTCAGAACATATTTTGATAAATTAATTTGATTCAAAAGCGGCTTTGCTCCCCCCCCCCCCCTTTTTTTTTTTTTTACTATATAGTGTATAACAGCTAGCACAGCAGTCTCAAATATGTAAAAAGAACAAAAGCAAACAAAAGCAGTGAAACATATTCAATGTAAGTGCACACTGGTTTTCCCAAAAGTGCTGCTGAAACTCTAATGAACAGAGAGGCTGAGTTCAGGTATACACTAAAGTGCTGGTGAATGAAACTTGACAGCTGCAGGAATACTTCATACTGAACAGGGGGCTTAGTCTCTTGTGGATTTCAATCTTTTGAATATTCATGAGATCATAAAGGTCAAGGTACAGGGTGTTAGAAACTGCTGCAGGGATTGACACATTAATGTCGCCATTCCCATGCATGTCTGGAGACATTGGACGAACACATTGAAACTCGTGCTATTCCCATATGCTGTTCATAATGTAATGTTCTTCTATTTTTGTTTTTCTCATCGGACTCAATTAATTTAAACATGTGCTGATTGACATTGAAAATTAATGCTTCTCTACGCATCCATGCGAAATATTTGAGAATACATCACAGGAAAAGAAATCACTGAATGAATTAAAAATACTGTGTTAACACCACCAGCTAAAGCATTTCCAAGATGGGTCCCTAATGCCTTAACTCATTAAGGATGGACTGACTTTGCTACAACATGCATTTCCAATAGAAACCTGCCCGAGCATTCTCGGGACTAGTCTTCAACGGGTTAAAGAGCTGGCACGTGATATGTGAAGGGTAGGATTTTCTGGAAGACAGTTTGCTCTTTATGAGCGCTTTCACGTGAGCAAACACACAGAGGTGTGTCTGCATGGACTGCATTGCAGCTATCTTTTCCTCTTCCCTTTATGAGCATTGTTTTCCTTCCCACTGAACTTATTTGAACATTCTTTGCCCCTATCCCTTCAGTGGGATGACATTACTGTGGCCAAAGAACCAGTCACAATGAACACATTGGCACACAGGAAAACTCCACAGATATTCCCTTGCGAGGAGAGCAATGTCATATTTGGCACACAGTTATTACCTCCGCCAAGGGAGGAGGTTATATTTTCGTTACCGTTGGTTTGTGTGTGTGTTCGTTAGTTAGTTTGTCTGTGTGCAAAATAACTCAAAAAGTAGTTAACGGATTGGGATGAAACTTGCAGGAAAGGTTGAGAATGACACAAGTACCAAACGATTAACTTTTGGTAGTGATCGAAGAATTTTTGGGGAATTTATGAAGGATTTTTTATATTTTGGCAGGTAGGGTCAATGAACTTGGGAGATCAGGCTGCGCGTATTTGAGGTTTGCCTTCGCGCACTAAAGTGCGTGCTCTAGTTTCTGCTGGGGCGAGGCGCGCCGTGCAGCTGAAGGTTTATGACGTAACAAAGGCTTCTATATTGGGAAATCAGGCAACTTTCAGGACACAATGCTACAAGTAGGGCCTACGTATGGGTGGAAATCACTGATATCTCTATGGAAGAACAAGATCAGTGGTGAAAATGATTTGCATGTTTGGCGGAGGTCTGCGCTCTCAGAGTGCTTCTCTAGTTTAAACTGGGATGCCGCTATCCTCTTACACAATGTCTATATTCTAACACAAGCATGGACCTTCAGGTAGATATGGTTGTGGCATTATAACATACACGGATCAAAGTTTCCTCTTCCTGCAGACTTTTAAAGTGCAATGGAGTATGAAACGGTCTCTCAAATTTGTTCGATAAGAATGGGGACTTTCAATCTTGTTAAAAGTAGCTCAAGAAATAAATTGCTCTGGTTCAATGGTGATAAAGTCCACCCTCTGTTATCCGGCCATGTCGGGAGCAGCACCCGTCAGGTCCCTATAAGTGAATTGGCGGGATATGAGGTAAACCATTTTTATGTCCATGTACATGTCGCTGGCAACCCAGTGGTAGCTAGGTAGGTAGTGCACACCTCAATAGTGGTGTAATCTAGGGTAGCCTACCTTAAATTAAAGTCTGTTTTTTAAGGAAATTGAAACAGTGTAACATAACTTTCATAATATATTTCTGTTGGGAATATTATCCTTAAATCATGTGAGTTTTGTAGGAGTTTTTATTGAGATTGAAATCATTCTTTCTTTCTTTCTTTTTTTCACTTTCACTGCATGAGCATAATATTAAGATGATAGAGGAGTCTGGATAAGATGTGAACAGATAATCGAGGTTGGACTGTAGTTTGAGCTAAGGGAAACAGGCCGTGACTACAAGCATCTGCCAGAGACAGTGGAGAACATTTACCGGTTGACTCTGCTCAGGAATGTAGACATTCTGGTTGCTGGGATCCCAGTACGCAGTCTGTGGTGGAGCTGGAGTGGATCAAATATAGAGAAAAAACAGGAATGAGAACGGACAATTTTAAGTCAAATTCATACGTCATATTAAAAGGACAAATTTTGTAAAAGGACACACAAACCATCCTGACAGGAAACTACAATGTAGGCATACCAAAGGACCTATCCCTCTGCAAAGATTAAAAAAAAAAAAGTTGGCTTCCATACCCTACAAAATGACAAGAACAACTCAAGACTTCTACCTTCATTTGATGTATCAGGTGTAAGTAGGATTAAAATCTGTCCATTGCTTGTGATGTATCGCATTGCTCACCTCTGCTTGGATTTAATGTATTGCTTAGATCTGATGGCAAACATTCAGCACACAGCTGGAGAAAAGATTAGGATCGACCTTGACTCTTTATTTGCCGAGCACATTGCTTTATCTTGCCAAGATTTGTTATCAGCATTCAGCAATTCATTGAAAAATGACCCAGTTAAAAATTACCAAGTCCACTTAAGTGTAGCAATGTGCCTCAGTCTGACAGGAAGTTCATAATGACACAGGAGGGATTTAAATAGGGGGACTGGGTAATCTGTCATTTTATGGACAATTATTTTCCAGACTCCTGTGCCAATTGGTGAAGAAAGCAGAGTGAGGGTTAATCATGTGATATATGATCACATGATCTGTTATGATCAAGTACATATCCAATATCCTTGGGCGTGATTGTATGCCAACACACACATTGCAGGCTCGGCGATATGGTGCAATTAACTTGCCAAAAGCTTTCGCCCTTGCTGCCTAATTTGCATAAAGTAAAAAACATGTGTACGCAAAACCGCTAGGAAAGTGTTGCAGGACAATCGCAATATCTCGTCTTTGAAGCCATCAAATGATAAAATCTATACAGCAAATTAAAGAAAAAATTATTCCGTAACTCACAATATTAGTTATTTGGGGTTTTATTGAGGACAAAGAACCAGTGAAAATAACATCAAAACTTAGCTTTACAAAAAAAAAAAAAAAAAAAATTGGTCTGTGAACTATTTTCTCACATTTTTCTTTGTTGTCCAAAAATGAATCTTTGGTGTATGACTTGTGGTAGTATATCCATACAGTGTTCCAAATATCTTTTCTGTAATATTTGTCACACGGTTATGTTGGGCAAAAACGAGATCACTCGAATCAAGTGAACAATGATGAGGCAGAAGACATACAGGTATCAATGAGTGTAGCACCTGACAAGTACTCACCAGTAGGGGGCGCTGCTCCTACGTAGGGTGGTGGGGGCTGCATGGGCTGGCCTGTTGAGAGAAGTGGCATAAAACAACAAGAACGAAAAAATAAAGAAATTTAAAACCATTATCTCTAAACACTGCCAATGCACCATGGTTGTTAAGAGCTATATGGGTTGACTGAGCTTTGTATTCACTCAAAACAGATATTGGCAGGATGTATCAAATCAACATGTATGCATTTTTTCTTCTTCTTCTTCTTCTTCTTCTTCTTTCATGCAAAATAGCTACCAGCAGGTAATATAAAATCCACATGAATGTGCTTGCTGAAGAAGTATATCAATTATCTATTCACAGATCTTTGTGACATGAAATACAAGCATTTAATTCAGCAAGAAATCAAAAACATCATTATTTTATACAGAATACTGTGAATATCAACAATTTAGCATAACTTATGTGTATCTGCACTTCGTTCTATTCAATACAATCACAGTTTTGTATCTCACATGCAATGGAACTCTATTGGAAATGCCTGTTTGTCAAAACATTGTAAAGAAAATTTAAATTATAAGAAAGTATACAAAAACTATGAAAACACCACAAATGTGATTTACACGATACAGGGCAATTACACAGTATATGAGGGATCAGATATTTTCTGACTGCAATCTGTATTTGAAGTCAGCAACACACAGATGGTATTACCTGGTGGATAAGCAGTTGGTGGTTGATACAGTCCTGGCTGAGGGGGATAGCAGGCACCATTCTGGTACCCCGGCTGTGGTGGCGCGGCAGCAGGGTAGGCAGCAGGGTAGGCCCCTGGATAGGCCCCTGGATATGGAGCGGGGTATGCACCAGGCATGGGGTTCACTGCTGGAGCAGGCTGAGGGGCGTGATGGGCTGGAGCAATGAATACCACAAATAGTTTTCATTTGATGTGTAAACATCCTGCTATTAGTACAAAGCTGACGAGGAACCACCCTAGCACTAAAGGAAGTGTCATACTAACTGGCTAAACTGGAAATGAATAGAACCAAACTCATGTATCAAATTAACAAAATTATCAGCACAACACACAGTCTTAACATTTAATTTGCAGATCACTTTGTGTGTGCTATGTTGAGGGAACCAATATTCCTTGGCAGATCTCTAACTGGACAGCAAATCACTCTCCAAGATCAACATATCCTCAGTTATAACAGCCCGACCAAGGTGTTTTCTTCGTTTTCTTGCACTACTTTTTCTTAAGTCATCTCTAATTCTGAACAGACAATGTAAAGTTTTTGTTCAATAACATACACACATTCACACAATAACGCTTTTCAAACTGGAAAAAGGGGTATGATCTGTGTGGATAGGAAGTGATCCTCGGTCTCATACACCTCATCCTCTAGACAAAATGGCGCTGCATTCTTGATGTGACTTATAACAATGCTTGAGATGTGTTCATTGAGTCAACTATTCTGACAAGAGAAAATGCTCGCAATCAATTTGATAATTGTATGAAAAACATGCATTGTTATTATCATAATCACCATCATCACAATTGTCATCATTATTACTATATTCATCAACATAATCATCACTATTAAAGCAGGAATGCCTTGCTTTACCCAAGGCTTGAAGCATCAAAATATCAATCTCTGTGACCAGGGTGCCTCTGTGTTCATAGTGGATCAGTTCTCCTTTGTATCACAGATCCTTTAGTCATTCCATGCATCACGACACTCAGGTATTCTACGCAGCTTTCACCTTTTCAAGCCAGTCTTAAGGTTCAATGTAGCATTCTTTTGACTCAGGATTCCATATTTATCATCACAGTGTATGTCCAAACATATTTCTATGGTTCACACATTTGTAACATAAGATAATAATAAAACAAAGTTCAATTGACACAATGTGACACTAACCTCGTTTGACTGCTTTCATAAGACCCTGAGCCATGTCGATAGCACCACCGCTATTGAAAACCATCTTGAACTTTACCTTGCCTTCAAAGCCACCTGTTTAAAAAAAAAAAATAATAATACACCCAATTTCCCATTTCAAAACATCCGTACACTTTGAAATTCAAACAGTAAGTAGTATGATATCAGACACAAAACCTTCAATTTGTGTGTTTGGTTTCCTTTTTCAGCTGAGAATGATCTTATTTGCAGTTCTCTGTACAATACTAGCAGATTTATATCAAGGAATCTTGTTGACATGTTACATACTGAGCAAGTCATAGGTCAGCATGCAACTAATCTAAATATTCCAAGTAACAAATAGCATTTATATCATTCATTCTTAGAACTTCTAATCTAGATGTAATGTCATCTGGAGTGCACCTTAAGTTTGGTAATGGAATGTGGTATGTCTAAAGCATTCATCCGTGGAGGTTCAGGTATTATCAATGCATGCATCAATTATATATACAGTATCAGTATAAAATCATTTAGATTTGTGTTCCAATTTCACCAGTCCACATCATCTAACATTACAAGATCAACTTTATGAAGAATCACTGTAAAACCAGATATGTTCATGTGCATAATAATTTCGCTAATTTCATGAGAGCCAAGATTCTAAAAAATTACAATGCATATGCATTGAATACCAGTGAGAATTCGCAAAAAAGTTCATGTTAAGAAAATGGCTGTCAGCTCCAACTTGCAAAAATTTCATGCTGCAATCTAAATATCTTACTTTACAGTGTTTTGCAAGTGTGCTTGAAACATAATTTCCTTACTAAAGCTAAACTTGAATACCTACCATTTGGCTGTGCAAGAATGTTCCCAGTCAAGTAGTTGGCTCCGAACATTGGCTGTTTGACCTCCAGATTCTTTAGATTGGCAAATGGGACGGTCAGTGACTTCATCAGCCCTGACTTGGGCACAAATGCCATCTAGAAAAGAAAGGAAAAAACAAATACGAAAAAAAACAAAAAAAAAAACCTGTCATATACTTGTAAACAGAATTGCACAATTTACACTCTTGGCACTTCTACATATTGCAAAAGAGCATAGTTACAAGTTATTATAATATTTCATGATTCAATTCAAAAGAATTGATTTTACATTTCTCACATTTCAAGCACATTCTCTATGAACTCCTCAAAGCGAAAGCTTGATTTTTCCCAGTGTCCACAGAGTAAGTAAAGTGATACACATTATGAAAACAAAACATTACTTCAATCAGCATGTTCAGTTGTTTCAGTTTTCTCAAAAATGCAATACATGTACATTTCATGTAACAAACAACCAAGCAGAAGACACATTTACAAAATGAAGAATGTAATCCACATCAGTGTTTTTCACCATAAATGGCTGTTGGCATAACATCATATAATGCAAAGAAAAAAAAAAACATAGGGATCTACAAATTGTAGAATTTACATTTTGGTTTCTAGCTACAAAAAAGGTTGTCAACAAAACCTTCCAGATTGACTCTGCTAGGACTCACCACCAGTGATGTCAGGTAAACTGTGCCTTTCTTGGTTCCCTTGAAGTGATCAACCATGGGAGTCATTTCAAATGTGGCTTCCACACCATCCTGCATCAGTATCACCCTGGAAGGAGAATTAGCAAGAGAGATTGTTCAAAGTTTCATCATCAGAACATTGCATTATTTTGTATACAGAACATGTATATGAATATTGTTGGGTCTGTTTTTTTGATTAAACAACTCCATGTTTATGCCCTACATTCATCCATAATGACAAGCCACATTGGCTTGAAAATAGTATATACACGACATTGCAATGTAATATGCACATACAATTGTATGGCGTAATCGCAATGCTGTACATTTTTGCAAAATGAAAAATCATCTTGTTCAATGCCTTCCCTTCTTCCTATTACTTTCTCTTACTATTACATACAATGTATGTACTTTGTTTTACCCTTCGTAATACTCTTGGACACCTACTTCACATTTGGGATATTGGATCTTTATTTATTTCCCTTTGGGGGGGGGGGGTATTGTTGGGTTGCACTGCTGACTGATTTTGTAGACATGTCTACTCCTACAGTTGTAATCCACCATCACATGTATATGTAGTGTGCAGACAACAATTAAGCATAACAAAATTTCCAAATGCAGGTGTTTACTATCCATTTACTGGCATCATACTGACCTGTTCAGTATCTTAATAAATGATACACCTTTAGTAAGTGGGGTCTAATGGTTTTACAACTCAACTCCTGTTTCTGGTGTTTAAATTTATAAACAATATTTACAAGATCGATCGGGTGCTCTGGCAGACTACACTGTAGTACTTCTACTTCTACTTCCACGAAGATACTCAGCAGGATCCATAAGTCAGGATGTAGTGCTAAGGAATTGAACTTAGGTGCTCATTTGCAGTGCATGCTTGTTGGTGCATCAAAAATATATGGTGCAAGTAAAAATCCAGCTCCTCAGTCTAGATGCCGAGTGGAAGAGCTCCCTTGAAGGCCTCCAATGAAGTGGCTTCAAGGGCGTTTTTAGGAAACCCATTCCAAGCAGTTACTGTGCGCGGAAAAAATGAGTTCCGATAGAGTTGGGTCTGGGTAAGAATCGCCAGCAACTTGTTTGGATGGTACTGTCCTGTGTTGCTAACAATCATGGGTGTTGTGTAGTGCTGTGCATTGATGGCTGCCATGTTGTGCTGAAATTTGTACATGAGGAAGAGGCTAGCACTGTAGCAGCATTATACCTCCTCTCCAGACTTTCGCATTTAAGCTGTTCAATCATGGCAGCGACACTGTCTGGACGGTGATACCTCTGGAGGGTGAATCTTGCTGCTTGCCTTTTGGATGGCTTCTATTTGAGTAATGTGTTTGTTTGTATGTGGGTTCCAGACTGAGCTGCAGTACCGGTATTCCAGGGGCCTGTCTTATAAAGGCTTGTGATAGAAATCAATCACAAGTTTTTTGAGAGCTTCAATGCAAGTTGCGATTGATTTGGGGACTTGTGATTGATTTGAAGGCTTTATAAGACGGGGCCCAGGTGTGGTCTCACAAGGCCCAAGGCCCGGAGCGGAGATCGAGAAGTAGGCTTGTTGGCGGATGGCACATGCTTGCTGGTGTGGTGATGCTTACCTTGTTTACTAATTTTCATATTCACATTTGTCATGTAGCTCATGTGTCCTATACCAATAGCATAATTCTGACCAATTTCTTTGCTGTGGTCAGTGTGTGGGTAAGGTCCGTAATGCAACTGCTGTGACGTAAACAGCTACAGAGAGGGTCTGAATGTCAGGAATTATTTCACAATACGCAAATATCAACGTGTGGGACTGTACAATATCACGTATGCGTTTCACAAACACAACCGATGATGATCGGACACGGCTTTAAAAACGGTATCTTCGATAGTCAGAACATCAAGGGTAAACCAAACTCACCTGTCTCCTTGCAATACTAAGGAGCCATCTTTAGTATTGGCTTGATTCAGCGCCATGTTGGTGGGTAGCGTTACGAAAATACAGAGTAGGAATCCGCTTCTCTGTACCCCAGCTGCAAAGAGTGCAATACGTAACTTATTAACGTTGTTTTTATGACGTCATCGCAAAGTGGCTCGACAGCTACAGTGGTGGTGCAAAGTACATGGCATGGTTCACAACAAGCTACAACACTGATCTCTACGTTTCTTCTTCTTCAATAAGTTGAAGATTCTGGGGTTCCCACACACAACGTTTCGTTTTACGTAACATGTACTGTACTAGTATTTTTGACAAGGTTGCGTGTGTACTAGAGTGTGTATTATGTGCCGTGGAAGTCATCAGCTTATGTACATGTACTTGAGTGAGTGCCTGCTCTGAATAATACAATACTGTTCAGGATATTCATGGCGGCACTTTTAATTTTATGCTTTTGGCCCTAAATAATGACACCTGGGTTCACATAATGCTTAAAAAAAAAAAAAAAAAGTAGCTCGAACGTAGAGTTCTCCTCCGCCAATGGCTACCCGTATATTAAAGGGATCGTATAGTTGTTTAATGTTGTTGTTGTTGTTGTTGTTTTGTTTTTTTTTGTTTTTTTTAGACCTAATTTCAGGTTTCTAACATTTTTGGGGATAATGAGAAACATCTTATGAAATATGAAAGAACATGTAATTCTATGAGGAATTCAACGTTTTACTGATAAAAATTGGTTTTGAAATGGCTGAGATATCAAAAAAGAGCGATTCTAATAAAGTGTGGGACCCACACTTTATTACGATCGCTTTGTTTTACTTGTTTTTAGATGTTTCAGTCATTCCAAACCCGATTTTCATCAAGTAAACTTTGAATTCCTCTTACAATGGCATGTTTTGTACTAACATCATAAGTGTTTTCTTGGTATCTCGCAAAAAGTTAAAAGCCCAGTTCTCATCTCCACAGTACTCTATCATCCCTTTAAACCCTATGCATGCACCGTTTCAGTAAAACGCGTAACAATATATAGCTCATTTATACATAGAGTGTTGAGTGTGTTAACCTGATCCCAGACGGGGGTACATAGCTTTTCCCGCTCAATTTTATCTTTTACAAAATCATTCAAATTCTTGAACAAGCATCAATTTCGATGTATTCTCCTCATTCACCTTTTCCTTGTCCAAATTCGTTTTGAACGAACTTTCGATTGTTGTGTGTGTGTGTGTGTGTGTGTGTGTGTGTGCATGAAAAGATAAAACATTTTCGAAATCATATCATGCAAATTAGTGACAGATTAATTACACGTCGCGACACATAATCTTCATTTAGTTTCTCACACGGTGGAGTTTATCATAGGACATAACAACGACACTAAAACAATTTAGTTTCAATTTCGTTTTCAAGAATATCATTTTACAGTCTTGTATTTCCAGCAATCGATTTCGTGTAACAGTGCCAGGATATACAGCCATTCTCACTTCCTGATTTCGTCTGTGTTCTAATTCTGCTCTTTGTAGATTTTTCAGCATTTTCAGAGATCCTTTTTTTTCAGTCAACAAATCACATCAATTTTGACATTTATGCTAACTCGATGATAATGATATCATCTTTATAAATCCGAAAAAAACTTTCTTAAATCAGTGATGTACACAGATGTGTGATCCGCTTGCACACTTTGTAATTATGGGGGAGGGTGCACATGCAATAATGTTTGCATATAACTTCTTCTTTGTATATTTTTATCATGATAATTATTTAAGTTGGGCATCATGCTTAAATATTGATAAGAGATTTCCGAAGAGAGGAAGAGAACAGAAGTTAGTTGCAAAGAGACGAAACCCGTTAAAGAGTTATCCCTCCCATCCCGACTGCCAATGGGATTCCCTCCCCACCCACACCCCTCCCAATATACCAGGATCATTAACACAGGGATATCACAACATATCACATAAATGAAACATCCGACGCAAAACGTGATCATTTATAACTTTCTTAGATGAATTGCATGATGGTGAGGATATCATATTTCAGGGAAGAGTATTAAACATGGATGTCCCACGACAGGGGAACCTCATGCGTTCTTACAATTTTGTTCTTGGCTTTGACAGAGATAGCTTTCATAGGAGCGTAAATGATATTGATGTAGGTCTAATACAAAATCAAACCGGTTAATAAGGAGCGCTAAAATTATTCCAGAGTTTTAAATACCATATGATGAAAGAATAGCTTGCACGGCGGACTTTTACACCGTAGTCAATGCAAAAGGAACAACTCTCTTCAAGCGCTACTCAGCCCTTTGTTATATAGAATGATGCAGCCTCATTATAGGCTCCACGGTAGCTTCAGTTTTTACATACTGGTATGGTTATCACTTGCACTAGATATTGGTTGTTTGTTTGTTTGTTTTTTTTTTGTTTTTTTTTTAGATCTACACAGAGTAGTACTTTGTCTGCACACGGTTCCTACACTTCACGGCACTCATTGCAACTACTCGCCTCAACCTCCATTCGTCCAGTGACAAGCAATTCGGTTTGGGTAGTAGTTTTTATAGTGCTTTTAACTGGGGGCTTCAAACATGCCCAACAAAAGAAAATTTATACACTGACATAGCAATGCACCTGGCTCATTGCATAATCCTATGAAAGTGGTTTTGTTCTTCTTTGGAAGCCTCCCGGTTTAGGGCGGACGTCCACTTGGGCGCGGACAGGCTCCGGAAGGGTTGCGGAAGCAAATTTTGTCATTTCGGCATCCTGTCCGCGTCAGACGCGGAATAACTTTGTGAATCGGCTTGTCCTGGGACATTCCTAGGACTGTCCGCGGACTGTCCGCGGACTGTCCGCGGACTGACTGCGGACATTCCTAGGAATCACTCCGGAGGAGCGCGAAATACCTCGGAATATGCTAATCGTAGCCAGGCAGCGCGGAAACATCTGGGATTACACCAGGAATGAACGCGGACAATCAGGATACCTTCCGGACAACATAAGTTAGGCATGCGGACAAACTGCGGACAATACCAGGAAAATGGAAAGATATAAATTTGGCGCTGACTTTGACTTTTCCTCATTTGACTGCTAGCCGTCATTGATGCTCCTTGTTGTGCTTCTGCAGTAGCTGCTGATATTATTGATATGATTGGTCAATATTATCTTACAAATGTGACCACCAAAAGTCGAAAAATAGGATTGTCTGCATGTCGGATGACGACTCATTTTTTTTTTTAATTTATCTCATCTGGGAGAACAATCTTTTCTCTGCCTACAGTCACATGATTGATATTCGCAAACTTTTTGAACCAGATATATATATAATATATATATATATATAAATGTATATATATATATATATATATATATATATATATATATATATATATATTCTTTATTCCCTTTTTTAGACCTGTGCTTTATCCATCGTGAAGTAGATACATGTTTTGTCTGATACTTCTGCAGAGCATGCCAAACTGACCCTAATCATAGAATTTGTTTTTCTTTCTCTCATTTTTACTCTTGTGCATCTCTAACTCTCTCTTATTTTGATCACTTTTGAACATTTTGCAATGTTTCAAGTCCGAGAAGTTTTTTTTTTTTTTTTTTTTTTTTTTATGCTGAGAGCTTACTAGCCTATTGTCAATGAAGTGTAAAAATGGGGAAATATTTTTAACTAACTTTAATTTACTTCTTTTTTTTTTGGGGGGGGGGGTTCAGCTGGGCTGTCAAATTGGACAATCGAGTTTATTTGCAACTAAAACAAAAAGAGAACATAAAATCATTAGGTAATAACAACTACAATAATCATTCAGGTAAAGAATATTTCTGAAATGATTTGTGATGCTTAGAGTGTACTTGAATATATACACTCAGCAAAAAAAAGAAAAGAAAGAAATTAAACAATTTTTCCGAGTTCATAATTTATTGCTTTTTCTCTCATTTCACTTGAATTTTGATTTGACAGAAAATTCTTCATTTTCCTCCATTATCTTTAGCTTTCATTGTTATTTTGAGCTTCAAAGATATTACATTGTAATGAGACCACAGGTATATTTTTTTTTTTCATTGAATTCATGCTTTTTATTGTGATGAATTCGTCTTTTGTTCTAGTATATTGTATCATAAGAGGGCATTTACGTATGAATAACAACTTGTTCATGTTTATATAATACATTAACATTTAGCCAAAAATTATATGCTTCTTTTTTGGAGTGTATTTCCACCTACTTTTGTGATTTTTCAGCTGGACTAGCTTTCACATGGGACAGCCTGGTTTGTTTGCAAATAAAATAAGAAAACAACATAAAGGAAAATGTACCATAGTAAGTAATGGGAACCATGAAAGTCACTCAGATGAAAAATAATTTCTGAAAAGATCAAATCAACATAAACTAACTAGGAGGTTAGGAGGGCTGATTTCACTTCTTTCTGGTTGCTATTGGCACAGTCTCTATACTACCTTCTTCTTTGCCTTCTGGGACCGGGAACTCCTTAGATTTACCTGTTCTTCATCAATAGACGAAAGGTGTGCCTGTGATGGGGATATTTGCATGGGGGCCTCGCCTCTCTTCTTGTTCTTTTTGCGTTTAATTGGCATGACGCTCGCGGAAAGTGTCGACACTTTCGTATCTGGATCGCAAAATTTCCGCATCAGTTCCGGACACTTGCATATATAGATCCGCATCGGCTCCGCGCTGTCCTAAAACATTCCTGGTGTCTTCCGCTTTCATTCGCGAAGCTTCCCCACACCGCAGGATTCTTTCCGGAGCGTGTGCGGAAGGAGCGGAAGGGTTCCGGACAAGCGGGACATCCTCAGGACATCGTCAGGACAAGTCGCCGAACGTGTCAGGAAGTTCATTTCTGCGTCCACATTTTGGTCTCGATCAAAATTTGGACGCGGAAATTTTTCTCTCTCCCGAAGGTGCGGAAACGCCCGGACATGTTTAGGACAGTGAGCGGACACGTTCAGGAACTTGCGGACAGGTTGCCGAAGGAGTGCGGAATACCAAATTTGCATTCCGGGTCTTGTCCGGGTCTTGTCCGCTCCCTAGTGGACGCCTGGTCTTATGGCCGACGTTTTCCCGCCACCAAATCAGACGAGCTGATGAAGTGTCCAAGATCAGATATCAAACCGTTCTCAGAATTAAAACAGTGTCAGTCCAGATGCAAGGATTTAATGTTGTACCAAATTGAATTTTACCTGGATGAATCAGAACTTATTTATTTCGTTTTGATGATAATGTCATTAGTATTAAGTCATCAGTAATACAGTTGAATTAATGTAGAGAAGCGACAGGTTAGAGAACAACTTGTACAATCTACTACAGTCTGTCTTCTGTCGACTAGAGAAGTGTGGGACCTATACACCCGGCTCTGGTTCTGCTCTCAGCCACGGCTATCTATGTTTTGATATGACCCTCTTGTCAACTAAATTGTGAAGAGTCCCTCTATGAAGGGACTCTACTCTAAACTGCACAACACCGCCCTCTGTAGACAGGGACCGTATATTTTGACAGCATTCTTGCTGTGGGACATGTTCCTTCAATTCTACACAGACTGCCTTATAAATTCCGCAGTGCCAAACGTAGTAGTTCATAGACAGATCATTACAGCCAATTTAAGTGTAAATCGAATATCTGATCAATCTTTGCTTCCAAAATAAGTTATCAAGAAAGAGCATAACGAATTTACTCCGTGCGTATATAGCTGCATCGAGAGCTATTTTCTTTGAGTGATTTTATTCATTCGTGTGTAGAGCCGGTTTTGTTTGCTACAACCTTTTTTTTAACTTGCTGGTGATTAGACTAAAATTCTCTATGGACAGGTAAAGTGCGCGTTTTGGTTAATTAGTGTTGTTCTTACTCGTTTGAGGCAACAGTATTTTCGACTTTATTCTTAAATATCATTGAGGAGGATTCACGGTTCACTGGAATGGTATCGATAAAACTGATACAAGAAAAAATCACAAAATGGAAGATTATGGTTAAATATATATATATATATATATATATATATATATATATATCAAGAGGAAGAAAAAAAAAACCCAGTAAACCACGTCTTTCGTATAAAATGAAATCAGCAGAAAGGGAAGTAAACGTTAAGCAAAATGTGATCCGGTATATTTAATACTTTCGTAATGATATTCCTAGCTAGCATGTTAAAGGTAAAATGTAAAAAACAAACCAACAAACCCAAAACAGATTGTTATCTACAGGTAACATGACATTGTAAATGGTAATATAAATGAACAGGATTTCTAACAATAATTGTGACCAATATAATGATGCTGATAAAAATGACGATGACTTTCATCATTGTTATCATCATCATCGTCATCATTTTGATGACTACTACACTGTTGGTCATAAAGGTGAATTTTTTCAACAAAGTATCATTACGTATTTTCAATCAATAGCGTTTTTTTGTGTATATAACAACTTTTCGTTATTACTATGTCATTTACGCACGTGTGACAGTGGTTTTTATCAGTAATAAGCAGTAATTGGTTGGTGTCTGGAGCATAAAACGACACAGACAGCAACGGACACTAAATCAAAGATCGTGATACATTAAGTTTTAATGTCTGTCAATTTTCAGATTACGTGGTTTGTTTGTTTTTTGGGCGATTTCATCGATCAATTTGCATCAGAGTAGACTCATTTTTATAACTCAGTCGCTTATTGTGATGGGTATCTCCACCCTGGCACGTATCAGGGGCTGCAGACTTCGTGGCATGCTGTAAACTAGCGTGTTGACAACGTCAATAGTCATAGTATCCCATTCTTCCATCAGAGCGTCGGCCCGCTTCAGCGCAGTTTAATGAATAGCATCTCTGTCGCTGATGGCTCGGCCAAGGGCCTCCCATGTGCAGTCTATGGGGTTCAAAGCTTGCGAGCAAGATGGCCATAGCAACTGCTCAGTGAGCTATCTCTCAAGGAATTCCCTTACTGCAGCGGCCTTGTGTGGTTGGGCTTTATCGTCCTGCAGTAGGAAATTGTGTTCGTACTCTCATCTTGTATGTGGAAGACAGCTGTACTTCAAGTTGTCCCTGTACACGAGGATGTTGATGTTTCCTTAGTGGCAACATCGCCAACACCTTGGCCCGAATTCACGAAGGTGGTACAATTGAAACCATGGTTTAAACCATGGACAAAAACCATGGAGCGCCAAGTGTCGCATGGAATATTTCGTTACGAAATCAGTCATTTTGTCGACAAAATGATTATTTTGTAACGAAATGACAACATTTTGTAACTAAATGAACATTTCGTCCACGAAATGATAATTTCGTTTAAATGAAATGGTCATTTTGTCGACGAAATGACCGATTTCGTAACGAAATATTCCGTGCGACACTTGGCGCCCCATGGTCTTTGTCCATGGTTTAAAACCATGGTTTTATTTGTAATACCTTTGTGAATTCGGGCCCTAGGGTCGTCTCGTTGATGCAGTCACCACAAAGGTTCTCCCCGGGTAACTGAAAATTCGTAGTCTCTCATCTGTCTGGTCAAGGGTGTAGTGGCTCTTGTCCTTCAAGGCAACATGTCGCCAGTGTCAAGGATGAAGCATTCTGTACTCCAAAGCATAGATGAGCAACTCTGTGGCGAACAGCCACAGAATTAGTCAGCCGTCGTGCTCGGTAACTATGTTGGAGCAATTTCTTTTAACGGTTGACCGGGAAACGTCGATCCCATTATGTCTCCTACAAAAGCAACGAGCGAAGATGATTCGACGGCATTTTCCGGTTTCTCCTGCAGAGATTCAACGGTTTGCAGTCATCTCGTCTCGTGGTTCAGATATCACTCTGCGTGTAGACGTCCTGCAGCAGTGCCACAGCTCTCTCCTGTTTACTGGTTCCGTTGGACTAGGCACAGCCTAGGGAACATATGTACCGATTTTTATTGCAAACGACTGAAATGCCTAAAACAACAACAACAACAACAACAACAAAACAGCCTCGTTAATCGTAGCGTTGCATCAGGGAAAGAGACAGATTATCACATGCAATGGCTTTTATAGTCTCGAACAAAAGAAATTATTACGTAAAACATATGTTTTCAACGTTATGGTGTCACCTTTGTAATGGAGAAACGTTATGTAATCACTCAACTACAGTTTTATTTACCTGTATAGACTGTCAAATACTAAAAAAAAAAAAACAAACAAACAAGGAATCAAGTCCACAATATTCTAATTCATCTTTATGACCAACCGTGTATATCATGTCGTGCACAATGTCCTAATTGTGATGATTATTGTTATTAAAGAGATTGTCATGATCACTCCATTATTTCTGTCATTATCTTTAGAAGGGGTATTACTCTCATAATTGTTATCATCATCATCATCATTATTACCATTATCATTACTATCGTCACCATCTCCATTGTTACACTGAGTATTTTTAAAAGTGCTATCTCCCTTCATACCTAGATGAACACAATAAAAAGAAAACAAAATGAATTGATTGGAAAAAAAAATGAAAGAGGTAGCTTTGATTACAGGAGAGTGAATGCAGACATCAACTTAAAAACATTGTAACAACTTTTGTGCCAGTAAAAATCATTTGTTATGGCCACTATAAGAGAGCAGTTCGCCCCTGCGTCTCGAATTGTTCTTATGTCCCGGATTTTGATCTTTGTCCTCTCGGTGCTCAACAGATGAACCTTAGAAAAATAACAAGCCGAACAAAATGCAAAATTGCAAATAATGTTAAGAGAACGCCAACATTTAAGCACGAATTTGGTGTACAAAGTAGTCCTTATGTCATTTACAAAGGACAGGAAGCTTGATGCTTTCCTATTTACCATACATCGGACAGACTCCACGGAAAGGTGTATGATGGGAAACCGCCTTAAATATGTTAAATAATGATATGACGCATGATATAATAATGATGTATATGATGCGATCGGGGGGGGGGGGGTCTGACCATGATTAGAGAGGGGAACAAATCTCCATTGACATCAGGTGAATTTTGAGCACACTTTTAGTAGAGATCACGGCCTCTCGTTGCGACACTTTGCGTGATGAAAATGTAATTGCTAATGGTATTAGCCTTGGGTCGTTATACCACCATCCCACTCCATCATGGGGCGTCCTACCAATCAGATTTATCGATGACATTACAGCCGCCTAGTGACGAGACGTGGGGAGCCCCTTTTTGAGATGCCATTAGTGCAATCATAAATTATCAACAAATGTCATAATTGTGATCTCACCAATCACATTTCATTACAGAAGGCTGTACGGAAGGTCGTTTACTCTGGGCATACCGCCCTACACTCGAATCCCAATACACATGGTGATTCGTCCACTGTAAAATGTTGCCGTACGAAAGAAGAGACTGCACGTATTTTCGGTTTCAAAAGAGAAATTCCTGGGTTTGTTCTTTTCTTTAGCATTCATTTCGATATTACATATAGACGGTTGATGTAAAATAATTTCCTGTTTTCTGGTGTGTATTGAGTTGTTTTAATTTTCCAATCTGAACAGCAAATTTCGTTGAAATGAAAAAAAAAAGATTGTTCTCTTCATAATTATGACTTTTGTTTATTTGTATGATTTTGGACAATGTGCTAATTGCAATTCATAAAGAACTTCAATACAGTAACGCAAACACATTCAAACTCAGGCAATGCAGGGAGTACAAATTTATGTATTCATGTGCCTATGGCATATTAGGTTATTTTGTAACTCTCTGCCTGGTCAAATACCTTTATTCATCCCCATAGTACTGAAACGCGTGATTTTAAAACGCTTCACGAGACTTGAAAAGGTTAACATTTTTCTTTTCATGTCGCTAATGCTGCTCCTGGTAAGATGTGGGTAATCATCTTTGTACTGTCTTTGTGGCGTCACAAAGCTAGGACAAAACCTTTCAATGGGAAATTGCCCATTCTGTAAATGTATTATCACGTTTCTTATTTCCTCCTTGAGACTCCTTGAGGCTGCCATCACCCTCAAGCACTTGCTTAAAGATGGCAGGCTCCCTGCCGGTTTTTTTCCCTCGTTACCTGGAAACAAGTGTATCGTCGATTCCTTTTATTACATTGTAATTAAGTTTAAAATTTCGATTGTTGTAATTATCATACTATGAATGCAATACTGTGGGGGGGGGGGGGGGTTCTATTCTGTTGCCAGATACACATGTTGTCATTTTCATATATGATTTCCTTGGAAAAAACGCAGAAATTAACGAAATCGAACTGAACTGAACTGAATTGAACTAATGCACGAACTAGGTCATGAGTGGTTACTCTTTGCATGCTTGTGGTGTGTGTGTGTGTGTATGTGTGTGTGTGTGTGTGTGTGTGTGTGTGTGTGTGTGTTTGTTTGGTGTATGATTTTAACATGATCTTGATATATTGGACATCCCGATCCACAATCCACGGCCAGCTGCCAGCGATTACATGGCTCAGTCGAGGGATGTTGCCATGGTAACCACTGTCGTCTCTGTTATTGCCCACACAAAGTAAACTCGTAAAGCTACGAGATTCCAGGCACCGTCTCCTCTCATAGACCCTCTCCGTGAAGTCGGTGCATGTGGAAGGTTTCAGTGAGATTCAATCTTTTTAAACTTATCTCTGTATACCAATCACGTCATCATCATCACCATCATTATCACCATCATCAGCTTCATCATCATCATCATCACCATCATTATCATTATTATCATCATCACTCTCCTACTGAAAAATTTGGCGACTAAATTAACTTTTGCAAGAGACTACTGATCTGGTGCATTTTCAGTGATCAGTCCTATGGTGTAAATAATTTAACATCAGGTGGTCATTTCACTTTCCATCAAAGGATACTAATCACATTCATAAGAGCTCTATCCCCCGTTTCACTCCACAATGATTTTTTTTTTTTATTTTTATGACGGATATCACTTTCCTTTCCAGATGTCATGACTTGTTGGGCAATACACTGAGAACATTTAAAACGAACATCAGTCACGTGTGTTACAAGAACAGCGAATTCATTGCAAAAATATTGCAACGTTAGTTTCTACATTTTAACTGAATTCAAAAGCATCAGTGTACACCATAATTCTCTGAAAAAGATCCCTTTATTAAAAAAAAAACACACAAAATTATAACCTTAAAAAATGCTGTTATTCAAATATTTTCCAGTAAATGACCCAAACATTGGGTGTGTGCCTTCAATAAATTTTAAGTTGTAGAGGCACAGAGTGACATTGCTGTTCCTACATCCTGTAACATTTCTGCTACTAGTATTAGATTAAGAATGTTTACGAGTGTGTGCGCCTAAATATGCAAATTCTCTTCTTACTCCTTAATGGAAAAACTGACACGATAGGTTTTGCTAAGGATCATGATGATGATGATAATGATGATGATGATGATGATGATGATGATGATGATGATGATGATGATGATGATGATGATGATGATGATGATGGTGATGATTATCCCTTTTCTCCGTCTTCTTCTGCTCTGCTTTCTTATCTTCTTATTATTATGATAATAATTATCATTATCATTCTATTGTTATCATTATCATTAATATTATTATTATTACTATCATTATAGTTTTTACATCTACTGTAATTGCTTTCATCATTATTGTTAACATTTTAATCATTATCATTATTTATCATTATCATGATTTTTATCGTTGTTGATGTTATCCTTATCACCTTTCGTTAATCTTTTGATTGTGTGTGTATGTGTGTGTGTGTCTTTGTGTGCCATTGTGTATCTCTGTGGGAGTGTGCCAGAGACATCAGGGTCTGTGCGTTTTGCACATTTGGTGAGAAAAAGTAGGAGCGGGTGTAGGTGAGACAGGTAGGGTTACACTTTTCAACTGTTCCTCGTGCACGTCGTTAGCCCAAGGTCCACATCATGCGCGACACCTGATCCCCGACTCCTAGCGCCATCACACGCCGTGGCCCGCCGTGGCAGTTCGTCATCGAGAGTGGGATCTACGGTAGGGAGAAAATTCGCAGTGAATTCAATATGGCTACTCTACGACTTCGTAGGCTTCAAGCAAGAGCGGTATTTATTGGAAAAAAAAAAACCAGGCCCCATCTCCTTAAGGAGACTGTGCAATTATTTGTAGATATGGAATGATTTGTTCAGAAAAATCACTTTATTTAAAATTGCTCGCGAAACCTCATTCTCATCAGAATGTATGAAAAATAGGATTTTCAAGGTTGTACTTATAGTTTCTCACACATCCTCTGACACGTCTTCGAACAAATCATGATATACAATGTCTCCATCTTCAAATAAATCACACGCTAAGGTGATGCTATGATGCAAAAAAAAAAAAAAAAAATCAGCTTTTCGTTTAGTTCCGATGAAAATCTGATCTGACAAGCTCCAGAGACTCACACCAAGGCTCACCTAAGGGTTATACCAATGCCATGAGGAGAGCCCAAAAACCTGAGCTCAAGGTAACCTGTCCGATGACTGTTAATCATCGGACACTCAACAGACTGTCACAGGATGTCAGCTGGACACCCTCGATAGTAGCACACCATAAATCTGACGCACATCGGACTAACTTGACACATATCCAACACTGACTCGACTTGTGACCCGAAAGACAAATGGCGTCCGATGGCCGACTAAGCGCTGAGCTTAGTTCTTTCATCGGACGATCTCTCCTCGTCGGATGCTTGCCTAGTATCTTCTTGATCGGTTCATGTCCGGTGAAGTGGTCCCGCCTCACATTCGTCTGGGCCCCATGAAAGACCAGCTAGTGCAGCGGAATATGGGCTATCCAGCCATTTTCTCAGATGGGAAATTAAACAACATTTTTCTGGTGCCACTTACGGAGTTAATCGGAGAAAAAGTCTTCACACGTTTGCATGCCACTTCCCTCCCAAAATCGGCTGACAAGCTTCCAAATTTTTTATGCCACTCCTCTAACAACATCGGCTGCTGACAAGCAAAGATAAACTAAAACAAACCCGATATTTTCTGGAAAGCAATGCCCCCCCCCCCCCCTTCCTGGTTGCGCCAGTCCTGTGAATAGAAGAGTTCGATCGCAAAATGAGTTTACTCCATTCTTGTTAAGTTGAGATGCCTGCGATTAAACCTTCGAGAAAAGGAAAATGATGAGAAAATAAAGGATGTTTTTAATTATAACTTCAAAATTTCCCTTGTTATGCAACAAGTGACGTATACGTGAAAGGGTTTAATTTTGCTCCATCTAATGATGGACTTACTTTGAAATGTTTAAAAATGACGCTTGACCCTTTTTGCGACCAAACTCTTCAAACAATCATTAGTCCCTAAAGATGTATAATTCCCAGCTGCTTGTTTGTTTTTGCTTCAACAGGCTCGTTTCCGTGGACAGCAATGGAAGCAAGACTGGAGAACAATACGGCAAAGTAATTCATTTTGATCTCTGTCTATAATCAAGATAAGTGTGAGATTACATGGAGGAAATGTTGATAATATTCACAGAGCAGCAGCTTCGAGCGCACCTCCCATAGGCAAGTATTCAATTATATGAAATGGACCTGATAAGTTGAAACGCCAACCATCGATATAGGTTGTTCTGTTCTATTGAATTCCATACTAAACGCATCTTTTTTTCTTTTTTTTTTTTACGAATTTGCTTGTATCTAAAAGACTATACCATTTGATTTCTTTTACGTAGAGATATGCGCCCATTATCATGATTGCTGGAAAGCACTGAAAACAAGCATGGCTGGTCGTCTTTGGAAAATCTGAAAGAATTACAATTAAGCCACCAAAACTATCCTAGGGCCAGCAGGTGATTCTATAGCGAAATGAACGATTTGACAGATGTCTTGTGTAGCTCTGCACCTGATCGCCCCCTTTTCGCTGAACCCTTTGGGAACTTGACATTATTACATGACCGTATTCCTCCATCAACGCAAAAATTTTTCCCGCTCGTTTAACGCGTGTGCGAACCTTCATAGTTCGACATTCATCTTTAATGGGATTTATCTGTACCGAGTAACGGACTGCCAACAGAAAGAAAGAGCAAGCTATTTATAAAAAAATATATAATGTATAGAAGTTCCCATTAAGAGGAAACAACGGTACGACGGGTAGAAATACATATTTCAAAGAAAGCAATTCCCCAAGGTAAGGTTTCTTATCTCTCTTCCGGGTGTCCTGATATTTTACATACTTAAGGAATAAGGTATTGAAATGTTGACGAAAACGCAAATTCACCATGAGACTTTCGCCGAATTCTTGAGAATTAAGGATCCATGACGAATGTTAGATTGATCATGTAGTGCCCCGTGATATTCAAATTCGATCTCGCGCACTGGAAATGAAAATATTATAATACATGACGAAAAGAACACTGGAGCAATCCAACTGCCCCCTTGTGATTCTGCAAACCTGATTAAACTATAGCTCTGAGGAGGTTTAGAAGGACTGGTCCATCCACGGTTGGAAGGAGGTAAGAAGGGGAGCAGGGCGCGGTGGGTGTGATAGAATACATCACGTGAAATTCATCACGGTCACTGATACTCTTTGCGTGCTACCGTGTGAAACGGGAGTCAAGGCTGCCTCATGTTCGCGAGCCTCACGGGGCATGCAATGTCATGTTCACACTCGTCATACTTCGTGAAGGTTATCTTTTTTTATTTGCACTATTTGGTCAGATTATAAAGAAAAAATCACTGTCCACTGTCCACTCCTCTGTGTAAAGTCACCTTTACTATTGCAGTGTTGTACCTTGTACAATGTTCAGTTCATTTCAATTCTACGACATTAAATTTCCAGCAAACATTGATAAACATAAGTACAGATAACTATGCGGTAAATTTGAACATGCTGGGGACACATCTCTACAAGTTAAGAACTTGTGACGAATGTGCCCGTAACATTGATGAATATGAAATGCATAATGTACAAAGTTACATTCAAAGTATGTCGAGAAATTGGTTGTTTAATGGAAGCTCAATACGTCTGTATGCTCGTAACTTCCGAGTTCTACGTCAGTGTCATCCAAGGAGATATATTAGCGCCAACTCCCTGCGCACCCGAATGTTTACACCTGTATAATATTGTGTTCGCTCTGATCTGCAGAACCACGCCGACCGCTCCACTCTTTATTACGGACGCACGCCCTCAGGGACAAGTATACGTATATTGTGACTTCCATTGGCGTCATACTGTTAAAGGTACGGGCGTGTGTTCAATCTAGCCCATCTATCGGCGGATGCGAGCTGCTCGCCAAGGGAGGTATATTCATAATGAAAGACAATGACGCATGTTCTGCGCTACTCAGTTTGAACTCGACGAGTTTTCAGGCATAAAAAGGAGCAGGACACAATATAATTTTCCCGCCCAAGCTGTGAATCGCTACAAGATGTACGAATTGCAAGTGGAATTTCACCTGTATGTAACACTTTGCGATATTCTAAATGACGAAAAAAGGCGCATAACTGTACTCACTTCTCCTTTATACTCATTCCGGTTATAGGAATGGCGTAACAAAACATTTTGAGATCACATCAGCAATTTCAGTTCTTACTGTTTTAGAATATTGTGATATGGTACACATCTACCATATCATACGATAATGATTGAATACCCGCAGAAACACAACAACAAACGAACAAGCAAAACGGTTAAAAATCTTTTATGATATACATTTGTGGGCAAATATAACATGGTATATATAACAATACAATGTATACGTGTTATTAATACGTACATAACATGTAAAAATGTTCTCAATTAATTATTACCGGGCTAATGTACGCGGAGTTTCTTTCTTTCCGTGCTTGCGTAGTTTAGTCTTCATGGAGAGCTTCATAATTTGTATTACAAGGTAAGTGTTGGTCAAACACTATAATCACGTGATTATTCTCAAGTTTTGCAGAAACCTCGAGAATAGAATAAAAAATAAAACTTTACTTTTTGTGGGAGGCAAACCTGAACTATGTTTCCCAATGAGGCCATCAGCCCAGTCAAGCTATGCCTATGCTGACGGTCTCCTGCTTCCTTATTCAATCAAATGTACCGCCTTGTCTGTATTATATGTATCTATAAATGTTTTACAAAGATTTTTGTTATGCATGTAGTATAAACTGCACTTTTGTATTGCTCCTTTGTCATTTTGTTGTGATTTTTTTTTTATTTATCACACGGATGTAATTCATTTTGATTTGATTTGAGAAGCAAAGTAAATACGAACGAACGAACGCATTTCAGGCATACAGAATTACCATTTTTGGATCTTGCCATGAAAGAATCACTATAACTTCTACTGAGAGAATAGGAAGTAAATCTTATGTTTTTATTATTCACTAAACGTGTCTTTTTTCCACTTGTTATGTCTCGCGTACTTCAGAAATTACATAAAATTAAGGGGCAAACACAATTTTTACACTATCGAAAGTGTTGCTGTCCAAAGCAGAATCTAACAGTACACACTGTATACACTGACAATACTATACATGTGGTAGCTTTCAATGAAATTGTTATTACGATCCAAAGTTTCACGGTCGATATTCCGAGAGGCAACCGATAATTAAGATACTTGCACGAAGAAGAGAATAGCGAAAAGTTCACATCTTATGTAGATTTGTCTGTAGCATTTGAGGCCAATGGTGATAAAATTCCCCTTCCAGGGGATAAAGCGATTATCACATAAAGTTAGCAGCGTGGGGATGTTCCTGGGCAGAGTGAACCAAGATGTATTTGGTTTCATCAACTACGCAGCGTCTTTAGTCTGCGAAGTTTCCTAACCAGTCTGTTTCCTTTCACTCTGCTTTTTAGAAGAGTTTTTTTTTTTTTTTTTCCGTGAGTGGGTCTGACAACCCCGGACACTTACATACCCCCTTTAATGGCAAAATCCGCAAAAAACAAAACAAAACAACAACAACAAAAAATATGTTCTGCCTCTTTTTCAGTTTCCAGTTACTTTGTGCTGACCCAGCTTAAAGCCAAAACATAAGGACTCAAAATTCATCTTTCGTTGTTTGGAATAATTTGCTTCCAATACATCGAAAGGGTCTACCAAGAAACTTTACTGACTGACGCGATTTGCCAGGATGATGAGCTGTTCTTGAGTGTTCAGAGATCAAAAGTGTAGAATAATGTCGATCGTAGTACACGACTTTTATTCCAGAAGAGGCCTCCCCGTTAACCCAAGGTTCAGCATTGTGGGAAGGTAGAACGTAACGTGATGATCGATCATGTCCTCACAATCGTATTTTCCAACAAGCTATACATGCGATTCACTCTAGCGCGGAAGATCGAGGGATTTCGCTGCTTCTCATGTCGATTTCCAATAATCGATCATGACAATTTTCGAAACAACCAACGTGGGGAAATCTATGAGACTGTGGAGTCCTGGCGAACCTTTTCGGCTAATATTTCGTCATTTCGTCGCTACCCAACTGAAATTGTGTTATTACAGCATTATTTCACACATTTCTTATGCATACATGTACAATATTTTGAGAGCAATAATCGACAGTTTTCAGGCATATGAGAACTGTGTTTTGGCTTTATCTCTGCTCTGGAAGCTCGTCAATCATTCATTACTGCACATATTCGAACATAATGCACTTAATATATCTCTTACAGAAGCAAACAAAAACAAAAAGTTAACGTTTAACCGCAAAGATATGCAACCAGACTGTGCTCGACTGATGACCGATTCAATGGGTTGGGAGGAGACTGGCTGTAGAGATCGTCTTGCGATTGGCTGGCTGGGTCTCTTACGTCGAAACGCGCGCGAATCTTATGCTGTGCTTTGGTTTTCTTGTGCGAAGACGTAGCCTAGCAACAACGTGCCCGATTACCTTCATGTTTTACTGCCATCGAGCGATTAATGTGTAACTTAGAGTTGAAGAATGAAGACTACATTATTTTTATTGATATTCACCTGCACAATATCTCATCTGCCGAGAGGTAATAGGAAATGATATGTTGCTTATCTTTTTAGAGGCTTGTGGTACAACATGATTCACTTTGTATTAGTCAGGAGAAAAATAGCATCTAAGTATTGTTTTTGAATTTGTCTAAAATTAGAATGAGGAGGATCATTATGAAGCTGTTCCATTTTGATAACTAGTAACGACAGATTTTAGATGAACATCAATTTTTGAAAAGCATTGATAGGCAAATCTTTGAGCGTGCTTTTGGTAGACTGCGTTAACTTTTTATATTGCAATATTTTAAGTCATCTCTGTCTTTAATAACACACACACACACGCGCGCGCGTGCGCACACACAAACACACACACACTCTCTCTCTCCAAACACACACACACACACACCAAAAAGAAAAAAGAGAAACACATTTTCTCTCTCTCTTTTGTTTGTATTGAATTGTATCGTTGAAAACTTGACTCTTTTTTTATGTATAAGACGGAAGTGATAAAGCACTTAAAAACCTTTTCGATTACTATTCGCTATGTTAATTATTGTAATCATTATTACTACAATTACTATCTGTCTATCTTTCTTCTTCCCTTTGCATCTGGTTTTTTTTTTTTGTCTGTCTGTCTAACTCAATCTGTTTTGTTCCATTATTCAGTCGCATCATGTGGATGAAGCTCTATTGCAAAAGATATGTAAAGATATCATAGAAGAGAATCAGCAGAGGTGGCATTAATTGGTAGTTTATAATATTTTTGAAAAAGAGGAAATCTCGTACGGATAATACTGTATGACTTTAGGCTAAATACTACCCGAAAACCGCGTGGTCGTATATTCTCGGACTTACGCCGACACAATCGACAGCATTAGCGAGCTTTAGATCTGCGGCGCGAACGCTAAAACGACGCAGCCTCCCGGGTTGAACAATGGAAATATCTCGTCAGAGGTGTTCATCAGCGCTTTGATCAGGTCCCTGGTAAAATCCCTCAATAAGAAATATTTATCATTATCATCATCATTATTATTATTGGTAATAGTATTAGTATCATCACTAGTGTTATTATAATTATTATTATCATCATAGATGCCTCGCGCATGTGCAGAAGACTATTTGTTGCCTAGTAGCGCCGTCTTTAGCGTCGCAGATCCAAAGATCCATATCAGTACACAATGTCGCATCTCATGCCGCGTCACTGCACGTGTGTGTTAGAGCCCTGGCAGTAATTGAAGACAGTGAAAGAGGCAGTTTCGAGTGAGAGGAAGAATGATGCCGTCATGAACACCACTAGCTGACTACAGAGTAGGCTCGCAATGTACTCTTAATTTTGAAGGTCAACTATTAACTGTCACTGACTGCAGTTGCCATGTCAAAGTCTGTTATACATTAGTGATTGCTATGATGAACTCTGTTTAAACGAGGTGAAAACACCGCGAAATGATGCTCGGTGGAAAGTAATAACAGCGAGCGGGCCGTCTCAAAGAAGATACAGTGAAAATAAAGCTAAGAAAACTTTCCGTCGTCTAGCAGACGACGAGAATCTGCCAATGAAAGCGAGTAGAAAGACGCGCCATTGAAGGTATCGCCAGGCACAATGACATCATAAGCAAGATAGATTGCTAAATGCTGACAGATTTGTGAGCGCGGGCGGGAGCTTCTGGCTTAAGCCGGGATCATCATCCTTTCGTAGCCACCTATGGGTTAATTAGTCCCACAGCAGTGCGCCATTGCGGCCATACGGCGTAACTGAGGTTGTTGATAGCGGCTAACTGTTTGTGAACTCCAGGGGCGCACTTCCATTTCAATGCACGACGTTCACTTCTCACAGCGACAGCAGACGACGCACGTCCGTCAATGTGCGTTAAGACAGCATTCCTTCCATTGTCGACCATAGTCTTGCCGCAACGGTGCTGCCTTTCGCTTTGTACGCTGCCCTTGGCAGAAAGTAGAATCACTTTGAGGGCAGACAGTGGAGGAAAAAGGGTCTCAAAGGTAGATGAGAAAGAACTAACCGGATGAAAGTGTGGATTTTGGAACTACTCAAAGGGCATGATAATTTGAAATGCAGGCGAGAGGTGGTACTGACTCGCCAAGTCACACCGCCAGGGAAGGAAGCGAGCGGGACAGCGGGGCAGCTCGGCTGGTGGTGTCTCGTATTGGCTCCTGATGATAGCAGCTCGTGGGGTGGTGACCCAGAGTAACAGGGAGTGTTAAGAGGATAAGAGAGCACGATGAATTCCTATTACAAGGTACGTGATCAGTTTTCCATTTTTTAATTATATATGTCACTGTAAGGCTCTTACATCTTGCTTTCTTTTGTTATGCTTGAAGATAATGGTAAAAATAACAACAATAGAAATATCAACAGCTCCGTCATTGTAATTACCATCAGTGTAATACTTGTTTTTCAGCTTTGCTTTTCTTTAAGAAGAGTGAAGGTAAGTGTGATGAAACTTAACCATCAGTCACCAAACCGAACTAGAAAGGTCGTAGAGAGAAGACCAGTTTCATGGAATTCTTCATTCTATTATCTTTAATCTTATTATGCATACATTCATAATGATTATTTCTGTTTGCGTTTTGCATACACCATAGCTCAATGATTAATATAATTGGTGTCATCTTGGTCTGCCAGTTCGTCTTTAATGTAATACACAAATCTGATGATGGTTTAAGTATTGATTATATATACTTAAATTCATGAATTCATGGATATCGTGCATTGTTGCTGTTGTTGGGGGATTGTTAATGTAATAGACGTGATATCACTGGTTGTTTGTCACACAACAATACAAACAATATGTGGCAACATTAGAATACCCATCCAAGAACACATGTCCATGTCCATTACTTTGAATATGAGGAGTTTTCACATCTTAACGGATATAAAATATAAGGTAGATAATTGATCACATGCAAGGAAATCAAGGTTGATCTTGATATAACTATACAAAATATTTGCCATCAGTTATCTAGAGAAATATGTGTACGAGTGTTTCTTTTCTATACCTTCACATCACATGTTGTATATTGAAACGCAACGACACAAACTCATCTGCTGCCCATAACTATGGAAGAATATTTTCTTTTGTCCATCGGTGTGACCATGAAAAGTCTGTCTCTCTCTCGCTTTATGAACATGTAAGAAAGAAGGGTATAGATGACAAACAATGAATAGCTTTATAAGTTCTCAAGGTGAAGAATGACTATACAGGTGTTTTTATTTTGTGTGGTTGTTGTTTCTGTTCCACCACACGTGCTACTGCACGAAGATTTCGTGATGAGTAACAAGCTGCTGGATTTTATGGGAATACACTTAACTGAGACAGACTGGTGGCTGTATATACGTGGCTGTATACCATTCCACCCTGTGCTTGCGTATAAAATATGGTGTGAGCCGTAAATAGTCACGACCATATTCAACTTTCATAGCAAACCGCCTCGCGTTAATGCAATTACAAGATAGTATCCGGGGTTTGCCTCACGGTGAAGGACACGGAAACAACAAAGCGGCGGAATGCCACACATATCTTTTTTAGATCGTGTCTTTTATGTCATTGAATGCAATGGTCCCCTTGGTATCACGAAATTGGGATTAAGAGGGTTGAATTACCCCTTCTTCGAGGCTCATCAGGCATTAAGTATACCTCGCGAGAATTATTTGTAAAACAAAATAAAACGACAGCAAATTCCACTACAGGTACACACACTGACGACAACAGCAGAAAAAGAAAACTAGAAAAGCAAAACCCGACCGAGCAATAACGCAGAGTGGATCGATATAACACTATAATTATTCACTCAGACATTCCTAAAAACAATACATGAAAAAGGGTTAAACTTCTCATAAATGAAGGAGCTTTCACGTTTTCTGATGAATAAGAATTCGTTTTCTGCATGCAAGGAGGAAGGATCTGATATAATATGAAATATTCATGTTTTTTGACGCACCTTGTGGCCATCCTTGGAAGTTAATTGATAGTAGATGTTTCCTTGATAAGCTATTCTGGTGGGATTTTCCCCTAATATCTCTGCGTATTATGTTTATCTCCTTGTACATCTGGCTATTTTAGATGGAAATAAGCAAGAGCAGAAAATGACTGTAACTGCTCGAGTGGTCATCGGGGCCGTAGCGAGCTCTTGCGCTGATGCCTATTATGTTCGCTTCATAGTCTGAATAGAGGTCGGCATACATGCAGTTTATTTAGGAATGTCTGCAGTGTGGAAAAAGTTCAATGAGATATTATCTCCCTCAAAAGATTGTTACGAATACACACATTTACATACACACATAAAGACACAATAAGACGCATATCATATTATATCTCTATGACAGATGTACATGCACAATACATGCTTGTATACACTTATGTATGTAGCTTAAAAAGTGAGAATCGGTCTATCCAAACAAAGATATAACAACGTGCTCAGTGTTATCAAACGTTTACAGGAATAAGGGTCCAGAATGACCTTTCTCCACGATATGTTTTTCATCTTATAAAATTTCACAACTTTGCACAGGCCTTACGCTGTATATTATTACGATATATCATCATAACAATACAATGTACACGCTTGCACAAACGCACAGACTCACACACACACACACACACACACACACACACACACACGCACAAACACACACACACACACACACATACACCTAGTCAGATAGTCATAAATGGAAGATATGCACACTTGATTGTATGCTGCATGTGTTGAACCGTTACACAAAAATAATGTGCGCCTGTGCGTGAGTTTACACGTAGAACCGCAATCGGTAGCTCATACGTAAGCCAATCGAAGAAAAACACGCCAACAGTGCTTGCGTATTATTGACGGTAGGACCAAATCGACGAATTTCTAAATCTCTCCACTGAAATACAACTTGCGTCAAAGATGCAACACATACTAAACAAATTATATATCACCCTCCCTCTCATGTTTTCGTAATTCAAAACACTGTTTGATCGGGCGCATTACCTGCAGTATTTTCAAAGTGAACTTTTAGCTCGTAAATAAGTGTATGATGTCTTGTTCTGATTTTTGCAGTATCTTTCACTGTCATATTAGTACAATAAGGATAAATAGCTATTGACAGATCTATGTCAAGTGAGTGTACAACAAATAAATGATAGGAAAAATATGCAGCTATCATTCAACTGTCCAGCAACAGCGATTTTTTATCTACTGCCGAGAATATCACCTCGATGCCCGAGCTCATTTCCAGCCAACCGATCAATACCTATCAGACCACCTGACTTCATTATAGTCATCATGGCTTTGTACTTTGTTACATCCCTGTTTGAAAATAGAACAATTTGGTCAGAAACGTTCATTTTAGGGAGGAAAAGACATCCCTAACAAATCTTTCTACCCTCTGTAAATATGAATACACCGCTATATTAAGAAAAAAAGTTTTCAAATGCACGCATAATCAAGATAAATGGCAATGGCATGGTGTTGTACTTGCATGGAATCTGTTTATGCACAAATATTTGTTTGTTTGCTGTTGTTGTTGGGGTTTGTTTTGTGTTTGTGTGTGTGTGTGTGTGTGTTTTGTGTGTGTGTGGGGGGGGGGGGCGGGGACTGCGGGCCCGGGGTCGAGAGTAGGGTAGTGCGTGATTGGGTAAAGAGTCAATGGTTCCTCCCCCCCCCCCCCCCCCCGCTTTGACGGGAATAATCTCCGTCGGAACGCCATGGGTTTCGTTGTGATTTTTCCCTTTTTGGCAGGTTCTGCGGCCCCTGTTACACACATAAATATGTTATACACATCACAGTGACTAAAAGAAACGTTGCTCAATAGCTATCATGCACTTGCTGGCTCCGTGGCTCTTTGATGCCCTTGAACGATCAAACCAGGAAACAATAATGGTGCAGTCCCCTTTTACCTCTACCTCCTACTATTCCCCTGAAGAGCCCCACCCCTTTCTCTGACCTTGGGGTGACGACCCTGGAGGAGAACGGCTCAAATCAGACACCGAGGGGAAATTAACGCATCCTTGAGCTGCATAGAAAGTTCACTCACCATCATCATCTCGATATAATAGCATCTGACTTGTATTGGTATTATGCATAGACAGAACTAGTCCATACGTCGACCACACCCCGTATTTAGTCTGCCATACGAAGTGTGGTATGCATTCTAAGTCGTTAACCAATGAGAAATACAAGCATCAGCTGCTATACTTGATTGGAGCATGTTTTCTGGGGCGATGGGGATTCAGCGAGTAGACCCAAAGTCGGTCTCCCCATTTTTATCGCCTGCCAATTCGGCGGAAGCCTGCTCTATTTTCTTGTCGATAAAAGCTACACCGAGTTTCTCTGTGGTTACAGTAAACACTTTCGCTATCACTGGCGCTCAGTTCTATAACACCACATCAGCATCTTGCCTTCATTGCGTCTAGTAAGGTACAGAGGAGTCAGACAGAAAACAGACATGCGTCTGCCTCCGATATATTTTGTTTCTAGGCCATCAGGAACGCGGATAACTGGAATCAAATCCGAAAACAGCAATCCCCCTTTTCACTGAAAAGAAATGCGAGGAATGTTTTCGGATTCATGAGCTTCAAAAGTACTCTGCATTGCTACGCTGAAAGTCGATCAATATGATGATTGAAAATATTAGTGCTTGATCAACCATTCGACTAAAATGTATTGGTTTCACTTAGTTACCCTTGTCGCAATCAATAAATAGAGAAGAAAATAATACGTATAGCTGGAAATTTGCATCAGGATAAAATCTCATACCAACATTTCGACGAAGATCGATCGATATTGAATGTCATTTCTTCCAGCAATTTTGATCAAATATGAACTGAGTCTCTACCCCAATCATATCTTGCTAGATATGAGCGTGTGTCCTGGAATAGACAACAGTTATGTGTGTCTGCGATCGGTGTTTGGGTAAATATGTAAGGTTAAATTGTTCTTCTGGTCAGCTTGAAAGACTGCAATTCATGTCAGATGTGTCATGTGACTTTGAAGTCAATTTCTCACGTGGTATGACACTGGACATCATTTGAGACGCAGATTGACTGCCTCTTCTTTTTTTTTTTCTTTTTTTTTTCGTTCCTCATACTTGCTGTGCGACACCGTATATTGTCCTTCCATGAAAGTCGATCCATAGTTATGCTCACGACAACCGAAATTCGTTGACGAATATACCAGCCGATTAACTGAAAGATTAATTTACGACTTTCTCCAGCGTGATCCTATCACAGTCGCTCCTTCAAGAAGACGAATCATGCATCTGAAACAGTCACACACAACGCTGAAATGTTCAAGATATTGTTTCAAATGCGGTTCAACTGTTTGAACAGTTTCACTCATGTACCTCTACTTTCAGAATTCTTTTATCAGATTTTTATTTCATACTGTTGTATGTTTTACTAAAACTGGTTTTCAATATGTTTAAGCTATAAAAATTAATGAAAATGCAAATCTAAGGATGAAAACCGCACTTCACTGGCACCTTGTCTTGCACGGAACAATAATATTTCATTGAGAAAGTTAGATTTTCCATGCATGTTGTTATTAGCAGCTTCTATGTATGTTTTGTTTTTTCTTCGTTTATTGAGCTCACGTAAACCCTAGAACCAAATGTTTTGAATGCAAATCATTTTACTATGTTGATGTTTGCATGTAAAGCGCATGTATTCAGTCTTGGAAGACTCAGAATATTGATGAATTTCTCAGTGTTGGATATGGATAATTGAGTCATTGTCTACACGTTGAAACTGTCTACTATAATTATTTAGTGGAGAATCCAAATCTCACACACACACACACACACACACACACACACACACACACACACACACACACATATATATATATATATATATATATATATATATATATATACCATAAGTCGAGTGCCTCGTAATTCTCATGAGCGTCGCTTGATTGACATCAAACATAATACATAACCTGTGCTGTAGACTTGAAAAGACAATGTAAGTGCTGGTGGCCTAAAGCGTATAGGTTGTCATCACTGGCGTGTGACTTAATGAGGCTTAATACATATGGGTTACTTTATTTGGTATCCTGCAGAAGAAAGATAAATTCTCCTGATCCAAAACTGTTTATGTCACATTATTTCTAACCTGCTAGTGTTTGATTGTTGACAATCAGCGACTTGTTTCAAAAACAAACAAACAAACAAACAAACAAACCTATCGCAGACAGATCTTGACGAGTTTTGCCATACTGAATAGAAACGTTGATATGTAAACATCATTAAATCATTACACAATGCGAGATCAAAGCTTGCCTGAATTGTTATCAACAGAAACACGTGTTTTCAGATATGAACAAATATATTTAGATTCTGGTTAACTTTGTTGATATGTAATTATCACGGCCTTATCACATTAAACCACCGAGCCATTTGTGCATTGATGGATATGTGCAGAGGAAAACCGCAATCGCAGCGACTCATATTTGCGAAGTATTTTAGGAAACTCAATGGCCACTCATGGGGAAATTATTTTTATATCATTATATCTTTATTAACTTTAATGATTTCTAATTCAATTTGACATTCTAACAGGTCTCCCCAGTTTGTCTTGAGACGACTCGAAGACAAACAAACAAACTTTCACGAGGTAAAAAAGCTAGACGAGTTGAAAGCTAGACTATAAAGACACGTTTTATGTTCATACTAAATGCAAAAATAGACTGTCATTGAGTTTAAGTCGCCTTCTGGAAATTATTGCGCATTCAGTTTTTGTTTAATGGTCTGTATTCAACAACATCAAATATATGAGAATTGTTACTCCCTCATATATTTGCATGAATTTATGCTTACTAGAAATGAGCCCTGTACGTAGACTGAAAGAAAACGGGCCTACAAGTGATCTTAGATCTATCTTAAACTGTGCATCTAATTGTACGAGAGGGGCCCCTCGATTCTCTGTCAGGCAAAATGTCAGGGAAGACTTGACATTGAGCAGCCGTGGAATGGTGTCAGCAGCCTTGGTCAGTGTGACTGGCGATTCCCGCTTCTCGTGAGCTATTGGAGACTTCATTTGGCCAGGCCTCCCAGGGGTGAGGTTGGCTTGGACCTATGCTGGACCCATGCCTGTATAGGCAACGGAATGATGACTCGTATAGCGCGTTAACGTACCATAAAATTAGATTCTTGCCCGTAGTGCAGCATTTATATACATGATTAAATATTTAGTATGATTTTTTTTTTTTGGAAGGAAACGAAGAAGTCACGAGCTTTCAGAGAATACAGGAATATTATATCATTCATAGTTTTTCAATTTGCCAGTATTGTTTTTGTTCACTGTAGGCATTCTAACATATAATCTATATTGTGGAAAGCGATTAAAACTTTCGGCTCGTACATATCCCCCTCCCCTATTCCGCATAAACGTATAAAACCCAACCTTGCGAGTTTAGCGCAACAATGGCAGGGTCCTCTGTGATGGTGTTCACACTGAAGAGGTTACCCTGGATATATAACACCATAATGTTATAATTCATGTGTGTATTAAAACACTGCTGGAAATTCTAAAATAGTGTGATGCTGTCAATATTTGTACTTTAATATTAAGATCATTACAGTTTGGTGAGAAAAGAAAGGTCACGTTCGCAAGACAAGACCATGTAAATAATTGCAAAGCCTCTAAAAGACATCCATTGTTCATAAGTTGTTTGTATCGTATAACAGCATAACTAAATATGCAGCAAGATTTTTAGTGATTGGCTTAATGGAATAACATCATTTCACTCACCGTATGATTTATTATGCACAGGTAGATGACACAAACTACTGCTTGGGAAAGCAGTGAGGCAACGTTATTAAAGTTGAAACATGACTATGAGATTGAACGCTTTCTATAATATTAAGTCTGTTCAATTTTTCTTAACTCGGAGAAGACTGAGCTGTCTACTAAAGCCTGGCGTTGATTCCCGCTTGCGTTGAGAGGGATGTTGACAGGCAGTGGTGGGTGTCGTACTTGATGACGACTTCGGGAATTCGTATTTCATTTTCAGCTTCGGGCAGTGGGCTCGAGTGACCGCTAGAGTGTCCCCGTCAATCCAGACTTCGCAGTCATTATCATGTCATGAGCACACAGCGAGTCTTAGCACAGGCTGACTGCATGCGGCTTGCACGTTTTGCCTTTTTTTCCACGCGCCATATTGCACGGAGCGCGATCGGCGAGTTTAAGGTAAACATCAGGTTCTGGAAAATCAAGTAGTGCGGACTTGAACGTTATTGATGAAAAGTTATTATCAGCACTCGGTCACATAACCACACATAGAGTTGACATTGTAGGTATATACTTCTATATACCCTATGATATTCTTGTTAAAGCATGTTCACTTATCCTCGCAATCAAAGAAACAAATTGATGTTGCTATTTATTCTTTGTTAACTCCAGTTGTTAAATCATATTCTAATTTTGGTTAAATATTTGATTTTTAAAAGTAGAGAATATGGAAAGCCGCCTACATATAATGAAATAAAAAATAAGATTTTAGAGGATAGATTTGAGGAAAAGAAATTAGCATCAATGAGGGGAACTTTAACCATTCATTTCAGTAAATGGGAAAATTTGAAAATAAGTATGGAAGGACCCGGAGCCAGATGTCCACGGGCAAGGGGGAAGGGAGGGGAAGGGTAGTTGGGAGAGGGAGGGGGGAGGGGGAGGGGGAGGGGGTGATTAAAGGGAATATCGATTCCATTTGGTTGTATATCGATTTTATTTGGGTGTATATTGATGTGTTATTTTTTTTCCTTATTAAGCACTGTCATGCTGAAAGTACAGCTCCATTTGATATAAATATTTTTTTTTTCTTATGAATGCACTGTCATGCTAAAAGGACAGCTCCATTTGATTTTAATGAAAGTAAGTAAGCAGTGTATGTTGTTGTTTTGGGTTTTTTTCGGTGCATTGTATATTCTTTACGAATGCACTGTTTCTGCTGAAAGTACAGCTTGGTTTGATTTCATTATAATTGTGTTTTGTTGAATCGTGGATTCTGTATACATGTGATTCGATTTATCATGAAATTTTATTGAATATGGAATCAATAAAAGATTATGGAAAAACAAAAAATTCTTTGTGTATTTTAGGTAATGTAGGCTTTTTGTTCGACCTGATTACACATTTTCCAAAAGTTGCTTTGCTATGACAATCATTTAAAAACGAAGGCATCTTTATGAATTTAAACTTGCACTTTTGAGTTTGTGTAGTTGCTCTCCACTTGTATAAGTGGTAGTACATTAAAACCCCCATCCAAACCTCCCTCCCTGATCATACAAACGTTTCTCGAGTCTTTCGAACGGTGGGTTCATGTGGTGTGTGTGTCGATGAATAATCTTATAAATAAAATGGCAAAATCCTCAGTATCTAAACATTTTTCTGCACTCTCTGTCACCAGGAGACACTGATTATTTTCCACACGCTGTAAAATGGACACGCATTTGAATCCAACAGCGCCATCGCATGAGCACGGTACTATTCCGCCACCGAGAGAATCTGACCTTATATACGGCATTCATAATAGTGTGCGATATGTGACGTATACCGCGACATGTAACTAACTTATTTGATGTATATTTGCCCCTGCGTTTATGAATATTGTGAATGAGCGAGAAGAGGCGAACATCCTGGAGAATGTCAAACATAAAATGCCATCGCTTCAGACAAAGTGGAAGAAGTGATCTATAAATAGTGAAATATCCGGCATTCGATATCGTGCACGAACTCATGTGCAGACTAACACAGGTGAGGCTGTATGGTGGCGGGAAGCGATGCGCCGGTTTGACAGACAATTCAATTCGTAGAGACATCCCTTTGCCTCGCTACTCTGCTCCTACGTCCCTTATTTCATCACGGCTAATGGCGTTACTGGTTCGCTGGCGCACGTCTACATTCATTGGCCATGCATTCCGTGGAATTTTCACATCTGCCTTTCTTCTTTCTTTTTTTTTTCTTGTCTCTTTCATTTTTTTTTTTGTGGTCTTTTTTTTTTTTGCTGGTTAAAGGGGCTCACTTAGATGACTACCCTTTTGTTTTGAAGAAAGGAAAGAAAAGTAAAAACACCCAAACGACAAATGTGATGATCAAATCCCAGCATGTACTTTTTTCTTTAGTCTGTACAAGGATTTCAACCATTATTTAATGTAAAGTTTGAATCACAATAATATTCATGAATCTATTTTCATGAACACTGGAACGTTAAAATAATCAAAGTTGTTTAAATGTGCAGGAGAACTGGTTGTCTTTATCTTGCAGTTTGTCACCTGAAGTGGAAAATCCTGCCACATCTCGAGTTGGCCGTGTGGCAATGAACTAACCATAGTTCTCTTGATAAAGTCCACCATCTTCGTAAATATCGTTGTCACACATTATTAGTTATCATCAGAAATGACCTTTACGCATTCAACCAATCGTATATTTTCCATTTCCTTCTAAAGAGCTCTTAATTCAGTTCCGTTCATTCATTTTCTTTTCTTTTCTTTTCGTTTCGTTTCCAAACAATATAAATGAATATTACAACCACCAAAATAAAATTTCATTTCATTTAACATGATATCACATAGAAATGCATGCATCTTCCATTAAGGAATTGAAGATGACTTAAATTGTTCCACCGTATCCACATGTATGCAATTATATTTTCTCTTTTTTATGGGGGTACGTCTTTCTTGCATAATGAATTATATGTCTGAATGTGAACCGTCTATAATATTGCCATCTCTCCGAAGTGGCGTGCACGTTCTCTCGAGTATGCATGAATGAGTTTGCTCGGACCCTCAGGCAGTGAGACGAAACAACAACAAAAACAACAACAACCCACAATGGCGATTATTAATGCATAGCAGTGTGGGTTCAGTCGCACGGCGTCAATAGTCCAAACACAGCCTTGTTGTGCCAGGTACTCGTGCGTCCCCTGCGAGCGTACATGCACAGCAAAAATAGCCCGAGTTTCGTGCCGTGCCCGCATGTCATTTAACGGTAAGCACGTTGAGTCTTCCTATAAACATCAGATCCATGTTGCTTCGAGGCATTATTAGAATAGTCTGCATTGACTCCATAAAATCTTAGATTTTATGCGCTCAAATTCGATCTTGCGCGAACAGAATTCTCTTGAAAACTCGTTGATCCTCTTCAGGCCATTTGGTTAAAAGGGGATTGAGGGATTGACGCTTGAGTGCATTCTTTTTTTTTTTTTTTTTTTGGTGGTGGTACAGGATCAAGCTCCAGCCTTCGTTTGATTGAATTTATCATAACGAGTCTTGTGATTTATCCATTAGATGCGAGATGGTCTTATTTATCTACTTAATAATAGTACTCTCGCTGAATGGTATCAAGGATAAGTGTAGTCTCACTAAAAGTGCCAACCATTCCCTAACACTGCACTCACGGAAGAAATTTAGCGTGTTTCTAAAACGGACCAGATTTTAGATCGTTTGATCACAACAATGTGTCAATGATATGTGAAATATTTGCCCTCACATCATCGTGGTTGATGAGAAAAAAAAATACCACAGGTCTGCTTCGGCTTTGAAAACTGAAGTTCTGGTGAGGTTAAGTGTTTTTCTTTATTAAGATGAGCGAGCGAAACGAGATCCGAGGAAGAAGCCAAGTGTGGCCGAGTAGGTTGGATGACGAGTTTGGCACACCCGCGTTCGTGACGAAGCGAAGTTCCGAGCACTAGTACAGCACCATCTTGATTACGCGCTGCAGTTTCTTGGGAACTAGCGCTGTGGTTTCCGATTACTGTCGTGGGTTGGAAGAGAGCGAGTACCCCGAGCTCTGAGATTAAGCTCGAAGTGGTTTTGCCAAAAAAGGAGCAAGTTTGTGAAGTTGTAGAAGAGAGAAAGAGAGAAGGGGGCGGAGGAGGGTGAAGGACTTGGGGAATAGGTTGCAGAAGGACGTGGGTGCGCCGGAGGGGTTTCTAAGGAAGACGAAGTGATGGGGGTGGAGAAGGATGAGGGAGTGTTGGAAGGCCAAAAGGAAAGAGGAAACAGTGAGGGACAGATGGAGAAGGATGAAGGAGTGATGGATATGGCTGAGAAGGACGAGGGTGTGGCGGAGGAGTGGAAAACGCCGAGGGAGTGGAGAAGGGTGGAAACTGATGAACGAGAGGGGCCAGGAGGAGTGGAGAATGAGGAGGGAGTAGGGCAAGAGTGGAGATGGATGATGGAGTGAGGAAGAGAATCAAAAAGAGCCCGAGAAGGCTGAATAAGGATGAAGGTGTGGTGGATGATGAGGTTGAGAGAGTGGGGGAAGGGTGCATGGAGAAGGATGAGAGAGTGAGGAAGAGCTGAACGAAATGAAGGAGGGTTTGGAGGGCTGCAGAAGGATGAGAACTGGCTGGAGAGTTTTGATGAAGTGGTTAGTAGGAGGAGAAAGATGAAGAAGGATGTTGGAGTGGTTGATGATAAGGTGGTGGAGAAGGCCGGGGATTGAAAAGTGGAAGAAAGGTGAAAAGAAGGAGAAGGGCAGGGTGGAGAAAAATGGGTGATGGGCCCAGGGTGGTGGGAAAGAGTGGGAAAAGGGTAAAGGTACACTAGGAAACTTAATTTCACTCTTTTTCCCCTTACATTTACTCTAGCCAAATGCAACTTCATTCAAATACCACGTATTTATAATGCTGCCTTTCAATTAAACCCTTCATTCGCCGAAGACACTTTGCACTGTACAAAATCAAAACATATTTTGTTAGATTTTTTGTTTTGTTTGTCTTGACTTTTGATGTAGGTATAAATTGCTTTTCAAAGGAACACAACATCCGTGACATATATACAACATAATAAGTGGATGTAAGTCATATTGCAGCCGCATGGCCGAGACAGCCAGTTATAGGGTACCCAAGTAATTCCTGCTGGGATGAATTTTCCGACAGAGAAAAGGTAATAAATGGTCGTGTTTTGGACCGACTCATTGATATTTGTTTTAATCTTCCCGGACTACTTTCTCTCAGCTCTCTGTTAACTTTCAGAACATAAATGTTTTCGTGTTTCTGTAACGTCCTTTATTCAAAACATTATATTCTTTCCATTTTCTCTTTCTATTTTAAATGTCAAGCTGGCTTTGATGGCAAGATTGCCTGGAATGCATAATGTAGTCTGGCGTCCTTTGTTGGCGTCTCTTGATACAGAGATAACAGATAAATTTAGCCGGGTTCGCTGAGGCCAGTCGATAACGTAGTACTTTATCTATACAAGGCCATGCATGTATTCCCCCCCCCCCTCTCTTCCTACCAGTCGCCCCCCCCCCCCATCCCCAGTGTGCAGTGAAATCAATCTAAACACAGAGAAAACATATTTTGCTTTGCATGAACGTGCTATAAGGAAAGATACAGATAATCAAGTAAGGAAAATTATAATTCTGACCATGTAGATGTCGTGTAGTAATCTTTCATGGCACCGTCAATGCACATCTCGAAATTTGTCCCCTGGGTCGCCTGATTTCGCTTTTACATGCGTAATGCAATTATTTTGTTTTGTACCTGAAATGACCGTCATTTTATATTTGGCACAACTGCCGAGCAACGATTTTCTGTGTCAGTGTGTGTGCTTGTAAATGTTGGAATGAAAATAAGAAATACTATTGAAAAAGAAAAAAATGTGTATGTTAGTGTGTGTGTGTGTGTGTGTGTGTGTGTGTGTGTGTGTGTGTGTGTGTGTGTGTGTGTGTGTGCGTGCCTGTGTGTGGAGGGGAAGGGAATTGCTGATCGACCCAAGCCGGGGGGGGGGGGGGGGATCAGGTACAATGCTGTGTGCGTGAAATGTCAACAACTTCCCAATGTCTCAGAAGAAGCAGTTTCTCGAGGAGTCTGCTCCCAAGAGTTTGGGGTTCATCTGTCTCCATCTAATGGAACTAATAGTCTATTCGTCTTTATAGAAAACATGATGTTGAAGCAAATGTTTGAATGGTTGTGAAGGAAAAATAACTGTAAGTTGGTCAATCCATGCAAATCAAGACTTCCAGGAACCTATGTTGGTACTGGAGTCTATATACTTCAAGAACGGCCATTTCTCAAATTTTTTACGCATCCCGCCCCCTATTGCAATATCCCACATCTTGCCTACGACCCGTGCTCATCTCCACGTACATAGAATGATCTACTCACAGGACTGTACGGCCAATCAAAAGCTTCCTTCTGAATAACATGAAAGGAAGAGAAGTGAGAGAAAGTTGGATGAAGTTATACGAACACATCTGGAAAAGAGAAAGAAATGAACGCCTAAAGAGATCGTATAGATTTGGTTGAGACCTAATTTCTCTTTTTCTACCATTTTTTGGTGAGATATTAAAAACTTCAAATTCATGAATTTCTTCCGTCGAGATGTTTTCATTGCAACTGATTGACAAATTGCCCTACATCGACGTACATAAGCACTGAATTGATCAGTGTTTTTTAGTAGTAGCCGTGGTCTAGTGGAGATGACGCCTGTCCGGTGATCAGGAGGTTGTAGGTTCGAATCCTGCTCGAGTATGTACGCCCATGATTTTGATTTTTTATCATGGCTACTACTAAAAAACACTGATCAATTCAGTGCTTATTTACGTCGATGTAGGGCAATTTGTCAATCAGTTGCAATGAAAACATCTCGACGGAAGAAATTCATGAATTTGAATAACAAAGCAGTACCCGCTGCATGCTATAAGGATTAGAACCAACACTTGCTGTCGGGCGAAAGCTCGGTGGTCTAGTGGAGATGACGCCTGTCCGGTGATCAGGAGGTCGTAGGTTCGAATCCTGCTCGAGTATGTACGCCCATGATCAATTCAGTGCTTATTTACGTCAATGTAGGGCAATTTGTCAATCAGTTGCAAAATTGAAAACTTATCATGAAATAAAAGGTGGGACCCACCTCTTATTACGATCGCTTTGTTGTACTTTGTATTTAGATGTCTCAGCCATTCCCAGACCGATTTTCATCAAATAAACTTTGGATTCATCTTAGAACGGTATATGCTCTGTACTATTTCATAAGTGGTTTCTTGGTATCTCGCAAAAAGTTAACAGCCCAATCTTCATCTCCACTAATACTATACCAACCCTTTAAGCTGTAAGGTGGAGAGGCTAGACGAATATTAGAGCGAGACGGAGATGGGAAGACACCATTGAGAGACATGGAAGAGTGGACTATATCGGAGTTTGTTTGGTTTTTTTTTTCAGACAGGATCAGAATTAGAGGTGAATAATAATGAGTGGTATGATGATAATGATGTCAGATAATCATGGTGGACGTAATGATACACAAGTTTGGGGGAAACGGTGAATGCTGTAGAAAAGTATTACTGGAGCTCGCTGACGCTCTCTTTTGTTTTATTTCTGTCGAACTGTTTTTCTATATGCTTTTTAGTTTTATTTGATGAAATTCATGAATATACTTTTGATTTTCTGTGTTGTTGTTGTTGTTTTTCACAAGGGTACATAGGCCTATTCCTATTTATTGTGGGAACGTCTTTGCCGCAGAGGTAGACAGAACTCGGAAATCCAAGTTAGGTATTAGACAGTACTGACCTAGGGTCATTGACCCGCAATTCTTCATCTTTTCTTTTTCCAAGCGACAACCGGAAAGAACAAGAGTATCAATCATACAACGGAAGTGTGATGGAGCTGACGCTTGCGGAACGGCGCCAATTTTGTCCATGTGTCGCTGTGTAATATACAACGCCGTCGCCCCGTAAGAGACGTTGACAATCCTAGTTATATTGCCAGTGTGCCAATTTCACGCGTGCGTGATCAACAAACTGATTGGTATTGTACATACCCTATCACGTCATTATCACCCCCACCGTACATAGCACATGTCGTCCCGGGTTACTGCAGCTATGTCATGGTGGAGGTGTCGAATGGCCCAGCATGGAATGCTACTTTTTGTATATGTATGGTCGTCGTCCTGTATAATTTATTAAAGTGGGCAAATGCGAGCTCCTCAAAATTAGTTCGGTTTCGTGAAGGTTTTGTTTGCATTGATATAGCAATATTCCAGGATTTGATCTTGTTTCCTTGCGATTTTGAATCTCGCATCTCGGCGTGGTGCGGGAAGAAAGAAGTTGACTACCTATCACGTATCACCACAGACTCTCCATTACAAAGCAAACACCGTAGAGAAGTGCTGAATGGTTTCGGCGAACAAACACAGGCAAACCCTCGAAGGTAGGCACTTCGGCGTGGACGGTTCCTTATTCAAGATCTGAAGGCCGGTTAGAAAGAGGGTCCCGCAAACCCACTGGGGCCCCCTCCCTTCCTTGCCTCCCCCCCCCCCCCCCAAGGTTCTTGCGTCTTGCGACACCAGGCTCTTGTTTTACCGTAAATGGAAATCGAATTTGCGAGTAGCATTCCGCCTTGGTGCATGCATAATCATCCCTTTGATCACAATTTACAATTCCACGCTTTGCCGACGCCCGACAGGGCTACCACGGAGCATCCAGAGCCTAAATATAGCACGTGTTTCTTATTTTATCGTCGCTTCTCGACAAGAATTTCGGAAAAGGATGATACTAAAGGAAGTTGTCGCGTGTCGCTAAGAAACAGACGAACGTTATGCATATCACGACTATTATATCCTTTGCATAGATATTGTGTTATTTTTTTTTACCTAACTTTATGTCTTGACTTCATCGAAATTGTCTAGAATTATCGCTTTCTTTTTCCTGTTTTGTTTTCATTTTTGTTTTCGGCGGTGGATGGTGCAGCTCTTGGATTCGTTTCAATTTCGTGTTTTGTTGATTATATGAAAACTGTGTTTCAACTTCGCTCTGTCGCCGGTTTTCGTCAACTCTAATTCTAAACAGGGACGAATTTCAGTGACAACTGACGAAATTGAACGCTTAATATTCAAATTTGATTGACAAAATACGGATATGAATGAAAATCTGAAGAAATCAAACATCTGATGTGAACGCAGTAGGGACAAAATAGAATTGAAAATTGATGAAACTGAATGAAAAGGTGAAGAAAATGGGGAAAGAGAACTATAGTAAAAGGATTGATGAAAAGTGAAAAACATTTAAAAATACATAGACGTTTTGATGGACAACTAAAAAGCGGAGAAAGAAGTGAAAACAAAAATGAGATTTTAAAACGTAGATATAACACACACGTAAGGACAGACATACGGGGGGCATTTCATGAAGGAACTTGTCGGATAAAATATCTGACAAGTCAATTATATCCGACAAGTTTTGAGAAATTCTTTAGTCTGTGGCTGATTTCTCTGAACTTGTCGGATATAATTGACTTGTCAGATATTTTATCCGACAAGTTCCATCATGAAATGCCAACACGGATGATTTGACTAGACTTTGATTTGTGTAAAGAGACTTGAAAAACAAACAACACGTAAACCGCATTTACCAGCATATTGTGTTGACACGCTCATTTCTAATCGTATGCATATTATGTATAATGCTCATTTATGAGTATGAGTACACTATATACACTACTATACGCCCCCCACATATATGTATATATATATATATGTATACACATGTGTATGTCGCATTGCGTGACTGCATGCAATTACTTTCGTCATGCGAAAAATATATATAACATCATGTTCAATAATATTCTACCTCCACGGCGGCAATTAACTCCAGCTCTACCATTGAAAAAAAAAACAATCTTTAGATTTACAATATGAATAACTCATATAGACATAAAACACAGATTTTGTCTCAATGTCATACATTGATATAGATTTAACTATGTAATTTCTCTCGTGACATAAACGTATACCTGATCCTAAGAACCCTATGCTCTTGAAAAGGGTTTCTACTTGTTTCTCATACATGAAGGTTTTGTCAGGTAAGAAGTATTGTCTCAATATTTGTCCAATGAAGCCAACTTTGTATGCTGTATTTGGTCAGACGGTTTGATCACTAGTGCTAAAATTCCTCACAAAGGAAGAACGAAGAACGTAATAACAGAATGGAATCATTCATGCGTAGCGGGCGTTATAGGCAAGCTCAAAGACTTCGTATTGAGCTATTGGCTATATTACCTACTATAAGCATGGCAGTTTGACGTAACAACGAACGTAATGACAACCGAGGGAGCTACTTGACACACATAAAAAAGAAAAAAAAATAATTCACATGGTTGCATTTATTGAATGGACAACATAATAATGGCTATCTACGCTAGATGTGAAGGTACTTGATGACCAAAATGAGATTTTGGCCCAATGTAAAAATAAATGAATAAGTAAATAAAATGCCTAGGCATTTGCTTACATGTATCGCGTTAAAAAATACCCTCCTTCAAAAAGAAAGGGCTCGCCAAGTGATATTGAAACGAGTTGAGTACATCACTGAGTTGACTTGTTTTATCAGAAGTAGTTAAACGTAGGTTTCTTTCCATGCTTTTTCCTTTTGTTTATATATTGTACCCAGATAAATAAATAGATGAATAAATATATATATGTATATGTATATATATATATATATATATATATATATATATAATATATATATATATATATATATATATATATAGTGTGAGACGTGTATCTTCAGCTGCTAAACACCTGGGCCGTCGCATCTTAGTAGTGTGTGTAACGATAGTAATGAAGAGGCGGTAGACGTAGCTTTTAATCCTCACAATTGATTTTACTTCGAGCTTTCGGGCTCTGCCCTTTATCAAGACTGAGGACAAATCGAACAAAATACAGGACATGGATATCATATACAAAAGATAATGATGATCAAGACAATAGTGAAAATAATAACGACAATGATAGAGGCAGAGACGGCAGAAAATAAATATACTAATGGGAGTGTATATATGCGTCACTCTTACATAATATAACATACATACATACAATCACAAACAGGCATACATATAAGCATTTACAAATACGTATGACTAAACATCTGCGCACACACATGTACATATAGATACGAATTTGTACGCACAAACACATATGTAAATCTTCTCACATAATTATATGAAGACAGGCAACCATATAAACAATAACGGCAATTAATAAAATCATAATGATAATTAAGTTAAGGAGTGTTTGTATAGATAAACGGAACATAGGCTAAAAAACAAACAAACGAAGAACAGAGCACATAAGTAGCGTTCTTAGCCAGAAATAAGTGTAAAATAATGTGTTTGACAGCATTCAAGGTTACAGGAAGGGAAGAACAAAATCTAGTATTACGTACGGTGTGAGATGCACAGTTCACATTTGGCCTGGTTACATACCGGCTGTCAATTGGCAGCCGGTTGTGGGGAACTGAAATATATATGTATGTATATAAATATATATATATATATATATATATATATATATATATTGTGTGTGTCTGTGTATGTGATCGCCATTTTCCTTTTCATAATGGTGTCAGAAAGTATCAATTTTTATCATCTGAACTGCAGACGGAGTAGCATTTATCGTGTTACCGCCCCTAGTCATTCTGTGTATCGTATAATCCTTTTAAGGGAGATCAATTAACCCCAATAACCACCAGCTATGAAGGCATTATCATCGTCAGTAATTCGCCCTTACTGCCTGTGTCATAAATGAGTATCGTTACTGCCAATCTTACTTAGCCGACGAAATCCCCGCAACCGAAGCTCACGTGGGAGTAAGATTACAGCCCACGGGTTCCACACTCATTTCTCAATGCCATCCGTTTTTCAACCATGTAGATCTACCTGCTATTGATTATGTAGCATTTCTGCCATATGCTCACAAAAGCGTATACTCCGTGGACAGAAGGGGTCTCCTCGTCTATGTTTAGCTTGGCACACTGAGGGAGTTTGGATTGAATAATTGGAATCGAAGCACGCCTAATGGGCGGATTTGCTCCTTCCCGAGCAGACAATACCTGATATAAAATGCAGTCAATTTGCAAAGCCAAATGACAAAAGACATCTCTAAGGACTAGGCCGGAAGTGTTTTCTATGGCATTCCTGAATGAGAAAAAATTCAGGAGCGCTGATAATGACCCCCCCCCCCCCTTAGTATTCATGGTCACTGAATTTCAATGTTCCAATCTTTTCTTGTAATTACTGACTAGGTATATGTCATTAAAAGTAAAAAAAAAAAAATCATTTTCAGATTCAATTTGGGTTATTAATATATTTCTCCATAAGCATACTTGTACAAATAGATAATCGATGACAAATCAACGGTAACATTTTCGTCAAATGTAAATGAGTGTACTTGAATTGGATAGTTATGATTAAGAATGTGTATAAGACCATAGATCGTGTATTACAGTACAGAAAACCGTCATCTATACAGCGTTTGCTTGACTGCGACAACGGCCTCGGGGCGATATCGTATTATTTTCTGTGTGTTTTTAAGTGAAGGAACAACTCCATACACACAAAAAAATGGGAGAAAGAAAGACACAAATACAAGGGGCTCTAAAAGGAGATATCTCGGTTAGGAAAAGTTGAGATGAATAAATGATAGTTACAGTTTTATTTAATTTGGAGCTATTATTATAATCGTATACAAAATACCTACGAATTTGTATTTTTGTATTTTCAATCTATGAAGTAAAGAACTTTTTTTTTGGTAAGATAATTCAATGCATGAAAGGGAGCACTAGATAATGAGTTCCATGCGGCAGGGGCTAAGGTGTCTTTCAGATTTTTTTCTTTTTGTAATTATTGTAGGATTTGCTAAATGATAGTCAGTTGCGTTATGGGTTAATATGAATGGATGTCAGAGTTTGATATCAACGTATGTTTTAACATTACAGAGAGTTGGTTACATTCTTAATGTATATACATGAATATTGCGGTGTGCCATGTTTTTATATCAATGTTTATCTGACAGTTTTTACATCATGAAACGAGCATTTCGTGCATGCTAAGTAATGAGAATCAGTGATGAGTCCTACTTCACTTTTTTTTGGTAATCACGATATATAATTAATTGTATTATTTCAAGTACCGCAATTTCCCCATGAAATATTACTGTTGGTGATATGAGGCAGTATACGAATGCGTTGCAAGGATTGCAATGAATTTGTAGTAAATTTTCTTAGTAAGATATTATCTAACTTTCCAGGGGATCCCAGGGGATATAATTTGTTGATACTGCTTAGTGTACCATGCATGTGACATGATCGGACCATAATATGAATTGATAGTTACTCCTAAACATTTAACACCAAGTTTAGATACCAGTGTTGGCTGTCTCGAATAGCAGTATTTTGTATAGGATTGTGCGTGAACCCAAAGAGGGTAAAACTTGTTTCGTCAATTTCAAGTGACAGCTAATTACAGTAATCTTAAACCATGTTGAAACTTGAAATGATTTTAAACAAATTGTAGTCAGTGTATATGCAAATTCTTGTATGAACCACTTAAATGAATACACTAGATAATTCAATAAATATAAAAAGCAACAGGGATCCTTGGAATCGATCTTTGTGAGACAACTGAAAGTTTTATTGATTTGACTGATTAGATATATTTAATTTATTCATTTCATTTTTATTTCATTTCCAACAAAAGTATAAAGTTATACTTATGAATGTACATATTGCTTTCTGTTTGGTCTTTAAACCAGTTTCGAGCTTGGCATCAAATACCGTATGTTTCCATTTTGCACAATGAAATTTAATGATCTTTGTTATCAGACGCCCTAATCAAGTCCATAAAAATACCAATGTCATTCAACTTTCATGACAAATATTCTCCGACTGTGAAAGAAAAATGGGAGAGCTTGCTATATAAAGCGATGTTACGTGCAGAGGAAATGTATATGCATTGATGCACTCCGATTAGAAGCTGTTCAATCCTAAAAACTTTAGTCACGTGTAAATAATGAAATAAAAGTTAGAGGATTGTCAAATTACCGCGGCTGGCTCAATCAACGCGAAAATATGCATTTCTTCATGCTGTATTATAGGGTATGGAATCAACGCTTAGGGATTTTTATCAAAATCACCCCAGCAGAAACGCTACAGGCTTACCTATGTAAACGACCGCTGAGTCAAGAAACAAGCACACTGTCTCAAATCTATATCCAAAATACATGGACCGGTTGCCAAGACGACGCTTCAGAACGGAGGTCGAAGTTTCTCAAAACTGGCTAAATGCCATATACGTATATGAAGCTTCAAGTTTATAATTTTACCCCCCCCCCCCACACACACACACACTATCTCTCTCTCTCTCTCTCTCTAAGATAATCTTTATAGTTCTGAGTGCAGATTACGGTCTGTAAATGTCATACTTTGGCAGCGACTGCACCTGCTTCTGCAGGCTTGTGTTGACTCATAAGAGTGTGTGAGGGTTTGAGCGGCTATTAAGTCCCACTCAAAGCTGGACGCAAATCCGACAGACCTTGTTGGGTTTTTGCTGTTGTTGCTTTTTTTTTTTATTACGAGTGCTCCTTTCCCCCATATTACCTATTCTCGACGTTGACCTTCAAGTGTAAACACACGTGTGCAGGGTGCTTGAGATAGTCTTGTAAACATGGCTATTGAAAATAACATTACCTCTAGTACGTGTCATTGGCTATGCATTGGTCGCGGTGATCTGTAAAGTGACTTGCATAGACAGCAGACTTACGAAACAAACGACAACATAATACAAGAAAATATCATATTCATATGAAAAGTAGGAGCTTTACAGACGCGTACTTAGGAAACTGCGCTTTTTCGCACGATAAAACGGTTATAATAATTCATGTGTGTTATTTTTGTTCATATTGATTAAGTTGTGAACATGGGCCTGATATCGAATGAAATTCAAATAAAGAATATTTATTATCATAAAACAAAAAATGTGTGTGTGTGTGTGTGTGTGTGTGTGTGTGCGCGCGCGCGTGTATGTATGTGCAAAAAATTTTAGACCAGACGTGACTGGGCCTTTGTTTTGGGTTCTTAACTCTTGAACTGGCAAAGCATTTTGGCCACGTGATGGCTTTCACATCGGGTCTGTCTTTGTCACTTTAATAATCATCATGATATTCACCCGAGGTCCTTTAATGTGAAATCTGTGAATACATTATTTCTATCTCACATGCATGCAATGCGGCACACCCTCTCTTACCTCTCCCCACCCCACCCCCCCCCCCCCCCCGCGTAGTTCTGAATGAGGAAACCAAGGAAGAATAGAAAGGGGAAATAGAATACCGCATGAGCCATGTTCGTCTGCGTACACGGAGTTGATGATGCTCACTTGAATGCATCGTGCCATTTTGTCTTTCTTTCTTTTTTATTTGTTTGCAAATGACTGTCTTGCCCCCGAGTGCAGCTAATCGAAGAAGCAGAGGCAGATTTGCAGAGATTCGTGGAGGGGACGCGGGCAAAGATTGATTCGCCTCGCTTCGATCGATCGCCGAAGGATGTCGTCTAAAATGGCGGTGATAATGTGTGCTGATATGCTGACAAAAACACAGTGGCCTCAATTTATCCACATTCTCAAACACACGTGCCAGAACGATCGCCTGATAAACAATCTTCCATACAACTTGGTATTCTTTTTTGCGCGTGGGAAGGCAGATGTAAATTTTTCACATGGTTTTTCTATAAACAAAAACAGTCTCTTCCGGTTGACAAAATAATAACATTATGTACTCTATGCGTCTATTATTGATTATTGCACAGAGCACGTTGTCAAAAACATTAACAATCTTCAATGTACATTAACGCCCTAACCGCCGATGTCCTTTCCCGAATATTCGACCTGAAATAAAAAAGGACTGCTTTATATATTACCTCTCATTTTAGGGAACAACAAAGGTTGCACAAACTCCTTTTGTTTCAACCTCACGTCAGGTATCTCTTCTTGCAACCTTTTTAAGGATGAATCGAAATTGTCTATATGCTCAGCTTCTTCTTCGGCAGGCTAGCACATTGTTTGCATTGTCTGCTGGTATATAGGTGCATACATTATTGTATCTGTCTATATCTGTATGTGTATCTCTGTGTTGTTTTGCCTCCTTTAATGGCGGTCCATCTCAACTCTCTTTGAAGCTAACTAACACGACACTGCGCGCCTTCAATACGTGGTACAATCAAACACTCAGATTTGTTTTTCTCCCCCTCCCCCCCCCCCTCTCTCTCTCTCTCTCTCTTTCTCTCTTCTCCTTTCTGTCACTTCGGCCAACCGCCACCCCGGGGCTTCGCTTCATTCTAAAGATTATTCATTACCACTGCAAGTGGGTTTATAATACCGATGCGTGCTTTGGGTTGGGATGAGGACGTCTCTTATTTTTTTTTTCCACGAGCGGCCTTACATTGCTCTGATAACGCACCTCTGAATTCCTGGGTAAATGATGATTATAACAATAATAATAATGATGATGGTGCTGATGATAATAATAATGATAATGATAGTAATAATGATTATTACGTCTTTGTCGAATCTGAGAGCAGCAACCCCCCTCTAAATATATATTTATGTATATGTATACACACACATATATATGTATATATATTTATATATATATATATATATATATATATATATATATGTTTGTGTGTGTGTGTATGTGTGTGTGTGTGTGTCTATATAATATGTTTCAGTATATACCATGTCATCTGTGATGATGACGTCAAAGCGTGGAGGAGTTCCCAAATGACATACTAAAATACATTGATGTCAACATTAATTTGACCGACGACTTCCAAGAAAGTGGAATGATATATTACTTGCCAGATGATAGCCTATTAACAGCGAATGGTTATTGAAAATGGTGTCGGAAGCTATCTCTCAGAGTATCTTGAGGGATTATATTTGCACGGAAAATGATTGATAGATAGCAAGTGGCAGACGTGCATTTATGTATATCAACAAAACTTTGCTCGCACTATACAGGATATCGCAGCTGTTGATAGAGGGATCAATGGATCGAGTGGGCACGAATGAAGCCAGTACGATGTCACGAAATTACTCTCATTGGCACGATTGATTGGGTTTAACCAATAAAGTAACTTTCCTCAACGTTTCATCTCAGTGTAGGGATGGCCTACTTTTGTGACTAGTTTCATGTCTTTGCTAGTGACAACTAAACGTTTCCGCCAAGAGTTATTTTTCTACAGATACAGGCGTTGTTTCATATTTGAAGTTTCTTCAATAGCACATCAGCAATCAATTCATTTCTTCAATTATGATTGATTTTACTGGTTCCTATGATACTGCCAAATCGTAATGGGCTGGTTGTGGGTTGAAGCCCTGGTCATTATAAATACATAAATGTGTGCCGAAGATGTAATACCTATTTTCACTCCTTCCATGGAAAAACACGAAATTTGAGGCAAATGTGTTCAACTGTTGACCTATGCAAATCTTATGAACTCTCAAGAGCAAGTAACTGATGCGTATTATCTTCTCCACATTTATCTCTTGCTACTCGAAGATTTGTTTTACAGCAGTCTCATTCAACTTTCTCGTTCAACCTGACCATCAATAACCATAATTATGTATAAGACACCACAGGAAATCCTTTGTACTTGGCTGTGGTGCCCCTAACTAAGCTGTAGTTATCCACCGTGGGATAATTTGTTTGAATATTGTCGGTATCGGAACCACTACAGACAGTCACCAGGAGACGCGTGGGTGCCCATAAAATGGGATTTATTTATTAAGTTACACATTACTACCATGGATTGATCACATCAAGACATCTTCGACGGAAAGCTAATATTCCCCATCGTTAAATGAACCTAGTCTCTTTGGTATATCTGTGCATAATTCAACCGGAGTTTCAGGGGGGGGGGGGGGGGGGGAAATGGGTGCTGTTCGTTATTCCGAAGGTTCGATATTCCGAAGGTTCGATAATCCGAAACACACAAATTCCCTATACCTAGAGGTTCGTTAATCCGAAAATGAAAAAGGGTTCGTTAATCCGAACATTTGTGGCGTTATTCCGAAGGTTCGTTATTCCGAAGATTTGTTCATCCGAAAGTGAAATTCGCAAAAACGAACCTTCGGAATAACGAATCTTCGGACTGAACAGCCTTCGGAATAACGAACCTTCGGAATAACGAGCTGTAACCAAAAAAATACCCCAAGCTAATTCATCTGAAACGCAATACGGAAAGAGTGGATCACGTTTGTTATTTAGAGGAATACGAGAGTCACATTTTGCCTATGTATATGTTTGAGTACCATCGCTCTGAGAGAGAAACAGAAATATTGTTTCCTAATGCAAGGATGAGCGAGAAACAATGATTATTACCAGTATTTTGTACCACACAAATTCATGTAATAATTTATTCGCCGACCACAGATAACTCGATAATGCTATCAGTAAAATCCAATAAATTGACAGAACTTGAAACTTGAAACTTGAACGTCATTTATTTCTAAAACCAACAGTCCCTGAAATCTTGTAACTCATTAGAAATCTGTGATCAAAATAATTGTACAGATAAACATTACTTAGCACTATCTATTTTATGTATACATAAATATTTAAAAATTAACATAGCATGGGAGGGTAATTCCTTTGTTTAAGGAAAAGATAGGTAAAGGCGAAGATTATGAAGCAGCCACGCGTTTCAATGATATATTGTGAATATATAAGGTCGGAAAAAATATTAAGTTGCATTGAAAAGTGAAAAGAATTTTGCAACTGCTTTTGGCTATTGAGATGAGATGACGTCAGCTGACCTAAATTTCTTTCATACGCTAATGGCGAAGCGTTTCGAGTTTAGATTCCATTGTTCGATTCACTCAGCGAAATACCTTTTATCGGAGTCGGTACGGCAAACATTTTTCCTCGCGATGTTTTTTAGGTTGTCATGCCATTCATTTCTTCATCAATCAAAAGACACACACACACATCCCCAAATCAGTGCTACAATGGGCTGATTACATGCAGGGATGAATGCCTGGGAGCTGAATTGCAGCGCCAGTTTTATTTTGAGATGAAAACTGCAATCTTTGCGCAAAAATATTCCTACGTAAGATGAGATGCGATTGTGACCAAATTAATATTCTTTTATTTGCAGTTGTTTTTAATGTGCAGAATCTTTGCAAGCAGATGGATCTTTCGACCAAGATGTTGACGATATACAGGTACACCTTGTGATTTTGGATAGTCATAATACGTGTGCTCAGTAAGAAGGTCATTAATAGTAATGTATAGCGTTAGGTTGGTGTCACTATAAATACACTGTACTCAAAAGCAAAACGTAAAGAAAAGTTACCTCGGTTTATTCTTTACGAATTCAAGGGACTATGCAATGTAAATGCATGTTGACTTGTGCTGTAAATTGATTCATGTTACCTGTTACCCCCAACGTGAATTATGTGGACAAATGAATATTCAAATACGTTTCATACATTATTCTACTTCTTTTCTTTAAAACTAAAACCCATTATTCTGTCAATGATATCATCAGCTGTCAATTATTGCCGTAGTATACAATAATTATGCTTCACAAAAGACATTGCAGAGGAACAAGGAAGTTATGTTCAGTCTGGGGGAAGTGACATTCCAATGTATTTTGTTACTCATATCAGTACTTTATCAATGATTGACAGATCATATCTTTGACAGAATCGTGGTTTCGAGGGGTTTCTCTTTTGTGGACGTATGCAAGTAATCTGAAGAAAAAGAGTGAAAAAAAATCATCATGAAATATGATGCCAAATAATCATCTAGATATTCTTTTTGCAACATAAGTGAGTCAGGGTATTATGAATCAATACAAGTCAACATGAATTTGCATTACATAGTCCCTCTAGGGAAATGCTGTTTCATGTTCAGTTGCAATAAATGCTTTTTGACGGAATAGACTTGATGCTTTGTGCTAGAATAAGACGTTCAAGTGGACACCTTGTGTCAAAACATCCTGCTTGAAAGACATAATGTCAAATAAGCTGTGTCTTTACGAATGCATGTGTGGCCGACATACTGTGAGTTTTGAATTATGGTCATTACTGTAAGGATCATACTGACCCACTAAGTAGCAAACCAGTAACGATAGATTTAACGTATGCAACGAACGAATATTATTTCCCGCTGTTCTACGATCTAGTTGTTGTATTCAATGAAATGCTAATGGTTCACTTTCGATCTATCCAGCCGCTTCGTTATCTCCGCTTGACGACTTTCCACCGAAAAGGGGAATCGCATTGTTGTTCTTTCTTCTACAGATTCTCAATATCTCTTCTCGGCACTATTTTGAGCGACAAAGAGAAGAAAAAACTCCCCCAGCCACTTTGATTGTCCCTTTCATTCATAGAGCTAGGGGTTTTTATTCATGAGAGTTTGCTGAATAGTTTCAGATTGACAATATCATCGCTATGAAGAGTTTCACTGCAAAAACGCCTTTTTAAAACATTTTAAGGTGAGTCCAAAATAAAACATTTCCAGTGATACTTCACTTGTAACAATACAGGGAATATTCTTGAAGTTATGATTAAAAAAAATCCCTTATTTCATTATCACTTTCCTTGAATTCTTTAGCAGAAGGTTCTCCAAAAGAATTCTTGAAGCGGAGATAACGAAGGGATTTAGTTGTAAATATCTCAATTTAACACAAAGGGAGCGAAATCGTTTTGCGAGCAAACTCTTTTTATGGTGCTTTCCTCAAAGTTTAATATATCCGAGAAGCTTAAGGGTCTGATGTTGAGACTAGTTTCACCCTGTAACAGATATTTAAAAAAAAATGACAAATGGGATTTATTAAATTCAGACTTTTAAGCCTTAGGTAACTGAGAATTCTTGGATGCATTCGACATGTCGTTATAGTCAGTCAAACCGGATACAATAAATATCAGTCATGAACACACACTAATACAAAAATCACTTGGAGATCACAACATTAGCATGGCAATTTAAGATTACCCATTTTCGTAGCTGAAACCATGTCAGCGAATTATTTTTTCTGAGCACGATCATCATGCTTTAAATTTCTCTCTGTATAGTGATGGCCATGGTTGTTGTCAATTCTATAACCATGTTTGAAATAGGAGAATGTATATCAGCTTTTTCATCACCTGTTGTTGCTGTTGTTGTGAAAGTCCAATAAGCTAAATATGGCGAAATTTGATAAGCTGAGAAAATCGTTAGTTGGGCGATATAAGATTGACTCTTGACGAGGACCACTAATTGTAGACTGGGAAGTTGAATCTATGGGCGTTCGCTGTATATAATAGCTTGACAAACTCGGGTACATCGGTAGCTACATTTAAAAAAGCTGATAGGGTGAGAAAAAAAATGTTGATAACAGTTATTGCACACCACTCGCGAAATACAAGTCAACACTGATAATATGCAGCTATACACTGATTGCAGAAACACACAGTGCATCTATCCTGAAGCACGCTCTCCTTTCCTCTTAATCTTTAATCATCATTATCAGTCCATGTTTTACGGCTCTCAGTTCGAATTGCTTTGTTTGACCACATAGAATAACGTCTAGTGTGATATTAGAGGGAAGTTAGATTAATCAAGAAGCATGCAGCGCAAACTTACTTAACAAATGATTTCGTTTACGCGAAAAAAAGAAAGAAAAAGAAGCATATACGACCCACCATCACAGCGGTTTAATACATTCAGTAATTAGCAATTGATAGTAGGGTTTCATATTAGGACACTGACGAAAATGCATGACATACAACACATGCGAACGACTAGAAAAGAAAATCCCGTCATCCAAAGCCCTCGCCAGTTTGAACCCACGCGATATCAAAGGTCTGCGATTTATCACGTGACGCGTAACAATCCAATTCATTACAGCCATCCGTGACATGGTCTATGTCTAGGCCGCGGCGCGACGCACCGTGTCGTCTGCTACGCACTCCATCAAATCGTCCCACGTATTCATTATTGAGTTCGTACGTCATGTCACGGGGGGTTCGACACCCTGCAGTCAGGTTACGAGGCCTTTACCGAGACGTGGCGGAACGGAGAACCCCCCTTTTATCATGCATAATGAATGAGAGAAATGAAATTGAGTCCCCGTCCGTCTAACAAGCCGGAGCCCGACCCGTTGTCCTCCTGTCAGTTACCACCTTATTACTGACCGACTCATATTGCGCAGGCTGTCCCAGCAAAGCAGTTCAAGAAAACCTGTGCGGACCCTATCACCACATACTGACATAATCCTCTGAAATTTGTCTCAATGAACGTTATTTCATTTTTTGTAACATATTCAGTATTTTTTTTTTCCTGTATGCATAAAGGGTAATCATACAGTTGTACAGTCAGCAAACTTCCCAATCGCGTGATTCCATTGTTGCAGCACTATTTCCACGGGTAGTGATATCAGCACGATGTTTTGATCAGATCATTATTGCTGCCGATAATTCTATACCGGTGTGCACAAAACACCCCCCCCCCCCAAAAAAAAAAAAAAGAAAACAGAAAACAGAATGTCACCATACACACATGAGTTACTGTGTCCGTTACCCTCAATACACAGTACTCATTAACGTTTATTTAATGTTATTAAAAAATGACAACGCTTTACCCCTATCGAGCTGACCCTTACCTCTTAATCTTCACTGCATGCACTCCCGTGATATTTTGGTTTTTTATTTTACCACATTTCACGCCATGTAGGCCTAAATTCTGTAGAAAGCCATGACTCCATGCTGATTGCCAGTCAGGCAAATGCCACATCTTGTTACGAGCAGTAAAAAAAAAATGTGGAAGACCTTTTTGTATGAACCACCTTGTATCGTCAGCCGAACGAGATTGATAACGTGGCTCAGAAAACGGAACACACTTCCATTCCATCACTGGAAGTTTTGCCGCGATCGCTCTCGCTTTGACGTCATCGTTTCCATGGCGACGGCCAGCGCCGCAAGCATTGCGAGTCTCGATGTAAATATTTATCATCGTGTGCCTCACCTTCCCTTTTCCCAAAAAACTTTTTGAAACTTTTAAAGGAGCTGCCAGGGACGGCCTGAACGCTGGCGCCTTTCTCAGGTGCGCTCTCGAATGATTTTCGGGCGAAATGAAAGACAGGTTGAGTGTAACAATCCTCGGGCTAGGGGTGGGAGTGACAGGCTCCGTCGGTCACAAATTGTCCACTCGGTTATTCACTGCTCACATCATGATCACTTTTAATAATAACGAAAGCTTCTGACCCGTATTTCGAAGACTATAGTCCCTCCAGTAAGCTGCGGGAGGCATGCATGAAGCAGAACTCGTCAGGTTGAGAGGATTTTGTCGATTAAAGACCAGGCACTCGGAAATCGTTTACTTACGCCGGGATACCTGCAAAATGGCCAGTTGTTGGATCCATCCGGGCACGTATAGCAATGACTTCACTAGCAGCTGCAGTATCTTGTTTTCTTGTCCTCCTGTCTTTAGTTTACCCACCCCCCCCCCCCCCCAGAAGAACGATGCATGAGGTTGGAGAGACAGTCGGATAGCATCTCTCCAGTATATTGCACTCAAGGAACATCTACACTATTGATTCGCTGCCCTTGTTGATTTACATGACTGTGGCACCTCATTGCAAAGCGACCGCTTGCCGTGTTTGCATGAAATTGTATGATGGAAGAGTTCCTTTTTAGGACAATTGATTTTTATGGTGAATGATTTAGTGCAACAGTTACACTGACTCGCTTCAAAGGTCGATCAACAATCATTCATGTTGTCCAGGCCTTCGTCACTTTTCGATGGAAGATCACCGAGAATAAAATTAAATGCTATTCATGTATATTTGAAGAGCTTGCTTCCAAAAGGCGCTAAATCCATTGGAAAATGATGGATTTACCGTCTTTTGGAAGCAAGCTCTTCATTTGTAACATTTATCAGGCTGGTCCGTAAATGTGGGACTCTGCCATGTGTTATTCTGTGTTTACATGCTCGGTCCCCTTCCTCTTTCTCAATCAATTTAATCAATCAATCAATCAATCAAATAATCTATCTATCTATCTACCTGTCTATCTATCTATCTATCTTCGTAATTCTTCTGTCTTCTCGTATGAACAGAGGTGGAGTATATCATACCCTGGAAGGTGATTCTCACATCATGAGTGAATCCATATTGTTAAACTCATGGGGCTGTACTGTGAAATAGACGTGATCTTTATCATGTTATTATGAAAGTACTGTTGACTCTGGAATGCTCAACGCAGAGTCATAGGAGCAATAACCTCACGCCGTTTTACCTTACGTGACAACATGAATAGTCTCTTAATGATATTATTATAAATGACCATGCTCTCAGTTTATCGTAGGTCTCAAGAGAAATAAACAGTATCAACAACAACAACAACAACAACAACAATAGCAACAACATTATGATTAATCCTGTGAGTGGTGAGGACTGTTGCTAGAAACGAGACCCCTGCAGAAGATATATTTGATGTCCTTACATTATACTTCTTGCTTGCAACCGATTTCATTCCACAAACAACATTCTTCACTGCCTAAACTGATCTTGATATACCATAACTTTCGCAGATAGAATCTTCTCTTTTTTTTACCGTTGCTCTCTGACGCTGATGACGTCAAGTTATGTTACTGTTAAGCTTCGTTGTATCTGTTGCTGGTACCTTCCCCTCTGACCCGGTGTGCCCTTTGTTACCCGCTTTGCTCCCGGTAGCTGTTAAAACCCCGCCCGGAAAGTCCGCTCCACTAAGTATAGTTATTCATTTCATTTTGGCCTTTCAGTTGCTTGGCAACTCTACCGTTGGTCTCGTTAAACTCTCAACTCTCGTATACAAGTATCGTGCAAAACAATCCCGTCCCTATCTCTCTCTGTCTCTCTCCTTTACATGTATTTTTTTTTTCTGCAGTGAGTTCTTCTAAATCTGTTTACACTCAGAAACTGTGTGGTTATTCTCCACATTTAAACGCCACTATGATGTTTTTGTGTTTGCACTCAGGAGCTGTGTGGTTATTCTCTACATTGTAAACTCCAAAATGACATGTTTTTGTGTTTTATTTGTCGAATAAATGGCATGAATTGGCCTCAATCAATCGTTAAAAATAAGTTAAACATGTCAAGAAAACAATTGAAAATAAGGAACGAAAACAGGGATGCGTACCGCGTTACCTTACAGGTGGTCAGAGAACATAATTGTTCATATAATTGGGCACCTCGGAGAAGGTAGATATACCAAACACAGTCGAGAACATATTCCATCAATTCTGCCTACTCTGTCAGTATAAGGTGCGCAACTACGGAACGCGCGTTATAAACAAGCGCGAGAAGGAGGTACTTAGTTCGTGCGTCCAGAGAGCCAAAGCAATCGATTCTCAAACGGAGCTCCAATTTCGGCATGCCAAACAGTACAAATTGTGGAAAATTCCTGCTCCAGACAGATAAATGAGCCGGTAATTACTCGTCATACACATAGCGGATGTGTTAATGATTAGAATTGGGCCTGTTCTCATCATTTTTTCAAGAAGATAGAATACTTCAACAATACAAAGAGAGACGGCTGGAGCAGGGAATTTTCGTAATGTTAATGAGAATGTCATACCGACTGGCCCCCGCGACGCTCGCCCGCTATACTTACCTTAACAAGAAGGCCAGACGGGCAAATATCGCGTGGCTTCAGTCTACATATCTTCGTTAGATGTTAAACAACCGTCAGGTGTGGCATGTATTTGAAGAGGTTATCTTTATTATGCCTCCGCCACGCAGTGTTGCCGGATTTCCCCCATATCTCTGCAATACCTGAAGATATATATATTTTTTATGAGGCTTGGTGTATACATGTTTTACCAGATTAGGACTCTTTAGGAAAAGTTTTGGGCCAAGGGGTCCAAAGTAGAAGGTCAAAAGTCAAGTGAAAATGCCAAAATTTCACTTTTTTCTTCATAAAATGGAAATATTGGAAATTGCTCAAGGTATCTTCATGAAACTTAATACATCTAAATGTATTGCCTGACAATATTATTCTCTTGGGATGTTTTGGGTCTTGTTATGAGGTCAAAGGTCAGTTTAAAATGTCAAAATTAGACTATCTAATGCTGATTTTTCAGTATTCTCTCCAGACCTTGAAAATGATTTGTTGTATAACCGTAATTAATCTTAATTATCATAGAAAGCTTTTGGACCACGGGGTCAATGGTCCGGAAAATATGGTAAAATTTCACCATTATTTCAATATTTTGATAGTGACTCAAAGTATCGTTATGAAAATTGATGTATATTACCAGATAGTGTTTGGAACAAATGAGTTTGGATTTGACAATAAAATTGCAAAAGACCATACCTTCGCTTGCCATATAATTATGCATGCACACACGCGTGCACACACACACACACACACACACACACACATACTATATCATATACACACATACACACACACACACACTATATCATACACAAGCAAACATAATGACGAACATCAATTTTCAGGAAAAGTGACAGACATGTTTTATAAGAAGTGTCATTGCAAAGACGGACTTTAAAAACAGTTTCCTGGTTTCATCTATTTCTTTTTGTTGTTGTTGTTGTTGTTGTTGTTGCATAGTTATACACGTACATACATCTAAACATTAGATGCTATTGCCTGCAGACCAAATGTTTTTCAAAGCAATCCAGATCAAACCCCTTATATCTCCTGCTTTTTTTTTTCCTGCATGAAACAAGGTTTAAGGTCAAACGAAAACTGATGCATATTTCGGTTTCTCGATAAGGTTTGAGATTCTCATATCTCTTTGGCGCCAGATTTGGCTCATATTGCTGTAATAATGTCCCACCCTGTAACTTTATCTTGCACACTATGGCCAAAAGGAGCTAAAGTGTGAAAGAAATCAAGACGGTCACGGGATTGCATCCACTACAACACGAAGAGGGGATAAGAGTAGCCTCCTGCACAGAAATTGGTTTAATTTCATATGAGTATGTCTTTGCAAAGAATAAGGTAATAGTCGCGCGTATGAAGAACATAATATCATCACATTGAGACCCAAGAAGTGTAATGTTAGAGTCTTTGTACCTGCCGCAAAGAACGTATGGGAGAAAGACAGACAACTGAAATTACTAACAGTTACTTTTGCTATCAATATAGCATTTTCAATTTGATAGGCCTGCTGAATTAACACAGTGAAGTAGAAGGACAGAGGAACATAATAGCTGGGACTGAAAGAAATGAATCGATTTTTTTTTTTTCCGGTGTGCTTGCTCGTATAGGAGACAAGGCAATCGCAGGGGGGAAATGAAGAAAATCAAGAAAAGGGAGAAAGAGAAACATGTGGTTGTATATGAACTCTGCCATCTGAGGGTGGAAGAGGTATCGTTACATCTTTCGGCATAATTTACGTCATGGGTTACACGGGACTCGTAGCCTAATACTACATTTTCTACGAGGGAATCGCGGCGCCCGGGCACTGATCTCTATGGGAAATATATTTCCTATAGTGATCAGTGCGCCCAAGTCAGTCTTCTCTCAATGCGCTAGCTCCCTACTCACTAACGGTTTGCACACCGCTCCTAGGATTTACTGTGTATATTTCCTTCGGAGCATACAACTCTTCAGTGAGAGGAGTATAAACTAAAAGCGCCTTGCCTAAAGACTATAAGGTAGTGAGCACCGCCATATTCTGAATCACGAAGGAGTCTGCACGCTCAACAGACGATTAGATGCGTGCGCACATCACCCGTGTTTGCTGATTTATCAAATTGCATTATGTTTGATGAATACAAATATGATATGATATTTGCAGAAGTTCGCACATTTCTAGACCTTCGTAAAGCCCACAACAAATATTCCCTTGGCTAACAGAACTACGGGATTGGGGAGAGTACTTTAGCCTTCCCACGCAGGCATCAGTGAGCAAATATTTACTCGGAAAATAGGTAAGTGTTACAAAGTACACTTTTAATGACCGGATAATGTCCATGCTAAACGGAACAATTTATGACTGGCATAACTGAATACGAATTGACTAACACATCTCCCCATATATAGCACTTGTGATGTATTCCGAACAGGTCTCGCCAGTCAATAATGATAGATGAAGGCGTGATTTACTCGGCAATTAGGCTGAGGCCGCAAGTTCGTGGCCGCTCGCATGTAGGAATGTCCATAAATAAACCTGGAAAACGATGTCTCCGTTAAAATTGCAGTCTTGCACTTGAAAATATATCACCCCGCCAGCAGCCAGAGGGATAGAGCCGCCCATTATTTGATCTCTGTGCGGACGCATGTCATTAGGGTCAATTGTAGCGAGGCACATTTCACGTCCAATATTAGAATCTCGCTGAAACTGTGTGGAAGAATTTATTTTTAAACGCATTACAAGCACAGCCTTGTATGTATTTATGTAAACGAATGGGATGGATGACATGAACCAGAGACGCAAAATAAAGTGGTATAAAATGTTCTAAATAAAGTGAAGCGTTCTAAATATAGTGACAAGTGCGACAAGTATATCTAAACGTGGCGGGAACGAGGGAATTGGTAGTACAATTTGTAGAAGCATTTTGGCAGGTTGAAGGACATGAGAAAGCGCGTGCTTGCTTATCATTATGATTATATATACACACACACACACACACACTGGTATGCGAGCATGCATGTTTCATTTTGTGTAAAATCACCTTTGTATGCAAGCAGTCATTGGAGGGGTAAAAAAATACATGCACACACACATGTGTGTGTGTATATATATATATATATATATAGTTGGATTCTAATGCATTATGTCAACTTGTTTGTCTTCATCGTCTTCATGCTCTTATTCCAACACGCGGATAATGATACCATTATATATATATATATATATATATATATATATATATATATATATATATATATACATATGCACACACACATGAATGTATGTATATATATATATATATATATGTATATATATATATATATATATATATATATATATATATATATATATATATATACAAAGAGTGTAAGTAGTGTTTATGATTTTGATAATGGCATGGAAATTTTATTTCTTCAATTTCATTTATTTCATATATCACATTCAACAAATATTTTTTCTATCATTGCAAAAACTTCATCATACCACAAATCGTTGCACACTATCACACTATCACACTATAAAAGCACTGGATTTGATTAAAGCGAATGTAGAGATAAATATTATCAAGGGAATTTGCCCATTATATAAATACGTGGATTTAATGTATGCATAAATATTTGTATATAAAGGATAGTAAATCGGACAGTCCGTTCAAAAGCATGCATGTATTGTCGTTGCTGGATAAAAAAAAAAAATCTACAATAGTTCATGATGTTCCTGTAGGACAACAATATAAGGAAAATGTAAATATAATTCCTCACATGTTCATTTATCTGTAATGAAAGAGCACTTGACTTTCAGAAAGCAGAGGGAATAATATTACCCTTGACATTATTCAGTAACAAGTCGAGGGAATGTGTATTTTTATTTCAAAATAAAGTTCTTTGGTATTATCTTATGTTCTTTATATCCTGGCGTTACATGACGAACTGTTGAAGTCCTCTTAACCAGCGATGGAGGCACCGATATTTAAAAATCCTTAATAACTTTTGAACGGATTGACCGAATTTCCTCAAACGTTATCACTGATGTGTTCTCCTAATATTGCTGCATTCACTCAATCTATGATTATACCTGGGGTAAATTTCGTCTCAACAATGAGCATTAACCTGTTGAGTGTGTTCGCGTGAGTTGGCGTCATAATCTGTTTCACTTTTCTATCATTAAAGGTGTTTTAGTGATGTTTTGTGTTTTTATACCAGTGCACTTGTGCTAACGTGCAAGACACTATAGTGGGGAAGCGATGTCACATTCATGTATATATGAAATATGCAAGGAGCAGTGGCGGATCCAGGGGGAAGCGCACCGGGCGCCCCCCCCCCCTTTTTTTTAAAAACAAAAGAAATAAAAAGAAAAATGGGGGAGGGCGCGTGCGCCCCCTCTTTACAGAATATTCCTGGATCCGCCCCTGAGGAGAGTGCTATGTCACATGTGTACTCTCGACACAAAATGATGACGGTTTGATCTATACACGGATTTCTTCTTATGAAAGTTATTCATACTCCTTGGTAATCTTGCTCTTTGAAAATCCAGGTGATTGAGCTCGACTTGATGCCAGAAAACAAAAAGAGGCAAAGATAACGGCTTCAACATTCCTATGTCGTTGTTTTGCACGTGGAGCGATGCCAGTGTGCATTTCTACCGATAAATCCAATATGGTGTAGTGTATGTTACTCAAGACCGGTCGGTTGATTGTGAGTTTCTATGCGCCTCTCCTTTCAGACGAGGCAGTAAAGGAACATTATAAAGAGGGGGAGGTAGAGAAATAGAGAATCTATATTTGTTCGGGGTGCGGTTCATCTGAAAATTGTTGTCTCTATATGCTTTGAAAATGTAGCTCTACGTCACTCTGCGATAAGAATTTCGCTATGCCTTTATCATATCTTCGTTGAGTAGAGAGTAGCTACTTTTGTTTCTCCGTAGCATTCACTGCACAGTACAGCTTTTTATGGGTCATACTCATCTGCATCTGCATTTGTTTTGCTTTCTATTTGTTATCACTGATCTAGTTTCTAAACGGTCTTCTTTTTTCTGCTGCATTGGTCTCAAGCCATGAAGAGGTGTGCGCCTACAGCGAGTAGAATAGGTTATTCATAGACCGTGAGAGACAAACATGTTTTTTTTTTCTCTCTCTCTCTATCTATGCATACAAAGGTTGTGTAAGTCGCGCCTTCATAGTATGAGCGTTTGTCTGTGTGTGGGTGAGGGTGTGTGTGTATGTTTGTATCCGAATGTCACAAATATAGTCCGTCCCTGTTATTCAAATAGCAGTACGCGGAGAACAACCATACCGCCGATGAAAGGGATATACAGGCATAAATTCGAGAGACAAAACTTGAGCCCTCCAGCCCGCCATCATGCCTTGTTATTAAAGGGCAGCACAGGTAGCTCGTCTTTGACGATAAACATTTTTTGCCTGGTATCCAGTGCATTTCATGTAACGTATTCTCAGTTCTCTCTCCTCCTAGTCTCTCCCTCTTCATCCCCCCTCCCCGCCCCCTCCCCCTCTCTCTCTCTCTCTCTCTCTCTCTCTCTCTTTCTCTTTGTCTGACTTTTCATTCATTCCTGTAGTCATTAACATCTGTCTCGGTACCATCAATCTATCGACATGAATGCTAAATCTTAATCCTCTTTTCTCCCACTTCTCCTGACCAAAAACAAAGCAAAACAAACAAACAAACACAAACAAACAACAACAAAATCACTTTCAGTGATAGTTCTAGTTTCATTTGTATTTATTTGTATCTGAAGTGCATATTTCTATTTTGTAATAATGTATCATTTGATATTGTTTAGAGCTGTTTTATATCGTTATAGCTGATGTTAATTCTGGGTGCATGCACTGGTTGGGGAGGATGACCTCGAGCCTCGGTGATTAAGTCTGCCTCTTTCCTCCCCTGGCAACCAGCGGTATGCGCCTAGGATTACCACATTCTTTATATCATGTAATATGATTTTCTGTTTGTATTTTATGTTGAAATGCCAAATAAAGAACAACAGCAACAACAATGATAATGATAATAAAGATGATGATGATGATAATAATAATAATAATAATAATAATAATAATAATAATAATAATAATAATAATAATTATAATAATAATATACAAAATAATGTAAAAGAACAGCCACCCTTGTCATAATAATCCATTGCAATGTCGCAGCTTTGAAAGTGGCGAAAGACTCACGAAAAACCAAAAGCAATCCTATCTGTGGTGTGAATTACTTAAATCTTATCGTGGAGCTGACTTAGGACGGGAAAAAATAAACAATTAATGTCAATTTTTTTTCATGGTTTTTTTTCATGGTTTTAACTAAAGTTAGAGTATAATTATGTCCACATGATGAATGCTATGTGATGAAAAAAAGATATCACGCTGTATCGAAAACGACAAATCAAAAAATACAAATAAAAACATTCACTGGTCGGCCACATAATATTTGTACATTTTGGCTTCATGTAGGCCTAATGATAAGAATGTAGGATCGGATGAAATAATCATAACATTATTGACGGAAACAAGATGAAAACAATAAATAGGAGTGGCCATTGTCCGGTTTTACAATCATATCAACGATAAATCGTAATTAGGGGTACCAATAAAGAGGGATGTCGGCAACATCACTGACTAAAGAGAAATTGGATCATATTTCATCTCATGCATATAGATTGTGCTTTACGTTTCAACAACCACACAGCATGTTGAATGTTCCATATGTCTAGTGGTAGACCTGCTTTTGACCTTTACTTGTGTGGTTGTATCCCCCCCCCCCATGAAAAATGCTATACAAGCACTGAAAGTAGTTGATGTCAACAATGGTTCGATTTCGTTGCTGTTATAAATCAGACGGAAAGTAAAATAAATGCATCCTTACTAAAAGAAAGGGGATTTTTGACTGTCACAAAGTGATCCATTTTCCAAAGCAAAAAAGCAATGCGCAAATGGCTTATATTGATTTTGATACCTTACACTTCACATTTAGTTTGCACTCGCACTTATGTATATATGTGTGTGTGTGTGTGTATGTGTGTATATACATATATATATATATGTATATATATAATTATATATATATATATATATATATATATATATATATATATATATATATATATATATATATACATCCATACATACATACATACATGTGATGTGCATGTGTGTGTGTCTGTTGTACGCGCGTGGGTCACGGTGTGTGCTATTAGTGCTAAGGTTGCCGCGGGCTTCGTGCGCTAATGAAATGCCAGTGAAAGTTGTCGTCAACAGCCCAGTATCTGAGCCTTGACCGACTCCCCGCGTTTCTCTAATCCAGCTAATTTGTAATGGGATAATCTGACGTGAAAGTTGGACGCCTCTAGACGACAGCTCAAAAGTGCACAAGGAGCTTGGTTGGCTCTTTTGCTTGTAAACCGAGTTTGTCGCTGAAAGCTGCGGCTGGATACATCGTGGTTTAAGAAGACCAACCATGTACAAACCTTGACTGATTTAGGTTGGAAGTCAAGGGTCGCGCATGCGATAGTTATACGTGTGCAAGGAACACTACATTATAAGGAACATTCTTTCAAATGTTGGTCAGATTGAAACAGAAGCGACTAGCATGTCTTGTAGAAACTTTATGCAGTGACTCATAGCTGCGCAAGAAAGAAAGCATGGATAGTGCAAAGCTGTCCAATTTCATAGATTTCTTTTACAGTGTATGCAAAGTACACCTCCGAGTGTATTTTTCGTCACGTTCCCGTGACACCCGCAGCTCAGTGGATGACGGTTTGTGTTTTAGAGTTGCCCTGCTCCTCTTGTTGTAGTTATTTTTGTTCTGGTTGTCTTGATCTCCGTGGGGATGGTCACGCATCCAATTTCAAGGATGACTGCTCTCAGAGTGTACGCTGTCCTACACGTTTAGTGAATTTGGTGATTTTACGGATGCGGGAGTGCCTCCTATTATATTGCAAAGGATGAATAAGTAAAACATTGCAAGTACTCTAGTGAGATACCAGCAAAGATAGGCATCCGATGTGGTCATCCTTCGGAATCAGTTTTCTTACATAAAATATGGTTGGCCTATTTGGCACTCTCAGCCACTTTATCAAAGGTTACATAGTTCAACACAAGATGTTTCTCTAGATGTTAAATTACACGTCTAGTGGCGATTGCCACTCAGTCGTAAAGTTATGACATCGTGATTGATATCATAATTTACGATGTCATCAAACTGCAAAGACCGTGTATGTTAAGGAGCCAACCATTATGAGACATATACAGATGTCTCATACAGATAGCAGATGGCAATGGACATGTAGGGGCAGACATTGCGGACAGATGCCCGACTTTGAGTCTGGAGAAAACGTGGAAAGTGTTAAACCCTTGCGATGCATTTGGTAATGTAATTTCGGACCTATGCGCTGTATAAGCACAGTACCAGAATACAGATCTGTTATGAGATGTATACACGTGATCCCTCCTTCCCTATACAGATGATACACTTTGACTTACTACACATGGAGCCAGTGTATATAATCATGGTATGTTGTGAAAAAAAAAAATGACCATAAATTCACACTTGCAAGGAATGAGCCATGTTATACACACCTTATAGGTGGAGATATGAATAGGCAACCAAATGAGCATTGTAGCCTTGTATCAGAGAAAATAATGTTATCTGTCACATCTTCCAAAAAAAAAAGACGATAATATCATCATCTGTAACAAATACAATCATGTCATGCATGTAGAACAGTGTCAGTGTTATAAAATGATCATAGCATCTGTTTTTGGTGGCCTCGTGTTTTGTTTTATTCTATTTCAATCTTGTAGGCGTATTTGCTAATTCTCTTACAATAATTAGGCAATGACTTCTTAAGACATGAAGACATCTTTTTTCTTTTTTTTTAAGAAAGAGAAGTGTTGCCACCATCATAAATTCAAAGTTATAAGATGCTGATTATATATTATCTAGCTCCGTGCACTATGACCGCGCTATGTTATCGATTAATGCGCAATTTATATGATAACTCCTTATTTCACACTATTTGTATGATGTATATATTTATGGATTTAGTTAGACTGTTTTCATTAGTTTTGGAGTATTTCCAGCATCTTCTGAAATTGCCACGAGCAGCTAAGTATGAAATACAGACGATTTATAGATACCAATATGACGTTCGATCCATTGTACGCAAAATGAATCACAAATTAAGAATGACATTAGCCATTACCTTTCATTTTTAGCATTCATGTTGCGTAGATTAATTCTTTCTATCGTTCATGCAAATAGAATATTAAATGAACTGTCACACTCATAACCGGCAATATTTAGCCACATGTATCCTCAAACTGACGTGAATCTGTTGCATATCATTTTAGGGTGCATGCACGCAAAGTGGCGTTTGTGACGCCATCAGAAAAGAGGAGACAAACGTAATAGGTGAAGATTAAATCACAAGTATTTTTTTCGTGGAATACTTTTGGGAGCAATTCAGATTTCGGAATCAGAGAATCAGAATTACACTCTTGCTGCAGGGAACTACAGTCCCTTGGCGTTCAGGCTTACGTCGGATGCAGGCATTTTTCGGGGGAGCTGAAGTCGCCGCGCGAAACACGCTCCCCCATTTCACGGATGCACAGGCGCGGCGTGCGTGCGTGTAGTCGACATCACAGTGGTGGGTGTGAGGCGAGTGTGGCGTACCAAGGGGAAGAAAGGAAGAGCCAAGCTGTCACTGAACTCAACAGGGCAGACAATATCGAAGACCAAATGCTGTCGAAAGCTCACAGGCAACTGTACGCATGTGTGTGCGTATGTGTGTGTGTGCTCTGACATACTAGACTATATGTAATTGTGAGGTAAAAGGAACCATACAGAACTTAGGATGATTCTATTCCCTGGAGCTTGTGGGGTATATACAGAACGATAGGAAAACATGAAGATGTACCCCACAGATCAGTGGGTGTAGGGTTGTGTGTGTGTGTATGTGTGTGTGTGTGTGTGTGTGTGTGTGCGCGCGCGCGTATGAGTGCATGCATATTATATCAATATGTTAATAGAGACGAATGGTCTTGTGAGGTTGTGTTTGGTTGGCCCTTTCAATCATGACAGAATCATAGAACGCATTTTGCATCAAGAAAAAATGAATGTCCTTTAGATGTACCGCATTTTCCTCTGGAAAACAGAAACTCTCACTAATAGGATATTATACTCGATAAAAACAGATTGCTATAATTATAGTTGGTCTACATGCTGTATATTGATGTTTACTTCCAAAATGATTGTGAATAATTTCACTCGGTTCTTTAGATTCAGTTCTCAGATTGTTTATATTAGCTGTCACCATGCTGTGCAAAATCATCCCGTTGACCATGAAAATCAAGATTACGAATCCATGTTCGTCATAATTTTGTACGAGTTCCAAGCTAGAGACACTCTTTCAAGAATTTGATTCTGCAAAGAGATTTCTTGCATGCGAGTTTATTTGAACATTCGAGCTACCGTAGCCCCATACATGGTTTGAAGTAATCAGCCAGCGTATCGAAAACGTTTGGTTATAACTTTAAGAACGAAATGAGTGTAATCGAGGAAGACCGTCGCTTTCATTGTGACGTCACGAAACAGGTGGTTGGCGAAGTGAGAGCAGCGTAACGTGCGGTGACAGTGTCTGCGCCTTGCCAGCCCCGGCCCCTCGGCCCAGCAGATTTCGCTGACGTCATGAAATCTGGAAGATTGTGATTCCCTTCTGCTGTTGTTATCTGTCAGCACCTCATCCATGCAAATTAGTTAGACACGCCGTCGACAGGTTGCCGGGCCGAGACGCACACTCTTCGCTGCCTCTGGCAGGGGAGGGAAATATGGCCGCCTTTTTTTTGCCCGTCTCCAAAAAAAGTCTGGTATACCCCTTAAGATAATTCACCCAGACAGGCATTTCAAGCAGAGTCATATACACGGCCAAAAAGAGAGAAAGCTGTTAACCTGAAATCAATCTTCGCTTCATTATCAAAAGCAAGAGTCAAGGTGAAATCCCCGTAGTTTTTTTTTCTTTGTCTCTCTTTCTGTATCTTTCTTTTCAATCTCCATGCATGAGATAGAAAGGATCAGAAGTTGCCGTCTTTATAATCATCCGCACGGTCAGAGACTGCCGATATGTTATGTTAATTTAACAAAGATATATTCAGATGTAATATTTTTGCCTTCTTTGCATTGAGAATATCATTATCAAGAATAAAGAATTTTTTAACGAAATGAATGAAAACGAATCAACCTGAATGAAAAAAGTATGAGGAAGAACACTCACAGGAGTTATAAAGTAGCTTGTATTTTTGTAAGGTCCTTCAAAAGATTCCAAAATCATAAAAAGCGAAATAATTATCCATTTCCAAAAACTTTTCTTTGACACAATAAGTCACAATTAGCCTATTGTATTCTCTTAAACTTTGTTTTCATTGTCATAAAAATGAGCTGCATTGGAGCAAGGACATTAAACGAACACACATACATACACATGCATACACACAAACTTTACATCGTCCGGTGAAACCCTCCCCACATACCTGAGTTTATATGCTTGTTATCTGCGATATAAAATCAGTAACACATACAAAGCATCAATCTTGATTATTGACTCACGATTGCTCCAGCTTCTTTCAGTGATTGATCAATAATTAGCAGCGTTTTTCTTCACTTTGGTTATTTTCCCTAAATTTAGGAATTAAAGATGTCAGACACATTCTGTCCTGAGAAGGATCACCACTCGGTAGACAGAAGTGGAGAGTATGAAGATGCAGACATATTATGAAGAATATAGATATAACGTATACCATGCGGGATCGGGGCAAGGAAGCACTGTGAATTATAAATGATTATTCCATTTTCATTTCAGATCGATAGGGTAAGGATGTGATTTCTATTACGAATGACATTCAAGCGACTCGACTTTATAACATTTCATTCATAAAATTTGACTTCTCAGCGTATTAATTAGATGACATCCTTTCGCGACATATATTATACACGTGAGACGGATTTCGGATTTTTATACATATACATTAAGTAGTTATTACTACTGTTCTCATTGGCCTTGGTAATGGTGTTTAAATAGAACGATTAGCCGTTGAATACAACGTCTGAATATATAAGTACTGGTAATTTTGTGCGAGGGAGGGGATGTTGTTGTGCTTCTTTTGCCTCTGCTTTTCCTTCTGATGAAAGCAACGAATCTGACATTAACCTGGACCGACTGAATGCTCACAGGTAGTGCATGCATCCATTGGGATGAATTCATCTTTTTTGTACTCCCTGCAGGTTATTGCTTCTTATTCGCGCCTTTCCCTGCCTGCTGCTCCTCTAGCCTTGAGCGAGATTCGAATAAAAATCTGCGCCCGATTTAGAACAGTAGCACCATCATTTATTAGATTTAGGAGAAGATCTCCCCGTCCCAGGATCTCATCGTGTCGTGTCCGGAAGGCTTAAATGGACTTCTTTCCTTCTCGGCGATGATAAACGACACAATATTCCATGCTTTAAATCCGTCCGGAGAAAATAATGAAGATATCGCGTGGCATTCATTTCTGCATTTAGCCCGGCCGACATGAAAGCCCCGACCTCTCGGCGCTGGGCACGATGTTTCCAAAGCTCAAGGAGAGATCACCCCAAAAGTTGGAAAGATGTGCGGTAATTTGGACTTCTCCCCAGCAGTCGTATTTTTCCCTCCACCTGTATCAGCACATGCTTAAAGTTCGCCTTATTGAATATTGGCAATCACGTTTGGGCCCAATTACTTTCTGGATCTGCATCTTTTTAGAGGAAGAGAGATAGAGAGTGAGAGAAAGAGAGAGAGAGAGAGGAGGAGGAGGAAGAGGAGGAGGAGGAGTGTTGTGCCACTCTAGTCGAGTGATAAATGACGCGAGGTCTTTCTATAGCGTGACGGTCCGTATCATTTATCCGATGCTGGAGTTGTATGTTCGCTGTGCCCGAACATCAATTCAGCCAAAATGAAGATATCGTGAAACTGACAGCGCCCCCGCAGGGTGCGTAAATATATTCAGTTTCTTTTTGTCTCTCCGTTCGTGTACATCCATAGCGCCCACCAATGCAGCTAGAAGGCTGCATGTCCCTCCTTCTTCATCCATTGACAAAGTGAGTTTCATTTTCTTAATTCTCGCGGACAAAAAAACTTCAAAAGCTTTCATCTTGCCTCGATCACGTCATTCCTACATGTGCGTGTAAAATCAAACCAGAGAAACGAGTCGATAAACAGGACTATAGGTTACACGAGAACCCTTGAATTAATCATTGTTTGCTGTCCAATAAGTCAATTAGATGGAGGCAACTTAGTCCGTCCCCAGCCATCGATCTTCGCAGACGAAGGCCAGATATATCTTGCTCAAACTTTATTGGGAGGAGAAATACCGGCATAGGAGGAGTATAGCTCGGGGCAGGATATTTAGTGTCCTCCGTAAATTGTCGAAAGAGAGACATTATTAGAATTTTTTTTTACCCCATCCTACCCGTCTTCGACCGAAAATGTCGCACTGTTTGAACCGTTCATTAAGTTCTCGTGGAAACAGATGTCCTTTTTTTTCAGTATACCCTCGTTGAATTATATTTTCATTATTATGACGTTAAAAAAAAAGGATTAATGGTGAGATATCAAGAAAGTATAGGATACTACAAATTACCGGAGCATTAATAGCTGTTTATTGCACCATGCATATGTAAATTGGCTTTCCTGTCTACGTCATCGGATTGTCTCATTAGAATCATTCGAGCTCTTTCATTTCGTTCATCTAATTGACTAAGTAAAGCTTGGTTCACCAACACACACATGCATAGAGAGAGAGAGACACCCTGTATGGAGAGTCAAAGGGGGTGTCGCTCAAAATGGTGTCTCGTTTGCTCTGCACGGCTTTTTATCCTATCTCTGACAAGTGTCTACACATTAACTTAGCATTATGTTTACTTAGCACTTTACAGTGTGTAGTGATTTCTCTGCTTTATATAGTGTGTGATCCATGCCTCCAAGTTGCGGTGAAAGACAGATGAAATATATTTTCCTCAACGTGACGGGATAGCACGTGATAGTGACCGAGATGTCATGTTCTATCAGCGAACGCGTGAAATAGTATGATGATGCAAAATGGAAATTGTTCTGATACCGCTATACTCCACACGTGGTAATTTGTGAGCATCAATTCTTTCATTTTAAAAGAAATGTAGCAATCAAGTCAAGTGTAACGTGACCCTAGATTTAAAGTAAATAGATTCATGCATCATTCGCACATATATTACAAAGTAAGAACATAACGTTTCAATTACTCACAAGCAATTCTATGAAGCAAGGCACAATATCTATTCATAGTTGGAAGCACTTATGTCAACCTATTACGTTAAACAAGTTCAAGAGCGCGCTAGCAATTATGAAAACAGATCAGATTTGTACGTGGTTGTGACTGACATCATTGCTTTACAGAAACAGATAAAACTTGTTGGAGTCTCGTTATGTTCTGGTCCTATGTGAGCTATTGTCATTAATAAAACAAACTGTATGTTAGACTTCAACTCTAATTATCAAAGCCGTGTTGAATAGAATTGCACATTAAACGAGTTGACCAAAGCCGGATCTTCCCGATTGAGTTTTGGGATGATATCTCCCCCCCCCCCCCCACCTCCCCCCGTACAAACACATTCCAAAGAATAGAGAGAAGGGAGTACTTTATAAAGAAAGGAAGTTTTAGGTTATTGATTACTGTAATTTCTCGTGGGGTTGTCTTGTTTACATGTCTGATATTTTCATGAAGCAGTGTTCATCAGTATACATCGACAAATCCTGTTTACTGAGGACATCCGAACCGTCTTCATTCTATGCTTACTCTTCCCTTAAAATGGAATCTGATTGCTTCCTTATCACGCTCTGAAATTGATTTTGCCACGTTCAAGGATAATTAATTGGCTTTGTGCACCGGCGGGAACTGATTTGACGGCAAGGTTTAATATTCAGGTGTAGAGTTTAAAGTTCTTGGTGTTTGGTTTGGGTTTTGTTTGTTTATGTTGTTGTTGTTGTTGTTTGCTTGCTTATCTGTTTGTTTGTTTGTTTTTGGAGTGGTTTTGCGATTTGTGTTGGGTTTTTTTTAGGGGGGCAGGGCTTTTTCCCCTGAGATGTGGCTAATTGCCAGGTTTGCTTGATATCAAACTTTAGAAAAACTAACGTAAACAATAAGAATAAAAACAAATGTCTGGCCGAATGGGTTGCCAACATACTCAGCGACATCAAAACAACTGCAGCGATGACTATCCACTTCAACCATGAAATAATGCAGATAAAATGGTCCAAATCAATAACATTTAAAGGGTGTGTACAGTTCTGGTCGAGGTGAGGATTTAGCTTTTAACGTTTTGCGAGATATTCAGAAACCACTCTATGAGATGTCAAAGAGCATGCAGTTCTAAGGGGTATCAAAAGTTTATTCGAAGAAAATCGGTTTTGAAATGGCTGAGATATCCACAAACAAGGTGAAACAAAGAGATCCTAATAAAGTTGTGGCATGTCGCCTTTTATTATTATCACTTTTTTGGATATCTCAGCCATTTGAAAACCAATTTTCATCAAATAAACGTTGAATCCTTCTTGAAATTACATGCTCTTTCATATTTCATAAGAGGCTTTTCATTATCTCACTTAGGAATGTTCAAAACATGAATCCCCACCTCAACCAGTACTGTACAGTCCCGTTAACGCAGATTTCATTTCCAATATCACACAAATTCTTTCAAATACTATTATTACAATACCTCAAAGTAATACAAAATTTAATGACATACATTTGAAAACGAAAAGAAGAAATAAGCAAGTACACAACCTATTATCATGTTAAACTCTTTAAACAAAATCATCGGAACCACTGAAAATGTTTGTCGCAGTTAACATAAATTGTTGTCGATAAAGTTGTCCCTTGCAACCTGACGAAATGATCTGTCTCTTCTAGAAGTTTCTTTTCTTTTCTTTTTCTATTCCAGCACCGAGGGGGAGGGGTTCTATGGCAGCTGGCGGCTACACTGTGCTGTGGAGCTCGCTGCTGCCGTGCATGCTGTGGTGATTGTTGCCGTCCACATCACTCCTCCTTTCAGGATCTCGCCGACGACTTCGATGACGACGACAACGTTGACATTCCAATATCGCCGGGATACTCTAGCGACATACCGTCATCGACGTCCCACTCGAGACTCAACTCCACAAGCTCGCGACGATCATCATGCGGCGAGTCAAGACGAAGCTCGACGCCCGTTTCGGAATATTCGAGCTCTGGCTATCGCCGGGGCAGCAGCACACCCGTTCCCATTATAGACATGAAACCGATCGAATTCTGGCCCCCTAATACAAGCCAGGAACCGGTCCAACCACGCCCACTGACCCGTAGGTACACCAGTGATCTCTCTTCCTTCAGTGATGCCGACAAGATCGAACCAAAACTGTACGAAGTTAACGAAAACGAGGAGGACCTCACCGACGAGGAGAAAGTAGCTCGCTTCAAACTCGGAAAAATTCACTTCGCGCTCAAGTACGAAGTCAACGAGGGTCGATTAAATGTACGTATCATCAAAGCGCGCGACCTGCCTCCTCCGATGTTCTATGATTCCAGTAAACAAGACTTGTCGCATTCCAATCCTTACGTGAAAATTTGTCTGCTCCCCGACCAGAAGGATTCCCGCCAGACGTCAGTGAAGCGGAAAACACAGAACCCAAACTTTGAGGAGAGTTTTTGTTTCAACTTACCTCACCCGGAGGCGCAAAGACGAATGTTGTTACTCAGCGTCCAAGATTTCGATAAGTTTTCTCGGCACTGTGTCATAGGGCAGCACACGGTAACATTAGCTGGACTTAATCTCGTGAAAGGAGGTCACTATTGGAAACCCCTGCAACCACCGAATCAGGTGAGAAGAACATGACCAAAAAAACAAACAAACACACAAACAAAAAACAAACACAACACAAGCCTTACACCTAGCAATACAAAATGTTGTACGTTTTATATTATAGAACCTCGATATGGGGAGACCACTGTAAACACTATAGAGGTCGAGTCAAACGAATATATCTATGAACATTTCTCATTACCAAGCCACACGGAAATTTACTGAAACGCTAAATGTTACTGTGGTAACCGAATTGTCCATCTCATAGCCTGTCAGGAAGACGTAGTAAGCTCATGATGAAGAGCTTCTCAAATTCAAAACTTTTGTCCCTTTTACATCGTCACAATGCATAGTACTTTGTTTTAGCATGATACCTAAGGAGACTTTTAGTTATATTTGGCTTCTTAAGGCACGTTGTCATTAACCAAATTGATTTCATGAAGATTTTATGAAATCGCTGCTCTTGCATGGATCCCACTCAATTTCAGTGTAATTGAAAAGTGCTCTGTATTCGGGTATCCGACTGAATTGCTTTTAACCTCTCCTCGGACCTGTTCATTGTATAATACACTTCACTATAATCATTGCTGTAATTAACGTGCGGAACTAATATCATTTCAACATATTGTTTATTCATGATTTAAAAAGAATACAAAATAAGTACAAAAGCGACAAGCGACAGGGTGCTCCATTACGAGATTACTGATTTCTACTGTAGAGCAAAAACAAAAACAAAAACACCCACCTATAGATATAGTTCATTACGTTTGCCATGTCCGGTCGTACTGATGGTGGTTTATGTTATATTAAGAAGATAAACCTACGTCCAGAGAGATCGACGAACCGTCAGCTTTCTTATCAATGCAGACATGTTTAACGTGTTTTCTCGTTGTTCTTTTTATGCGACTCTGAAGTTTTGTTGTTGACAAGAGTTATTGAATGAGAGCACGTACCATATGTAAATAGGGGATCTTTCCGTTTCGGACCGAAGCCCTGAAGAAAGCTAGTGACGCATCAAAAATTTGGTTCAACGATTAAAAGTTGTTGGAGGTTGATGCTGCATCTGTGTGTGTGTGTGACGGAAGGAAAACTTGCAGTATAGACGTTGCAGTGATGTTCAGTCTTGCCTTTATTCCCCGAGCTTTCGGCTGTTTCACCAGCCTTTTTCAAGGGCTTGATGAGACATAACATAAAAGCAAAATAGCAACCAATAGCTACCAACGTCTATACTGCAAGTTTTCCTTCCGTCACACATATACCAATGATGCAGTACCCACCACGTACGAGGCCAAGCCCACTTCACATTATATATATATATATATATATATATATATATATATATATATATATATGATATATCAATGATATTTTAGTCACGTAAACATCATGCTGTAGGTGTGGTGTCCCAGAAGTTTAGCGAACAATAAGGATTTCGTTAGCACTGACGTCACTCTGAGTACAGAGATTGTATTCAAAATAGTTTCTCTCTTCCCAGGTAATTCATTCCTCAATCATTTTACAACACGATGCATGTTCGCCTATATGCGTGATGTATTACATACTATAAAGCAAGCTTTCGTTTTGTCGCAAACGCCAGTCTGCACAGTAACGCCCATAGGCAAAGTACATGCTCTCTGAAAAGTTCAATCTTTACGCTCGAAGAGTTCTATTACTCTTAATTTCAGCGACTGGTGAGAGTATCTGCTGTTTTGACAACAATTTTGCACAAAATTAACTTCTAAGGAATGTTTTGGGTTTTCAACGCAGTGTCCTAAAAGAAATAGCTATAACATAATCACACTATCACAACTAATAATAATCACCAGTAGTGGTAGTAAATGTTGTTGTTGTTGTTGTTGTTGTTGTTGTTGTTGTTGTTGTTGTTGTTGTTGTTGTTGTTGTTGTTGTTTGAGTAGCAGTGCCGTCATTGAAATAGCATTATAATTTTTTGTTGCAATGGTTATGACACTCATAACAAAGATAATAGTTTTCAGTTATGACAACAGACCATTTTCGTAATTCCACTTTGCGCATGAGGAGAAAAAAAAATGTTATTTGTACCAACAGGCATTTTGGTTTGTAAATTCACCGAGATAAGCATCTGCGGTGTGATGATTCACGTCATCCGTATAAATACATTGTGCTTTCAAGCACATCCACCAGACAGTAAGCCCGGTATTTGGCAGTATTAAATGGGGAAAATCTTAATACATTCAGGGGAAAACATTGAGATATACAGCATGCTTCACCAGGTGTTAATAGAAAGCTCTTTCTGGTCACCTGCTCTGCGCAACTTTATTCTTGTTTGAAAATCAATTTCATAAATTGTTTCGTCAGGCCGGCTCATGCATTATGCTCCTTTCAGAACAAGTGAAGTGCTTAGCCAACTGAGAAAAAAAGAAAGGTCATTTGAACCAATGTCCCCATGAGCTAGTTACGAACTGGCTTATATGACATGGAAAGACTCAACACAGGACTGGCATGAACACGAGCAGTATGTACGGTCTGGTGGATGACAGCCCGAGTTTATATCATATATTGTCCATCAAGCACCGTTCAACAATTTCATGATTACTACCACGTGATAATGGGTTATTAGACAAGTTCTCCCATGGGCAGAATACTGGTATCCCATTAGCAAGCATTTTTCGAGTAAACAAATGCCAAACGACATCAAACGATAGCACGTTATATTCAGCGCAATCGAATGATTTCATTTTAGAATTTTGCAGGATGCTCAAAATAGGAGCGTCGGAAAAATTTTGATGCGAACGGATATTATGTGATTGAGGAAAGCAGCGCCCAATGAAATCGGATAGGTAATGCTACGGTCACAAAGGTTCGTACGAACGATGCGTTCGTACGAATGTCACTGTTCGTACGAATTCTGGAGTTCGTAGAGATTCATAGATGGGGCACAGATTCTTACGGCCTTCTTACGAATTTCGTACGAACGCTGTTTAATTCGCAAGAACAAATAGAATTGTGTACCTACGCCTTAACGAGTCCCATACGAACGCCTTACAAACTCGAAGGGTTGTTCGTAAGAACGCCGTAGAATCTCCGTTCGTAAGGCATTCTTACGAAAGACGTAAGAGCCCTCTATGAACGACTTAAGACGTTCTTACAATCATCGTAAGAATAAGGCTTCAAGAATTGTCTCTCGACCCTACAAAATCTTGCGTAGTTGTTACGATGTTCGTACGACGCCTTACGAAGAGAGGGTGTCGTACGAAGTTAAAAAACAAATCTTGGACAAGACCATCGACTAGGCTACGAACTTACGAACGGTCTACGAACGCTGGTTTCGTACGGCCTTCTTCTGAAGATCTTACGAAACTGTCTATAAAGCGTTCGTTCGGCGTTCGTAGCAGTTCTTAATGGTATTTGTGACCGAGCCTTAATGTGCGCATGAGGTGCAAAAGCTGCACCGTGCGTCCTCCGGTCTAAGGTGGTGATGCTGCCCCCATGGCCGTGGATGAGGAGATTTGAGGTATTATACATTTCCAAAGTATAGGGGCCCTAATACCGTCACCCTGCGTAAAATTGCTACAAGCGCACTTAACAAAAATGTACGCCCGGTGCGCTTGAAATTTTGCAGGGTTACTACAACCAGGCAAACTGAAGTGAAAACTGAACAGTTTTTCTTGAAAAACATAAATTTACACAAGGAATACGTGTTATAAGTATCATCACGGTTACCCGCACACGTCTTTTACGTGCTTTGTCTATGGGAGCGCGGGGTGACGCACAACTATTCCGCATCGTTCGCGTTTGACGACGATAGCCGCAAATTTCCGGTATCGATCACTGAACTTGTCGTTCCATTGGAATCTTCAGCATTTTTCCTGTATGTGAGTGGGATTTTATAGAATTTCATTGACGTAATGTGATATGAACAGGCATAAACATTAACTGTGACGAGGTGCGGGTCACTCAACTATACTTTGAATTACCCATGTCATGTAACGATACTTTATTATATAACGGATGATGACCTTTGTTCTCGAGAGTGGCCAACGCAGAATGCTTTAAGTTACGTTTCAGATTGCCGGTGCTATTTAGAGGAGATTATAAATCCCTCCAACTTCGCCAGGGGACTCATTACCTCCGTCATTGTATTTCAATCTCTTCTCTTTGGTCGCTCCTACTCTGGTCATTATCTAAATGATAGCTTGTGTGGAATATGGACGTAAAGACGCGACCAGTCACTGCATATCAATCGTCTTTAACGTCTATGAAAGACCTGTATCACAATTTTATGCAACTTATTTAGTCTGCACAAACGCTGGATATCCGATGTTTTCAATGTTAATACACATTGAACATCAAATAATTCACTGTATTTACATAAAATGTTTTCTTGAGTGGTACTATATAGATAATGATTGACATTTTAGGAAACACACTGAATGAGTCATTCGAGTGTTCGAAATGCTAATAAGAAACTCTTAAACTTGGAGCTTGAAGATTCTGTGCACTTCTGACAGCAAAAATCATCATACTTCTCACTAAAATAGGGGTAAATTAAAGCACTTCGAGAGTAACGCAAACGTTTGATTTCAATTGAGTTCAATTTCAATTCTTTAGCCATATTTGCATTACACACACACACGCACGCACACGCACACACACACACACACACACACACACACACGAACAAATACAAACAAACAAACAAACAAACAAACAAAAGCAAGCGGAAAAGCCCTCGGAGAGCGCAGACCTATGCCAAGCAGCTCAATTCCACCCACAGGATCCAGACGATCATCTGAATCGCTACCAAAATTTAGTAATCTTTTTGTTCTGTCATTACCAACTTTTCCTGAAAATTTCATCCAAATCCGTTAATAAAGTTTTGAGTTATTTTGCAAACAGACAAACAAACCAACACCGGTTGAAAATAAATAATCTCCTTGAAGGAGGTAAAAATTCCCGCATCTAGGTAGCTATGCGCTTCTTTAACCTATTTCAGTACCTTTGTACCTCTTAAGTGCCCTTGAAACGCGCTGCCTCTTTTTTTTTTTTTATTTATACAAGAATGATCTCACGTGGGCGGTATTCCCAGAATGTTCCCATAAAAGAATAAATGTTACAAATGGTCCGCTATCACGTGATCATGTTTATCCAATAGCCGAGTGGTATTTGACCAACCCATGTAACGGTACCCTGTCATTGCCTGTGTATGTCAACATTCAGGCGTAGGCGTACATATTCTATGATCTTAGGTATTGACATGACTGCACGGCAAACAAAGTGTACAAGTTTACAGTATTATTGAATCCTTGACATCGTGCGAATCGGGTTAAGATGGCACGCTATTCAACATTATGACATCCTTATGCACAATAATAATTTTATAATCCCTCGAGTACAATGCGAATTTTCTCAAACTGGCAGCTGAATATGTGCCTATTTTTGCATCTATGGCATACACAGAAATCACGTGATGATTCTCTCAACAGAATTACTAACGCGCAAAGGAATACAATGTAAGATAAACTTAGGGGTGTGGTGACAGAAAGTAGAATTTCATACAAGTGTACGTGTCTTCGTCTATATGACAATGGAAACGCTCAGAATATTTGGGACTGACATGCAAACCGACCGTGTTATTTCCGCAGATTGTTTCAAAGACATACAGAATGTTCTAATATTATTGTCTCCAGTATCCATTTATGATTATACAGAAATCTCAATACTGCATGTCTTATAATGTGAACTGCCGTCTAAATCAGCAAAAAGAAAATAATGCCAGAGTCAATATTTCCAAAATGCTGAAATCATTATCCAATGACCTATAAAACTGTCAACTTTTGGATATGCATAAAACATGATCATTGGAAAACAGACGCCACCCTTACAGTAAGTTCGCACAAGTAGTTTAAATCTGCAGAGAATCTGTATGTAACTTATCGCTTCAGCATTGTAAAGCAGAGCGTATGTCGCGCAATGTCCCAAGCGTATTATAGTAGCTCCCAATGCACGAGCCCATGGTTTGTGTGGTCATTACGAGATCCGCCAAGCTCGGGCTTCAAAAACCTTTGGTATGTGCTGAGAGGTATATTTATTTTGCAATGATCCTCTTGAGGTTGTTCCTACGTGTTGACGGGTAACCGTGTGCCGTTGCCATGGATAATTTAGGGGCCTTTCAGCTTTCGGCAGTGAGCGCGCTTCACAATCGAGAACACAATAAATTTGCTCACTTCGATTTTTGTGTGTTAATTTGCATCACTACCTCTTATCTCCTTTCCCTCTCTCTCTTGCTCTCTCGCTCTCTCCTTTCCCCTCCCTCCCCCTCTCTGTGTCTCTCTTCCTCATGATAATTCTATTTGTGTATATTGTGTGAATGTTTGTTCAAGTGCCAGCTCCTTTACGTGTGCCTATTTTGATAGCGATGCTGAGCGAGGGTACTAATTATTACTATACAGTTAGCTTCGTCGACTTGGATGGCTGTATTCAGCATGTTTGACAGGATTTCTCGTAGCTAATAGAGAATACGAAATCCAGTCATGGATATTCAATTCATTTCTCTCAGATGTGACTTCCTGACCTTTAGCTTTCAAAGAATGTATATTGGAAGATAAAGATAATGACCAGTCCGCCCCGACAGACCGGTAATTGATTCACAGATCAACTGTGTTTGATTTAAATATACATATACATGTACATTGTATAATACCATGTATCTCAGGGCTCGACATGTTAGACACCAAATTTCCAAAAAGGTTCTTTTCTGGTGGCCTAATCGGGCAACTGTAGATTCAAAATGGATTGTTATGTATATATTATTTTTGTCGGGCCATCAAAAGGTAATATTTAAAGCTTTTAAATGTTCGAACTGGCAACCAGAGAAATAAATTAGTGTCAAGCCCTATTACATATATATTTCCGGGTTTTTTGTTTGGTTTTTTTTTTTTGCTTTTGCAGACATCAAATTCTATCATATTGGTGTAGATAATCATCTGTATAGATTTTATTACATCATGGATGCGATTAGGCTGAAGTTAACTTAAAATGACTTCAAGCAAGAAATGGCGGCTGGAATTGAAATTTGCTTCTTCTGTTGAGGTATGGATTCTCCCACGATGGTGGCGCCACGATGCTGGAGGGGAAAACTTGTAGAACGATGGTATATTTATCATATTCACAATATTATAAAAACTTGTAACCACTCCCTCAAGGTTTCCAGGCTTTCCTCTTGATGATCAACTTCTCGATATCCTCTGTCTTGTTTTCCATCTTTCATTCTTCTGTTTTTTACACTTGGTTTCTGATGATGACATTCGTTACACAACGGACAGAGAGTATCTTGGTTGTTTTGACTTTTTGTCAGTTTTTTTTTTCCGTTTCTTCCTCTCTTTCAGCATATTAATTATCCCGATTGCTAAGACATCATCAAATTTCATCGGGCTGAATTGTCCCGCGGGAATTCATCATCTAGATTATCCCCTGCGTGTGGGATGTCATCTCGAATTTCGGAAGACTGTGTCATAAAATTGAAGTCTATCATAGGACTATGTACCCTAGGAGGCTAGTCATAAATTCGATATCACTTTGACGTTTGAAGCAGTCTGCTTTCTAATTATGCGTCCAAGCAGCAATATATATATATATATATATATATATATATATATATGTACATGTTCTTTTCTCTCTCTCTCACTCTCTTCCTCTTCATCAAGAAAAACATAATCTATTCATGTAGCATACAAACTTCTTTGTTTGAACGTTCTTCACTTTTAAAAAGCACCTAAATATTATTGAAGAAAAAAATACAAAGTCTCTTAATTGGATTATGATTCTCCCACGTGAAACAACTTCAAGTTAGGATCAAGTATATCCATTAAAATACTCTTTTTTATCTCTCTTCTCTGTCTTTCTCTTTCTCCCCCTCCACTAAGCTTACTGATGTCTATACTCCAAAATGTTTCTTTTCGCTCTTCCATTATTTTGTATTGTATTCCTGTATCGTATCATGTTTCATTTCAAATAGGATTTTTTTTTTAGTAACTTCATGGGGGATTGGCAAATGACGACAGTTTGACCGTCCATGAGGGAGCATTTCTTTCAGTGGATTCCCTCCATTTTCCCGGAAGTATCTTATTCATGTTAGAAGAAATGAAAATCGTTTGAGGATTTGCTCATATTCATTACATTGTGCCGAACATTGTAGTGATGTATATCAGTGCCGTATTCTCTGTTTGGTGTGTTTGAAAAGGAAATAAAAAGTTGATATGAGATTTATCCAAAAATGCACTCCAATTTTGCATCTCCAAGCGAAAGTTTGCGAGATGAAATCACCAAGCTATGCTATGACGAAATTAGAAGTCACGTTGGCCCTCTCTGTCGGGAGCCAATAACCTTAAGGCGTTAAAGCTTCTTTTCTTCATCCGCTTATTGTAACTCCCTTCGACGTGCAGAGTTAATCATAACTCGGATGAAAAGATAAATCAATATTCTAATCCATCCCCTATAATCAGGTTACAGTTTCGATGACCTTGAACGCCTCTGCATTAGGACAGGGGAAAGACCTACGAGGAAGAGAAATTTTACAAACGCGCTGTGATCAATGCAACAATGATAATCTTCCCATATACAGTACCTACGTTAGCCTCTTTGGGGTAACAACAAGCCAAACAGTTCATTATTCCAAAGGTACGTTATTCCAAAGGCTTGCTCTTCCGATGGTTCGCTATTCGAAGGTTCGTTATTTCGAAGGTTCGTAATTCCAAATTTGAAATGAATTCCGTTATTCCGAAGGTTCCGTAATTCGAAAATGAAAGGTTTGTTATTTGGAAGCTTCGTTAATCCGAAAACAAAATAAGGTTCGTAAATCCGAAGGTTCCTTAGTACGCGCTTTTTTTTTTTCGAGAACTTTATTCATTTTCGGATTAACGTATCTTCAGAATAATAAACCTTATTTCATTTTCGGAATAAGAAACTTTCGGATTAAAGAATATCTAGGTATGCGCAATTTGCGCGTTTTTGAATAAGGAACTTTATTTCATTTTTGGATAACGAACCTTCGGAATAACGACCATCACCCGTTACAGCATACGGTTGCAGCCGGGTGTAGGCCAAGCCGTAATTATTACGTAACATCGCAGGGAGTCTACTCGTCTAAGGGTCAATAGGGAAATTAAAGGTAGCACAATCAAACGTGTCTGAGGACGTTTCAACAAGACAGGAATTCTACCGAGAATTTCATCAATTGTGCCATGTGGTATCGGGCAAATTGACCGCTTCAGTTCAACATGAACAAAATCTGACCCTCAAGAGGTCAATTACCCTCCCTTGTATAACGTCATACAGTGTGTACCTGGCAGTAACAATTGTATGACCGTGATTTTATTACGGCCGTCCTCATGCTCTCATAATAAAACCGACCGCAATGTGTATTACACTTTGATTTTCACGTAAAGAACCTGACCCATTGTGCCGTTAAGAATGTGTGACTGAATAATTCTGTCTGTGTGTCTTAACTATCAACAGAGTCATTCAAAGTTCTCCCTTCGCTAAAAAAAAAAAGCTATCCTGAAAGTATTGATACATTTACTAAACGGTGACATCTTTGGATGCTTCCACTGCGTTCTTCGATCTGGGGCCTGTTTCATAAAACTTGTCATCAGTGACAACTGCCACATTTCTATGACAAATTTGTTCTCAACCAATCAGATGCAAGGATTACAGTAGCTTGTCACATCTATGACAACTTGTCACTGATGACAAGTTTTATGAAACGGGCCCCTGGATGTATAATTGCTGAACATAACAGCATGATTAAGTTCAGTTGCAGATGGCCCTCGGTCAAATTTTATAGCCGTGTTCTCACGTATCAGATGGATAAAGTTTTGTGACAGTCCATCCTGTTTTTTAGGTTAAAGGTTGCGAAACAAACAAACTGATGTTGCTAACTACAAATGAAAATCTATTATGCTACAGAGCTTCGGAAATTCTTTGAAGCTACGGGAACGAAGAGAGAAAATACCACTGTTTCATCAGATTAGAAACACATTTAGGGGACTTTTCAAATGCTCCATTTGGAGGTTGGAGGAGATATTAATTAGCAAATGCCACATATCTTGGCCCAGTTCGAGGCGAATCTACCTCTGGAAGACAACAGAAGGGCGTGTTGCCACTCTATTCACGTGGTTAGGTAGCCCCCCTACGTCATACGAGATAATATGTATCATTACCGCTCTCTCAAACACAGAACAACCCAGGTCGAGGGGAAATTCTACTATCATTGAATTACCTGCCCAGCGCTGGCCGGCTAAATGTTGACGTCATAAAGGCCAAGCAGCTACTGCAGACAGACATAGTGGGTGGCTCGGGTAAGTAAATTAGCCTTACTTCAAGTGTGATACGATAATTTTTAAATGTCTCTGGAATGCATAGGTATAAAACGTTTGTGCAGAAGAATCGCCTATGAGTGTTTGGATATATTGTGATTGATTCAAATTGCAGTATGTTCAATAATTTTGTTTCTCGTTGTGGCAGGCCTACTCCTTACGGGAGATACGGGAAGGCTCGCACAACAGCCGAAGCGCCACTGATCCATCGTACCCTTGATCTAGTGTATTCTCGTCACAAAGTGTAAACACATTTTACACGTCTTCCCAACGCTTACGAATGGCTTCTTTCCTGGTTTGACCTTCCCCGCTCAGTTGGCAAACATTTCAAATTCTGGCGAGAAAGGATGCACATCTCAATGGGTTTTCAATGGTAACATTGCACTTTGCAATGAATGACTACGATGCCAAATCGAATTCCTTCTGCGTGTTGCTTTTTTTTTTCCTCTCCCACCAGAAATGCTTCCGCCAGAAATTGAAAGAAATTACCCAATCTTATCAAAGACGATGGAGGGAAAGAGCGTTGAAACCATTTTCTCTCGCGAGATAAGCTCAATATTCTTTGTTTCCTCCATGATGGATTTATTTGTCGACATTTATTTGTCACGTGAAGTCACCTCGGAAGGTGTCCCCCCCCCCCCCCCCCCTCTGGTTTTCAGAGTACCTCGACCAATGCACTTCTCTCCCAGCTATTTTTTTTCCAGTTATCAAATCGTCTTTTCTTTCTGGGAAGCGATAGCAACAACTCTCCTGAGATCTTTTTTAAATGCTATTGTATTATTGGATTTGCCAGCAGTAAAGGTTCTCTGTACGCTTGAACGTCGCCACCAGAAGCGCGTTTCCTTGAAGGCAGTATGAGGACGAAATGGCCGCATTGGAATGAAGTGATGCGAGCCCTGCCCAGCCCGTTGCTAGGAGATTTGTCTCCAGTTTTTGCAGTCAAGTTGAGCATGTTGAGCGAGGACACGCTGCTGCTGCACAGAGCCAGTCACCAGACCAATCTGGTTTGCAGAGCTGCTACCAATTCCCGGAATTAATCGTGCAAGACGTGGAACTGGCTGTATTCTCGCTTTAAAAAAAAAATGCATTTTCTTTCTTTGTGTTATTAGTATTTATGTGTATCACATTAGAATTGTTTCGATCAATAACCAAAACCACTTGGAATGACGCTTTTCCCCCTCTATTTTTATTACTATTATGTTCCCCAATCGCAGGCAACCATTCATACCAAGTGAAGTTGAGAGAAAGTCTGCACTTTAAGAAACATTATGCATGCACGAAAGTACTCATATTTCAGCCGATGCACATTACACATGTGAGATAAATATAGCCTTTAGTTAACTTTTGCATACGCGGCCAGATGCTTTTTTAGGAGTCGAGAATAATCGGGCGTACAGAAACGGTGAATAGCAGCAGGTGCATGCGGCATAGATTTGACACGTGCCGAAAGAAATCGCCATATTCGTGCTAAGAGAAACCTGTTTATGTTAAGACTGATCTGGAAAGAACGGGAAAAAAGAAGGGGAAGAGGGAGACGAGGCAAAGAAAAGGAAAGATGGAAAAAGAAGAAGCAGATGAAGGAGAAGAAGGAGAAGAAGGAATGAAATAAAAGTATATGAAGAAGAATATAAAGAAGTAGAAAAAGAACACGAAGAAAGAAGAATGATACTGAAATCGGCACATCGAGTATGCTGAAGATGACTGCAATATATTTATTACGACAACGACGACGATAATGATGATGACGATCATAACCTTGATACACGTCAGAATTTACGTAACGTACTTTGATTTCGAGGAGCCTTTTCGAGCTCTTCCAGTCCAGCTGGGACTACGGTGCGAACATGGGGAAATTGCATGAATTGTAACTTCCACATGTTTGACTTCATAACTTGTCGGATTTATTTGCTCAGACCAGCACGCCGCTTGATCTATGACATATGAATTATATTGTAATGAGATGTATAATGTATCCCGTTTTTATTATTATTTTTTGACTTATGTGGATATCTCTGTACTTTCATGTACATTGTGCATTATAATGTTATTGATTATGTTGCGATGGAGAAAGAGAAAAATGAACTTGAACTTGAACTTGACCATAGGCAATGAGCGCGTGTCTTTTCGTATACTTCATCGCCATATCGAATGACGTTTTACATAAATCATGTTCAAGAACATAACGATAAATGTTATTATAACAATCACCACCTCTTTGGACATTCTGCAGATCCCTTCGTCAAACTCCAGTTAATTAGTGGACAGAAGGTGGTTAAAACAAAGAAGACGTCGACGAAGAAAAACACTCTCGACCCCGTGTTCAACGAGACTTTCAGCTTCCACGTGAACCCGTCATCACTCGGTGACGTAAGCCTACTGATCTCTGTCTGGGACTACAACACGAAGAGCCGGGACTATTTTACGGGACAAATCATCATGGGCACGATAGCTTCAGGTAGGATGAAAGAAATATCGCTTGTTGTTTTGTTTTTTTTCCTAGAAGTCAGTCGCTTCTCATCATAGCTGAATCTAAGATGGAGAATGACGTTCAGACCTGGCTTTTAGAGCAAGCCCAAATAAGCAAACATACATCGTATTAGACTGAATCGAACATGTCCGTTGCAGAAAATGATATAGGCTGTGAATTACTGGCCATTTCATGACAGATGGCCTTTGGGATTATAGTCGATGTGCTTTTTTTTAATTCAAATTCATGAATTTCAATCGCTGTGCTTTCATTTTTTTCATGAGTGATGTTTTGGCAAAAAGTAATAAACAGAGCTGTTGTAGCTGTGCCACAGAAGTTATTCAAACCGGACGCATATGAGAATGAAGACTGTTTGAAGACTAATTAATGAAAATCTAATTGGAGTAATGCTAAAAAAACAAATAATGCTGCAGTTGCATTCTCCATGCGATCCCGAATCGTTTGATATTATACACTCTCATCACTTTGCTTGTTGTAGAGAAGGTGAATACAATCATTTTCCCACTATGCGCATTCAAATGCAACAGGAAGCAATAATTGTCACGTTTAACAAAAAATCGACCGAGTTTGAATAATGATAACAATTCCAAGTTACTTGTACAGTATATTATGCTATCTATGTTTTGTGACAAACCTGTTGACCTTCGTTAACGCTAGCACTGTTTCAAACTTAAGAAAGTAATTAATATGGTATTTACCCACGTTGCCTGATGAATTATTAATTTGGCGGATATAACACATATCCACGTCTGGGGGTCATTGACCTCAGTATCGAAACCTGATTAAAACTTTTACAAAGTTTTTTGATCGTTATCTTATTCTACCAAATCTACAACGGACCGTACGTATTTTAAATCAAATATGCCAGTTATAGAATTCATGTAAAAGGAATTTCAGCAGTCTATTCTACTATGTTTTCCTTTTCATCTATCTCTCCATGTTTGGATAGAAATGCCAGAGACGTATCAAAATCTACGGAAAGTACTCTCACCATGAACTCTTGCTAATTATTGATTCTTTCTTTCCCTTTCTCTCTCTCTCTCTCTCTTTCTTTCTTTCTTTCTTTCTTCTTCTTCTTCTTCTTCTTCTTCTTCTTTTTATTCTTCTTCTTCTTCTTCTTCTTCTTCTTCTTCTTCTTCTTCTTCTTTTTATAGCTATCTTTCCCAGTTTGCCTGGCACTATATGAATGAAGATAATGTGATTTAATTTCATTCAGGCAGTAAAACATATGTAATTTCAAATCGGTTGAAAACACTAAATTGATTATTTTTCCGCATGCCTTGTCTCTTTACTCTAGGTCACAGCGAGGTCACTCACTGGCAACGCATGCGCAGTTCACAACGAACCCCTGTGGCGCAATGGCACACACTGCGCACGCGTGAAGACTGTGAGAAAGTTTTACCTCACGCCATGTTGGTCTCGTAATTTAGGCCAGACAAGTGGAGGCAGAGAATGGAGCTCGCCACAGAGTGGATTGTACTTACATGGGAGAAATCATATCAGCAGCAACAACCTAAAAATCATGATTTTTATCTTTCCTCTGGGTGAATTCAGACTCATTCCCAGACGCTCTATGTATTCCAACTCTACCAAGTCTGCCGATGCTCCACAAACAAATAATTCAAACACATTGCCAACGTCGAGTCGTTAAAGCACAAGAAACGTGAAGATTTCGATATACCTTTGATACGTCACATTTTATCCATGTTAGTCAAAACAACATGTTTTCGTGTCAAATTGAAATGACTTTGTATCTATTGTGACATGTTGGACCACTTTACATCAGTTAACTAAATCACTTCTTTGTATTCCGACTTTGATATCAAATTATTGAACTCTACAACGTGAGTGTATACACACTGGAGGTAGCCCAATTTTGGGAGCTCTTTGAGATATCACTGAACATCATTTTAACATTTTATTTGGTATCAAATAGTGTCATATACTAGGTCATGAGAAATGAAAATACAGCGTATTCTTCCAATGTCATCCTATCCTGCTTTCTTGGAGTATGAGAGGTGAAGTCTGTAGTCTGCACCAAAAGAAAAGTAAATTATGAAACAAAAAAATTGTTCATCACTATGAATGTTTCATGTTGTTTGGCAAATCGTCTTTGAAATGGATCTACCATTAGTCCTCGTATTTCATGACCTCCATGTTGACTTGCAACTGAGGGCTACTGCCTTTGCAGAGTTATGGTGTATGGAGAAGGTGATCTCTGAATAGTCAGGACGGAATACACTGTGCTTCATGCCTCGGCGATCTTCTATCAGTACTGCGAAAACAGCGCCTCCACAAAAATGGAGGCAACACAATATTATATACTGACACATGTTGTGATATGCCATGTAGAAGGGAGTGTATTATAATGGGGGCATCTTCTATCTGACATATTTGGATGTCCAAAATACGAGTGCAGGTGTTTGGTAGCATCAAAGTCATTGAAATTGTTGTTGCTCGTTTGAATATTGTTTGGTTTGTTTGTTGTTGTTTTTTTTTTTGGGGGGGGGAGGGGAGGGGAGGGGGTTGCGTGGAATCCACTTTTGCTGAAATGAAACTTAAAACTGACAAAGGAGAACATGACTCGATTAAAAGAGAATGGTAATTCTCCCACACACACAAAAAAAAGATTTCAAAAATTATTGTTTTATCATGAAGGTACCACAAAATGGGGGTGGATTTTCTATATCCACATACACGTGCATAGAATTGCTGTTATCCGTCAGGTTAGCCCGGATAACAAGTGGAGACATTTTTGTGAGTCGTATTTCATTGAAAGATTGTTCACAAAATGTGATATTGTTTCTGGGTGTGTACGTGTGTGTTGTGTGCTTTATACACGAGCGCGCTCGCTCATAACGTGCGTGAATGTGTAAAAGTAATGTACTTGTACCGGTACATGTTCGTATAATGTGCGAATGCATGCGTTCGTGTGCGTGTGTGCGTGTGTGTGTACGCGTGTGCTTGTTATCCGTATGAACGTGTGGGGGTGGAAAAAGAAACCCTACATATTCGTCGGTGGTAGGAGAAGACTAACTAATGTGGACAGGTAATAGCCTAACATTCATAGCATTATGGAAATGTTGTGGTTGCCGATGTCTTTAAAAATATCAAAACGTTTCGCGCTTCACAACAGGAATGACGTCTAATGAATGAGGAGGAATTCAAGGAGCATTAACATTTCTCGTTGCAATGCCAGGGGGCAACGTAAGATCAAACTGGGGAAATATACAATTTCTTTTCCTAAATACAAAAACAACCTCGACAGGAGGGTATTACTCAAACAATTGTGTTCCCGTTGTTGTCGTGTTAGTGTTTGTATTATTGACATGGTGGAAATACCGTGCCACTGAGGGCATTAGTTTGTTATTTCCATTAGCGTAATGAGGAGACAGTGTGTATTGAGGCATTTCTATTACTAGACGACAGGAATTATTGTGCATTGACACCTTGATTTCGTTATTGGTGTACGTAACTACGTTGCTCCTTTACTTAACGAGTTCCAATCACCTTCACATATTTCTACAATGGGGGGGGGGTGTTTTGTTTTTGTTTTTGTTTTGTTTTTTAGTCGGGTCGTGCAAGTTTTCAACATTGTCTGCAGTGTTTGGTAAACAAAAGGAAATTGATTTGTGAAGATTGAGTCGTATAATATGACAATCTGCTTGTTTTATATTTTGAGAGAAAGAGATAGAGAGAGGGGAGAGGGCAAGAGAAATGTAACGGGCATTGCTGTTCGCTATTAAGTGTTGCTGTGTCTTCACAGTTTGTCGAAAGGCTGTTCTTTCCTGTGTTGTGATGTACTGTCCTGACTCGTTTGTATACGAGAGGATAAGCCATGAATCTTTTACTGACTCCGTAGATTTATATTCTCAGTGATTGAATACGAATGTCTGCATCACGCGTTTTGTTTCCACCACTTTGCGCCGCTTCGTTTTATACAAAAAAACAAACAAACAAACCCACGACAAACACGATTATGACGAATGACGTAAATCTAAAATGTAAACAATTCAAATATAACTTCGTTCTTGTTTCGTTGCTTGCATCGCTTTCATAGTATGGTATGGATATCATTGCTCTGTAATTGCCGTGGCAACAACGCGACCTACCTAAAACCAAAAGGGTGCATAAAATGTCCTCTCTAAAATGTTATACTTCATGTTGAGACAGACTTCCGATTGTTATGCAATTAAATCCATGATACAGATACAAGTATAGATATGAACGAATAAACAAATGAATAAGTAAATAAACACGTAGATAGATAAATAATTATTTCGACATTCTCATGTCTGATAAAAAAAAGGAATAATCGTACCAAGTGCATAACATGTATAATTGTTTGTATGGATTATAAAAAACATACATCCATACACACATACATACGTACATACATATATACATACATAAACCTCCGTCTACTACAGATTATACCTATATATACGTACCGATAGCTGGGCAGGGAAAACTCTCCACCTTACCGCACTGTCCTGGATGTTTGGGAAACAGCTACGACTACGTACGGTTAATTCCAGTATCAATTCCACACATCCTCAGGGGATAAGATAGTTCCGTGGCATATTTACGTTTCAAACCGGCCTTTAGGGTCCGGTTGATCCCGCTTCCAAAGGTTACGTCAATCCTTGTTATTCTCGTTTGCTGGACTAAGAACTACATTAATGCATGTTATAACACAGCAGCTGTAGCGGACCTAAAAGAGCATTTGTTTTTCCGAATGTTAAAATTTTTGATATGGCGTGATTTCATGTGCTTGGTATTGCATTTAAACATATTCCTAAGACGAACAAACTCGATGTAAAACTGAAACTGCAATCTTCATTCAATTTTGTTTTTCTTTTGTGAGTTTTGATTATCCAGCAAAATTAATGCTGTAACACTCCTTCAGTTGCTTTGAATGAGTATCGGTTATACTTCGGCGGAGCTGTTCAATGTCTACAACGTTTTGTAATATTGTAAATAATTCGTGAAACTACGGAGGTTTTAGGGATTGATTCCAACATTCGTCAGTACTTCTTTTTAAAACGTTTTCTCTACATAATTATATCTATCTCTTTAAATCCCCTTCGTTCTCTCCATATCTATCTATCTATCTATCTATCTATCTATCTATCTATCTCCTTCTATATCTTGTAGTCTATGTTTGCTGTACCCCTTCATCAATATGTATCTCTCGGTCTATTATTGTCTACATGCGTATCTTCCATCTCTCTATCTGTCCACTCTCAATCCGTTCACAAGTCTACCTATCTCTCACCATTTATATTGCTATCTTCATATCTACGTCTGATAGGTCAGTTCGATCTCTCCATCTTGTATATCCCTTCTTCATCGGTGATGAGTATGTTTGGAAATCATAACTGGCCCGTGTATACACGGCGCATTGGGGCAGAACAGGGTTTGATTCTCAATTTGGGTTAATACAGACCAAACAGGTTGCGACATCTGCTGAAAATGTTCAATTGTTTTAGTATACATAGTTGCATCATCATCGGTGATAGACACCATTCCACAGACAAGCGTCGTACTGCCAGCATCCATACCTCTTATAGTGCTTTGTGTATGATTATGCACTCAGATGTTGTACGTTTATCTATGCACATTCGGAGGGGTCAACTCATGCACCTCCCAGCAGCACAACCTACCGCCCAGTGCGTCAGTCCAACGCGTTGCTTTACTGCACAAACTCTAGGCCGTAGGTTGCGATGCATTTGCACGTACTTGCCAATACGCTTTTGATCGTAAAGCCAGAGCTCTCGAGGCCGGCCTGTAATTATTGTCATGTCGACACCCTTCATTATTTGAACGTAGAATGTGCGAAAACAACAATAAATACTTTTCGTGTGACAATACTTCACTTGCATTCATTTTCATATTGTTTATGATGAAATCAATCGTCTATTATGTACAGAAAAAAAAATGGTTTATTATTGGATATACCGAATCTGTTTGAGTACGTTGATACGTTGTCGACTCGCAATAAACTATTGGTGTTTCAAAGTTTTAATATGGTTTTATTAAATGTTATGTACACTAGATTGTAGGTAAGTGAACAATCAAATAAACTAAAACAATTTCATAAAAAGATGTGTATTTGGGCTGTTGATTGCATGACGGTTGTTCGTAATTTTTTCAAGGAATAACATTACATGATGCATGGCCGGCGGAACCGTGGGGGCCGTGGGGGTTCGGGCCCCCACACTTTTTGTGCACCATACAAAGGAATACATAAGGTGTCATCACTTTGGGTCCCACACTTTTTTTTTAACCCGGAAGTACGTAAGTGGCACTAAATAGAAATAGATAGAGATCTTGAAGTGTGAGCGCGGTTAAGGTTATGTTTTTCCACTGAGGACCTTTTTTTTTTTTTTGCTTTTTTTTTTGCTTGTCAGCTTAAGATAGAAGGGGAGAAATGAGAAATGAGCTGAGGACCTTTCTTTCTTTCTTTTTTTTCTTTCTTTTTTTGTTAGCGCATGCAACCCGGAAGTGGGCCCCCACACTTTTGAAAATGCTCCGCCGGCCCTGTGATGTTTATAGCAATACAGCACATTAACAAGAGACTACAACAGCTACATAAGCACGAAAAGCGTAACATAACCAAATGTAACTAATAAAGCATGATAAATCGTCACAAGTTACTTACTTCTTGATAGTTCATTTAGGTACTCATCAAGAGCAAACAGATGTTGAATATTTCAGTGTTTAAAAAAAGCGTTGTATTATCTGATACAATATGTTATATTTCAAGTGTTTGCTATTCCATCGAATGGACACATAAGATGTTCGAAAATCATTACGACAGATCGTTTTTTTTTTCGGCACTTTCTTTACACGCATAAACACAAACTTGACATATTAGATATTATATACAATTTGTTTATCAGCACAATATATATATATATATATATATATATATATATATATATATATATATATTAGTACTTAGTGTATCAAAGCACATATGAAATACATAAAATTTCATAAAAAATTAAAGTCACTGCATAAACAGACATATCCATTTCTATCAACTTTATATATTTGAAATTGAATCTGTTAAAAATAAAGCAAACAACGAAAATACGTAATAATTATGATAATATGTATATCTTCAAAAACATCCATTGTTATGTAGATTAGTGTAGTATCATAAGAAAGACTTCATTTTTCAAACTTTTCATACATGTGTTGCGTTGATCTACTTAATCATATCTACTTAATACAATGTTCGGTGTTTCTAACCTCCTAAGCATGATAGAGCATCCAACTAAGAGCCAAGTTATGAAATCGGCCGGCATTTGTAGCTGCTATGATATAACTCCACTGACAAACTCGCAACTTTTGTACAGTGGACAAAAGGAGACTTTTTTTTTTTTTTTTAAAGCTGTGTACGAAACACTATGGAGGGATTATCAGACTGTCCAGAAGCTTGTCGAGAACCGGTTTATTCATGATTCATTTAAAGTATCAATGTCACTAATGACTAGATTTTCGTGATACCAGCACTTTCATGCATGAAAAGAACAACGCCAAAGTCACACTGAAGAAAATGGTTTTATCAACACTACCAAAAGTTAATTATAATTGATTACATGCTCACTAGTTTCAGAGGTTGACGGAAGAAGGGTTGAAGAAATATGCACCCACAACGATAAAATAACCGTGTTGTTGCATAATGATGTTGTGTGTACTGTGTGCTTGTCTGTCTGCTTGCATGTGGGCTGTATCTGAAGGAAGGGAAAACATTGACGGAAGAAGGAATCTTGGCTTTAACCTTGTTAACCTACTAAATATCACATTAAACACTTGGTAATGTTGCTAATCCCTAACTGCATTTATAATGATAACGGTTTTTTCCTCATTATATACAAATAAATTGTATCTAAACACACACACACAACACACACACACACACACACAAACACACACAACACACACACACACACACACACACACACACACAATGATTCAATTTTCCTCCTTATATATCGCCAGCACTGATTATGATCCGAATCCACAAAATAATTCCTCGAATGCAGCACCAACGCCAAGTTAACATAGACTATTGTCGTCAAAAATACATAACATCTCTTCTGCAAATAAATCTTTCAAGAACTGATAATTCGGCAAACAGTGGTTGTAAAGGGAGGGGGAAGAAACTGGAGCACAAAACGAGGAGAAGAAAAAAAAAGACACGTTCATTAAACGGAGTTTTATCGATCGATGGAGGCACCACTGCGAGCAGCGACGATCTGAGTCGTCGTGCGGCCGGGGTTGGCCCCCCATAAGATTGTGCAAAGGAAAAGGGTCGATATTGCAGAGACCGTGTGTCGATTGGGTTTGCGCTCCCCGGAATAATATATCCACTAAATGGGACTATTGGAGAGAAAGGGGAAAAAAGCTTGAAGCTGAAGTTTGTTGCCTACATGACGTGTTACACATATTACATGCATGTCTTGTCTTCTTTCCTATTTCTTTTCTCTTTTTTTTCTCTCTCTCCCCTACCCCCCGTCTCTCTCTGTCTCACACCTTTTTTATCTTCTCTCCCTTTCTCTCTCATATTTCTCCAAATCTCTCTCCCTCTCTCTCTCTCTCTCTCTCTTTCCCTGGTTTTATATTTGTTTTTGTTATTTGACTAATAATGTATGCATCTTAATAGTCTCTTTCTATCTACCTATCTAAAGCCACTTTTATTCATATTCCCCCGTTTTTTATATACATGTGTACCTATTTTTATCGATTTTATCACCCTCCTATCTCATTTGTGTGGTACCTCTACGTAAGTCTTTTCCACTCACTTCAAATAATCAAAATGAAAAGTAGATAGGTATAAATACTGATTACAATAATGATGATAATGACCATAGCTTTGATAATGATGATGTAATGGCTTGATGATGACATTGTTGAATGATGATATAAAATAAAACATATATTAAGAGAAAGAGTCTTTGGGTAATTACGGTGAGTGCGCAAGGAATTGTAATCTGGGACGATTTGACAAATAGAGCCTCTTTCTCCTCGACGTTTCTTCGACGTTACCCTTCCATCCTCCTCCCACCCCCCCCCCCCCTCCATTCGATGTTCGAAAATGAGAGGAGGAAATATCACATCCGTATTACCATGTTTATCAAAAGTGGTATCTTATCCGTTGTTTTGTAAGGGATCTCAGTGCATTTCAAACAGAATGAAGGAAGAATTTGAATGCAAAACAAGTTACCTCCATTTTTGTCGATTTGAGGTGTTTGCGATTAAAGCTGCTAAAAAAGATTGAAACAAAAAGGAAAATACGTGATCTTTTATCATAATTTTCAAGAATATGCCTTGTTATGTTTCAATTCAATAGTGAGGTATAACTGGAAATGTTTTATTTTGCTCTATATGGTATGGACTTTAAATTGTACTAAAATGGCACTAAACCAGTTTTGCGATTAAGCTCTTCGAATACTTCACTTGATCGCTCACTTAATTACAACAGAGACCCAGTTGAAACCATTGAATATTGTTATTATACACTGAGGCTTTCTTACAACAGTTTAGTGAAAGGGACATTCCAGACGATTTATATAATTTTACATTATGTAGTATATACATTGACAGTGCACGTATAGATTTGCGGAATGTATTATTTATCTACTTGAGCAGACAAACCAATTTTCTGAAAAACAAAACAAAACTGATTACACTAAACGAGGATGAAGACATAATAGAGGCTAACATATTCCAGTATGTAGTAATTTCATACCACTTGCCTAACAAGTTCCCTTGTATGGAATAATATGCATGCTCTCTTCTTTTGTTCTGCTTCCATTAACACCCAATCATCCATTCTTTTGTGAAGCTTCTGTGTCATCATCCTTGGTCATCACATTCACTGTGATTTGTTAAGAATTTTTAAAACATTCTTATTCCCCATCCCAATCACTATGAATTCTTCAGTTCTGTACCCAAAATAACCAATTTATATAATTACGTTCAAACTCAAAAATCTGATAATCATCCGGAGGTATCCTGTTGATTACTGCATAAGCTGCCTTAACTCCAGATGCAATCCCAGAGCCAAGTTTTGATGCATATGCGAAAAAAAGACTTATGACGTACAAGATATTAATCCCACAGTGAACAGGTCACCTCCATGATGAGAAGAGTTACAAAATGGACATTGGAAATGTTGGCCTAGATCGAAAAAAAAAACAAACAAACTTGTTCGGTAATAATAACTGTGCGGTTTAGCGATCAATTGATAATTGCAACGTAATACTGATCAAATATTAATAAAGTACAATGTTTAATCTCAACGCACATGAAACACGCACTCCATTCTAAACGTTCGGAAGGTAACCATCATCATCACTTTTGATTAGAATCGAGATTACTATTTTCATTTCACAATGTTAATCTGGAATGCCTCGAAGTATTCTGGGTCCTGTTTTATGAAGAGTTAAATTGATTACGTGTGTATGGTTGATTTCAATTGTAAGTCTATGGCAGCCTGTGTGGTAAGGAAATTTAAAATCGATTTTATCTTTTGATAAAACGGGGCCCTGGTCTAGCAGAAAAGTTATACGCAGTGCCATCTGAAGATGAACATTCATTGAAGCTGTGAGTAATCTATCCATCCCTTTACGATACACATTGCGTATACGATTAAAAAAAAAAATAAAGCAGCACAGTGGAACAAGTAGTAGTTCATAAGACTTTGTCAGCAAAGATTGAAACACGGCATCCGACACGCTGGAAACATATACAGGAAAAGCATTACGATAGATAACACACAACTGAAAACTTTACCATCTTTTTTTTTTCTACAACCGATATCGACTATAAACTGAAAAGAGACACCCAGCAGAGCTGGGTCCGTTTTCCGTTTGTATCGAGCGCTGAAGAGATTTAGCAGTAGTCTCAAAGGGGTCGAATTTTGTGAGAACTATTTTGGCGTAACCCACATTTTGTAAGAAAATGTTTCCCATGTTTACGCACGTGCGTTAATTTGCGCTAATTTGAGGCCCCCGTTGTAAAACATCCCTGTAAAACACTTCCCAATTATTCTGTCGGGCATATTGGTAAATGATCGGGCTGAAATACTTGGGGGAAAACGGAAAATTGCTTGGGGTTGTCATGGCGATGATGACGTCGTTGAAGTAAATTGTGTCCCTAAGGGGTGATGAGAACAGAACTGGGGAGGGAGGGAAGGACGGACGGAGTGGGGGGGGGGGGGGACTGTATACCAGCATTCAGAAAACCATCTTATGCCCACCATTAGAAGGGGGGAAATGTGGGAATTTCAGCGAGAGGAATTATTTTCAGATCCGGTTTCGGTTGCCATGGCAATGGGCTACGGAGAAGAGATCAGACGAGCTGTTCGGTCAGCCGGATGTGAAGCGAGATGAATGGAAGCTGATTGAAAGAGACAAAGCAGCGCAAGATGCAAAAAAGACCAGATTTCTGGCGATCGCTGTACTCTCCTTACATGTCAAGATATCGTTGTGTCTTTCTGTACATGTCGTGCACAAGAATAGTGGAAAACGCCATATGCCTTGCAAACTCTGAATATAATTAACCTATACCAATGCCAAGTCTTATCTATTTTATTCTCAAATTATTTTTTGTCGTAACTTCATGGCTTACCCACAGAATTAAAACACATTTAGAGCATTTCAACAAACTGACCGTTGCAGTACTGATAGTCTAAAGACATGATAATTATGTGATCTAATCTTCTCATGCACAATGGCATAGGATGAAAAATAATCATTTTCGATCAGGCGGTTTGAAAAATCGTTAATGTCGCAAGTATTTCATCTGAATAAAAAGAATCGCGGACATTAAGATGTATTAACATTAAGATGTATTCATAATGTGGTCTTTTAGAAATAGATCAATACATTCTGTTATTCTAAAAATCACTGGTGCTCCTACAATTCAGTCATATTGAATGATAGAATGAAGACATAATAGGTCAAAATCATTCACCTCGTGTTTCTGTTTACCTCTGTACATGTTCATGCACGTGTGCTCTGCAAATATCACAGTCGATAAAGATGTGAACAAGACATACGTGCATATATAAGACATACAGGCATGCACATTACGTACGTCCGTCCAGCGTCCAGTGCATGTTCCACTGCAGTTGTCAACCATTTTTCTATTTTCAAATCGCCACTAGAGGGCGACAAGTATCCAAGAGCAAGTGTCATGGTAGCATTCTTGACTGCAATGCTCTACGAATCAGTGCTATTGCTACCATGGACCTACCACACATGGACATACATCGCTCGTTTATTGATTCAAACACCTGTCTCTGTGAAAAGCGTCACAATAACATTTCAATGGTGCTTTCCTGCTTTGATCTCCGTGCATCACCGACAGCCAGCCTGGAGTAAAAACAAGACGGCGCTTTGAGATATCTAAAAACTACATGCGCAGAAGATAATAATTCTCTTAAATCAAGAAAATGCACATGCAGTGGTAGTATACATTGGGAAATTATTGCTCAGTTAATTTCATTTGCGAAATGCACGTACTTTATGAGAGAAAGCAAGTATTTCGGCAGGTTGGTTGTAATTTGTAATCTAATTTTTCCCATTTTTCGTACATTGTTTGAGAGTAAACATGGACAGTAATGGTAGATGACATGTATGTCTTACCATTAAGCAACGTTACATGCGCGTCCACAAGCGTCCACTTCAGTAATTACTAATTCTGTGACACGAAATTTGTCATGATTTGAGGTTTGCTGCTCCCCATCATTGTCGATTTTTCCAAAAGCAGTTAAGTCTGAAAAGGCACCTCAGCGAAATAAAACCGAAATGAGGGAAACGGTTCTTTTTTCAGTGACGATGAACGATTACACAATGATCATTGTCCAAACATCTGAATGTACTCATCAAGATGCACATAATCAAGTGGCGGCGATGCAGGTCGGGTCAAAGAAAGACCTCCGTTCATAGTCTATGTGTGTAGTAGGTCCATGATTGCTACCTTCTATTTTTTTCTCTGGCACACTGGTGAATGGTATTGTGTGTCCACGTACGCTGAATGGCACTGCATCGTCGAATTATTGCACCAAGCTTTACAAGATTTAACACTCCTATAAGTAATCAAAACAAGACATTCGTATAAAAATCATAAGGAGCTCTGCAGCATGATTTGTTCTTTCTATTCTGTATTAAAATCCGTAAACTATTTGATTCTCCACTTTTTACACAAGTCAAATTAGACAAAACAAAAACAAATAAAAACACACAAAAACAAACACAAAACAAAATAAAACACGCTTTTGACTTCGCATTCGAATAGATATGTGACGACAGGATCAAAACCTCTCACATTCTATTCACTGTAAGGCCGGTTATTTGTTTATGAAACGAGGAAAATTAGAAGTTCATACCATAAGTATCAAAATGTTTCCTTTGAGATTATGCAAAAGCAGCGCAATACCACTCCTGCTGTATCTGACCGTATGGTAGTCTTATACACGGACATTATGTGTGTGTGTGTGTGTGTGCGTGTGTGTGTGTGTATGCTTTATACCTATACCATCCATATAGCTATTGCAAACATAATACCCTACATACTTGAATGTGCAGATTAGTATGCAAGTGTGCACAAAACACACACAAATGTGAATGTGTGAATATGTTTACGCAATTTCAGTTCTATTTGTTATATAATATATGCCATTTATTTTATCTTGCAACACACTGGCTTGTTAATGTGGTGCTACACGTCAACAACACTATCCAGTGACTGCGTATAGGTGAAAAAATATTACTTGCGCCCTCAATGCTGACGAACTTGAAATGTCTTTGAAGACGAGTGTAGAGTATCGATAAATGTTTTCCTAAATTTTCCTTACTTTGTCTTGCTTTTTTATTTCAGGACATCACGGGGTTGGGTTGTTTGTTATTTGAGTTTGCTGCTTTTTAGTGAATCTGTTGCAATGCGAAAATGGACACGAGCGTATGCACATACAAATTTCAGTTTCAATTTCTATTTCAAATTATTGTCGTAATTATTTCTCTATGAAAAATATACTTGGACGTAAAATTGAAATACAATAAGCATACAGCATATAACCAGGTAATTAACCATGACCAATTCCGCCAAATCTACATCTAAATGACAATGCAAGAGGACTATAAAGGAACCTACTCAAAACTGGTTTGTTAGTCGTAGGTCTCGGTAGAGATTGTATGTGTAGAAATAGATACGGAGGACGGCTGCAACTTGGGACAAAACTAAAGAACAGAAAAAGACAATGTGTATTCGGGGGCATACTAGATATTTCTCAAAATAATGATTGTATAAGAGACCAAGATAATCAAATTAACATTTTACTATGATAGCATCATTGAAACAATGATTTTCCTGAGGTAGACCGATAATGAGATTGAAGCATTCGAGAAATATGATGAGGGTGCTCAGAACAACGAGGAAGACATTCATCTGGGGAAAGAAATTATGTTCATCAGTTGATAAGCACTTGTCTCCTCCCTCCCTTCCTTTCTCCCTATCTCCCTCCCCCCCCCCCTCTTTCAGTATATAGATATGCTTACAAACAAGCAAGAAAAAAAAAACAAAAAAAAAAACGACTCAAGCTGGAACGAGGAGACGCTGCATGGTTGCATATCATTTAAGGCTGATTGAAACGCTGCACGCTGTGTGTGGGACTGAGGCAGCAGTATAGCCCGTGGAGGCAAGGCATCGACCATGGCGATCCCCAAACTTAAGTCAGTCGCGGCTACGATCAACCTACCACATCACACTGACATGACAGAAAGAGGGACATGGTGTCTGAAAATGTTACAAGGCAATTGATATGCCTATAGTGACAGTGAAGTCATGCACAAACGAGTATAGTTAAACCACATCATGTCTATTTAACTCGCAATAAAAAGCATACTCCACTATACCATGTAGGCCTAGTATATAGGCCTAATACATTGTAGTTGTACACTGTTGAATTATAATAACGTGCATTCTTCAAAGGACTTTGAAAAACTGGTAAGTATAAAAAATACAAGCAAATTAGATGTCTGTTCCTCGCAGATTAAATCCACCAAGGATTACCCTGTACACAATTAGTGCTTCAAATTTTAGTCGTATTTATTTTTTTTTTTCGTCTTTAACCTAGTTTGCTTGTATTTTTGATCAAAACATCTAAAAGACTGAATAAAATCGTCATCCTTCAGAACCTTTACAAAGCACAGAAAGACTGTCACATACACACAGACATTTCAGACGAAACAACGCCAATTAACCACATACGCCACACGAACATTATTCATTCCAACCTCTGGTAGCCGTATACACAAACTTCTCCAAGCCACATGCGCCCGACAGACACATTGCCTGCTACTCCACAAATCAGTAAGCATATTAAAAGTGCAAAATTACACGAATGTTTACATACAATGTACTTCAATACGTAAAAACTGTCTAATACACATACCGGCACATACGGTCAATGTTAATTCAGCCTTGTATTCAACATTGTCAAGACATACATATACACAAACACATACACACACACGCACACACACACACACACACACACACACACACACACACACACACACACACACCAGACGCCGCCAAACCATAGCCACTATGAACACCGTCAAATCACACACTTCTCCTACCACAAACACTTCAAAACCATGAACACCCACACACACAAACACCCCCAAACTGAATATACCTGTCCTTATAAGCAAACACGGACATCTTATGGACACCACTCAACACGAATCAAATTAATCAATACCTCCTAGTGATTTAGTCCATTGCTTTCCCTGTGAAACCCCTCAAAGGTTGATGAATACAATAAATCAACCATCGATATCAGCTAAAAAGACAACATCTATTTTTTCTCTCTTCTTTGAACTCGTTCTTTCCTGTGTGTATCCATTTCTTCCTTTCCCATTTGAATTTCTCTATCTCTCTTTCGTCTCTGCTATCCTTCTCTTGTTGTTGTTTGTTTGTTGTTGTTTTTTTTTTTACTCCTTCTCTCATTTCTTCTCATAATGCGCATCGGTGGCAATAAACAACTCCCCAATCACGTGTCACAAACAATAACGTGATCGCGACAAACTTGCCTGGAACAGGATGTTTGATGTGACAAGGAGAAGGAATACCTACAAACCATGGGGTGCCTGTGTATAAGAGAAAAGAAACCAAAAGTTTTACAGAAACAAAATGAAACAAAACAAACGCTGGCATGACTGGGGCAACAAATCAAATCGGGGAAGCGGTAAACGAGGAAGGATTTTAGACATCGCTCCGGCGAGAGTAATCAGGTAATTCCCTCCGCTTGCATGAAAGACCGAAGGAAAACGCGCGAGACCGTGTATAATACATATAATAGGAACTCCGCGAAGAAAGGGAAGGGGGGGGGGGGAATCCACATTGTTTTCTTCTGCATATAATGCCTACTGTTCAATGAGTTGGGAAAATTGGTTTCGATAAAGCAGGTTTGTTTGTTTGTCTTTTTCAATAAGAATCGATATATGGTTTATAGCTTACGAGACCAAGTTTTAAGAGGAAAAGCTCTCCCTAAATAAAAAAAAAAAAAAAAAAAAAAAAACTTTGTCGCCAGTAGTCAAACTCCCCTGTTACCACATTCCTATTATTCGTACATTTTCAATACCAAATAATTGCCTTTTCAACGAATAATGCGAATGTTACTTGGTTATGTCTGACCGAAGTACGTTGATTAAGCTTAACGTTATACGTAGCCACCGGCAGAACGCCTTAAAGTCATAAAGACGGAACGACTTTTAAGTCATCTCTGCTTGTGACGATTTGTTTATCCTTGACTTGAGGAAACGAATATTTCAACTTTCATAAACGTAGGGGGAAATTATACATAAAAAAGACTTTCCTGAAAGTGCGACAGCTTTAACAGACACACGTTTGAAGAGAGATCGTTTGATATGGTTTGGCTGTCGTGTAGAGAACATTATAGCTTACATATTTTGAATGTCAGACAGTTTAACAGACAGTGAAATGGAGATGAATTATGCACCCATAAAGACTTGAAATAAACATCCTTGCGACATGTTGGTGAATAAAATCAATGATTACAGAAAGAATGTGAGAGAGAGATATTGTAGCATTCGAAAGGTTGCTATTACTTCTCATTAATTTTATTTTTGTTATGCAAACGAGAGGAAGAGAGCGAGGGAGAGACTCTCGAAACACATACCCTCGAGCGTACCTAATTTTCTATACTCTATACCTCTCTCTTCTCCACTGATCTTGCGTTGTTCGATATATCTCTTCAAGTAATTTGGTTATTATTGCTCTGTCCATAATATTATATTCATGTATTGTTGGTACGTTGTAATTCAATTAGGATGAGTTTGGCTACATTGCGTGTTCGAGGTGTGTTGTGGAGAATCTCTTGTTATCGTCCTGGAGCACGCGCTTTTGTGTCGTGCTGATGACAATCAGTAAATCATACCACTATTTTGAATAATGGATTTGCCTGCAGCCCATTCCGACTTTATCCATGTATCACATCACGGCTTTGACGTCAAGCGAACGAATAAATCCGGCTGTAAGATCCTCACACCCACACTCCACCTGATGTCTGTGTCTGAATAATTGTAAACAAAGACGAGTGTATGGTTCATTTCCTGACTCTCTTACTCATCAGTCTAGCAAGCAATGTTTCTATTTGTGGCTTCATGATTTCGTCTCTTTCTCTACATTATACAAAATAGTGAAATGTACTCCTTTTTGTTTCTGCTTTATAAACATTCACTCTTCCTCCTCATTTTATCTTTTTCTTACTGGCTGCGATTTTCGTGGAAAGTTATATTAGAAGTATAAAGCGACTATACGTATACCTTCTCAGACATCAAACCGGCTGCGAAGCAAATTTTAATCCTTCGTGTTGTTTTAAACCAAATCTAATTCACTTACGTATTTAACTACTTGCGCATCTCTCTTCTTCATTCATCTCCCTCTATCGGCCCCACCCAGAGATCCAGAAGTACTGTTTTCGTTAAGTTCTTCTTTTTCTGTCCGTCTAATCATTTTTATACCTCCTTCTTTGTATCATTGTCCCTCCTCTAACATTCTATACTCTTCACAATTTTTTTTTCCTTAATGATATCTTTCCTCCACTCTGTTGAGCTCCATAAGTATTTCGCATTTCTTTTCTTACTTGCGAAACATAATCATCGTCTAGATCCTGGTTAACCACCCAGGAGATGGTAATAAACAGGGGGAATTAAGGAGAGGATGTGGATGGGGTGGGGTGGAGTGAGGGGTTGAGAGGGACAAGTTAATCAGGTGCGAGAGAGCCCATAATGATGGATGGACGTTTTAAGTCATTCTCGCTCTGATGACTGGAGTGGAACAACTTGATCGATGTGATATATGAGGAAATAGCAGCGAGTGATTTCAACCGCGGAAGCCTCGGTGTCGGGAACATTAAATGGAGAATGATTTCGTTCGCACATGACTGTGCACAGCAATCTTTTTATGGATATTAAAGTGATTAAATGCGCACTGATGTATTACTTTGCACGGTTGGCACGATACGCAAGAATGTGTGCATGTGTGCATGTTACACCAACGCTTGATGATGTTAAAGTCATAATAATGTGACCAGAAAAAAAAAGAGGGACTATTGTACTATATTGATTCAAACTGTTGGGAATACACTTTCTTTCAATAGGTTAAAATGGCAAACTTTGTCACAAAGGTATGTATTTATGTATGCACATGGACGTGTTCTCTTGAATTCATAAATACTGATGTATTCATAATATAATATATATCATATATACATCTATATGTACACAAATATGCATTTTTCGATCACTGAACACACTTTGTTACGTTAACATGTCCCCATACCCTCGTAGGGGAAACAGCTCGATCTGCAATCCTTGATGCTGTCTATACCGGGGAATGTGTAAACGAGACACTAGTCATAAGTAATTGTTGTGAGCTCATATACATTCGTTTGTAAATCGTAATATCGAATCTCCTGTTTTTCTTTAAGTTCATCTTTGAGGTTTTCTCCACCCTCTCCTTCTCCATTTTCTCCTTCATCTTTTCGTATCATCCTTCTTCTTCTTCTCCTCGACGGTTACATCTAATCGACACAGCTTCCGCTACCATGTATAGCTCTTGCTGTCGACTACATTAGTATGCGTGACGCATCTTGCGTGCGTGCGCGCGGGGGTATACCCCAAATCCTCATATACGTACTCTGCAGGAAAGGAGGAAAACAAACCGAGCAGTTGAAACATGCGGCAAAAGGAAGCGTGAATCGCTAGCCATGCGGCGCCCTGGAGGATGCTCTAACCAGTGTCTCATCCGGCAGAGCGCTCACGCATGCGGCAGAAATTGGCCGACACTTGGCGACGTTTTACTGGCAGTGAGAAACTGCGTTCCTTCGCTGTCTACTACTGAGCTGCACTTACACGAGGCGACTTTTACAGAATGTGATCTATCATAAGGTGACTAATAATGTTATTGCCATGTCACCGGAAAAGCTCAAATGCTTCTCGTCTTTATTTCTTGAAAAGACTTTGCTTGGCTGATTCAAGAGGGTTGATCTTCATGAGACATTTTCTATAACCATTTCTTTTTCTGACGAATTGCTGCTTTTAACGGATGGAAGTGGAAGAATTTCAACGGTCAGCTTTCAGGACGAACTTCAAAACTCTTGGGTGATCTGACAGCCTCGTATACTGTCATGTGATACCCCAAGACAATAAGCTCCAAATGCGGTATATACCGGTGTGTGGTGCCATTTAGGCAACTGGAGAGAGATCTAGCAGAGGGATCCTATTTGGAAAGCAAATAACTTCACGCCTGGTGTGAAAGGAGAGACACGAAGAGAGACAGGACGAGAGATTTTGACGCGATGGAATGAAATGGGTAGTTAAAGGATGATTAACTTTTAATGGATCTCGGCTATTTTAAGACGCAGGAGTCGAGGCAAGAATCGAACAAGCGGGCACACGGCATTCATTCCTCATACCGTCGAGGATGACACTGCAATGCACCAAAGATTTGTTTCTCGTGCGTCTCGACCACATCTCCGAGTTGTTCCCTTGTAATAACTAGATCGTTCATGAAATTTGTTTTCCTTCCGTGTATTGTGGCACTGCTGTACAAATGGAATAATCCCATCTTAAGGCTAAGGGTATTCAACGGCATGATCAAAAGGAAAATATCATCAAAGCGTTTTGAGATGTTTGCATCTTTCATCGACTTCTTACGGAGTGTTAAATTTCTCAAAGAGCCAACAAACAGTATCACATCAGCGTTTTGATTTCAACGGGGCTGCTTAAATGCTACAGCTGAAAATCGGAATTTAAGTAAGTAATGCGTGCATTCTCCCGACTCTGCTGACTTTAAATGTGTAGTCACTGCCTCTTCAAAAAATGGCTCAATTAGAGTGTTGATATACCAAGAGAGCACTATGATGGCGTGTTTGTTGCACGGGATGATAGTAATGCCGAAGAGCCTGCCACATATTTTTTGTTGATTCTAAACTGAAGCTAATGTTATCAGTCTAAAAATATTCGAATGAAACGTCTGGCGGCTTCTGCCGAAATTACTGTGGAGGATAAAGACAAACAGAAGCCAGGGAAATTTTGATAATGAAAAAGAGTGTATGTAGTACGCATGAATAGTGGTCGTGCTGCGTAGAGACATGGTTTAAAAGCGATACAATCGAGAGCTAGTCCCAAGTGGGGAGTCTGTTCTACTTCTATGACTTCCAGGTGAAGTGGTTTCGTAACCACTCTTGGTACAGATGTCGCTCATGGACACGATGGCACAGCGGAAGTTAAGTGAGAGCACAGGAGGTTCAGGGGGTCAAGACTCTGCAACAGCAGTGTCCCCGTTTCCGGGAACCCAGCGTTACACACCCATAGGGGTGCTTAAAGAAGGCAATTATGGCAAGATAGAATTGATCGTGGATAAGCGTACAGGGGTTCGATACGCGTTGAAACAAGTCAAGAAAGACTCGATTAAGTTCAAGGAATTCAATCGCGAGACCACACTAAGCTGCGAGTTGTCTGTTCACGCAGCAATTGTCGCGACACTTCCGGATACCTTTGAATCTAGTGACGCATACATGATGCTGCAGGAATACGCGCCATACGGAGATCTCTTGGAGGCCATTCCACCTCAGAAAGGACTAGATGAAATCAGGGCCAAGTCCTGCCTTGCCCAGGTTGCAGCCGCTCTATCGTTTTTACATTCCAAGCGCCTTGTTCACGGAGACGTTAAGCCCGAGAACGTCCTCCTCTTTGACAAAGATCTCACTGTCGCGAAGCTTTCCGATTTTGGCCGCACGCGCCGACGCGGGTCGTTGGTTCGTAAGAATGCAAGATCGATTCCCTATTCACCGCCCGAAGTCTGTCAGGCATTGGAGAATGAGAGTTTTGCAGTAGAACCCAGCCAAGATTCATGGCACTTTGGAGTGATGCTGTTCTGCGTGCTCACGGGGATGTTTCCATGGGAACAAGCCGACCAGACTAGAAGTTCGTGCTTTGAGGAATTTGTGCGATGGCAGAAACGAAAGATAACCATTGCCCCTCCTGCCTGGCGCAACTTCACACCCAAACTCCTAAAACTTTGCCGGAAGCTCTTAGAACCGAAAGCCGAACGCAGGGGATCAGTGTCTCAAATCCACAAGTACGTCGCGGATCCTTGGCTGAAGCGTCCTACAGACTCTTCGCCTCCTAGCCGGGCTGGGACCGGGACGGCAGCGGCAAAGAGGTCCTCGCTGGGCCAGAACCAGGACTCAAACTTGAAAGAACAAGCTGGCGAGAATGGGAGCAACGACAGCAATAACAACAGGACGTGCATGGACGAGCTGAGAGACAAGCTGGAGGCGCATGGTGTGGTGACCAGGACAGACAAAGACCAGCGGAAGCAGCGAACAGCGGATTGGGTTCGCGATGCGTGTGTGAATCATACCGAAAAACCCTCGTAGCACGACGGCATGTCGGAATTCTTCATACACCCCAGCATAGCAGCGAAAATTGAAAGACCGTGCATAAACAAGATTATGCATGCGAACCAAAATTTGGTAAAAACCTCATCTCTAACTTTGCCCTCCCCCCCCCCAACTATTATGCTAATTACAGCTAAAAGGAGAGTAATCGTGTACTACAAAATCGCCAAGAGATAATTATGTCCGCCATGTTCTTGTTGTTTAATACATAATTTTAAACATTTTGCCATCAATTATCACTATCATGTGCACAAAGTACATGGCTCGTGATAAACGTTCATTAATTGAATGTAATGTATTATTTGCTCTTTTAAAGATTTTGCCCTATCACAGCTCATTTATCTATTAAAGCAAGACAAACCTCATAAAAGTAAGCGTTACGAAAGATGCGGCTCTTATAAAATTCACCAATAGTACTATCCCAGATAATGTTGACGAAGCCAACACAACATAGGACTCAAAATTATTTCGGTCTGTTTCTTCGACACAAAAATCTGTGTAATCTTGGTACACGATCATGATAGTATTGACAGCATTGACAGCATTGATTGACATCAGCCGCGGATCATGATTGTGTATGTCCACAAGAGCTGACTCACCCTTGTTTCAACTCAAGTTTTACGATGCACCGGTACCAACATGGAGACTTTTGTTTGAAGAATGAAAGCGGTCGGGATATATGCAGATGGTCTGTACTTTTTGTCTGTTTCAATAGGAAATTTTCTGCTCTTTCTTGTCTTTTGTCCAATGCACGGCATTTCTACAAATTAAGCAATGCGATTCATCATCCGTAAAGAGTTGTTGTTATTCACATTGATGATGCTCTGAGCATTGATGGCACAGCATTTAATCATTGTCGACCAGTGACTCTCTCAGAAATCGTTATAGTTATCTCTAGCCAGGGCATGAAGATGTGCGTCAGAGAATATATTTTCATCGAATACAACAGCAAAAAATTGTTCAGCAGGGAGAAAATCAAGTTCAGGAGAAATAACACAAACATCAACTATCAACTTTCTCACAGCTGCGACCCGTAGAACATCTAGATAGACATTGTGATACAAGTTATGTTGTCAGCCTGAGATGTAGACGTCCAGGTCTTGACATTTAACGTAATTGACTCATGGACATGTGAATTTTGTACAGCAATCGACCAAATATTAGATCACTAATTCTTTTTACTCGGGGTATGGCATTCAAAACCTTTATAAGATGAGTATGAAAGAAACAAAAACAAGATTTTGAGTATTTGTCTTTTAATGAGTTGAATGTTATGATATGTTCCAAGAAGTCATCGCCTGTTTTGCATTTTAGTAAGTTCATATGCTTACAGTTACATGTATATTCACAGGTCTCTCTATGTATACAAAAATGTTAATACACGTACGTGTAATTATGATAGACAGATGGGTATAGATAGATAGATTTTAAGGTCAATGAGTACTACCATCGTATTTTTAACCGCAGTCAGACGTTACTTTGGTTATGAAGGGGAAGGGTAAAATATCTGTCTCCTGATGCTAAACTAGAGAGAAAGTACTTTTTTTTTCTTGGTCTAAGTGGAATTGTTGAAAATACGAACCTCCTCCACAAGATAGCATCTGTGAAATACAACACACAGACGATGTCCTTGGCGGAGCGAACGTTTAAGGAATGCGAGGTGTTAGCTTGGTTTCGTCAAACGTTAAAACGGAAATTGCTCACGTAAATTGACCGTCACAGCCATTTCGACACCCAATGACGACCTTTTTTTTTTCTTCTTCTTCTTCTTTCGTTTGGGTGTCGACGATTGGTGAGTTATTTGCCTAGGCTTGTTGTGTGTCCGTCTTCCGTCCATACTTTTGTGTTCTTCCTGACTGACATGTATATAGCCTCGACGCAAGGCGATTTGTCTTATTGCTCGTACCAATGATGTCAAAACGTAGTATGTGTTATTCGTAGTGTGGTGCATTACTGGCAAATCTGATATATCCCAGCAATATCTCACGCTTTGATGAACTTCCTGGAGAATTTTGTCTATGCATGTGTCTGCGTGCGCATACGTGAATGTCCCATTTCTACAAAATGTTATACAGATTGGTAAAATTTTTATTGGGTCTTTGCAAGAGGGCTGGCTATATTCCCCTGACTGTGTAGAAAATTTGTATCACTGTGCAATGGTCTTGGGATAGCTGGGGGCTTGTTGTCTGTTTCATACCGTATCTGTAATTTGGAAACTATAGACGATGAATCATTTTAATGATTTAAAAGTGTAAAATATCACTATTTATTTAAGTCTCATCTGCAATAGTGGGATTAATATTTTGCATCTAAATTTAATCTCGTATAAATAATTAATACACGAATATAACAAAGTTATAATATAATGTTAGTAGACATTCAGAGGATTGAAAAAAGAGGTGATGTTACTTTTACTTGATAAGGTTTAATTTTTTTTGTTCACTTTAAGTATTGCTGTACGTCAAAGACATCCTGTTTCATGAATGTTTGCACCTCATTACGTCACAAATGAACAAACGCTCAACGTATGACAATCAAATAATGAAATAAACGGAGTTTATAATTTTCATTATCTATTATCTTCAAGAAATTTGAATACTGGTTGGATTCTTTTTTTTTTATATCCGATAGAATCTTGTAAAAGGACAGACGTGTATCAGAGAAGTACAGTCTCATTGTAGGAAATTATAGTACACCGGTATTACTGTTAAGGTATACTGCACATACTGCACAATGTGTGTGCAGTCTGAACTTGCTTATCGGTTAAGTCTGAATGGGCTCTGATCTGGATATGCGACGGTATCCTCAAACGCATCCAGTGCGTGACCAGAAACCGATGCACGCTGGGAACGCAAATGGCAACCGACATTTTCACCTTTTTTTAATGCCCATGGGAGAATGTGATTACCGAGCGAGTTTTGAGAGAGAGATTCTGAAGTGGAAAAGGTAGAAGCTGCAATTACCTGCAGGTTAGCAGCTGTTTCTGAATGACGGACTTTCCAGATAACGAGGTGGGATTATGTTCCTGTCCACGTCCATTCTTACAAATAATGTGCAAATCGTGCAATATACATGTAATTACATAGTGTCTTCCGAGCGATCGCGTAATTTATGTATGTCACACAGAAATAATGTCCCAGCAAGAGATCGTACATGTTAAATGTTAGAATAATATCAAGAAGACATAAATGTTTCTACGTACTGCTGAATAAAGATGTAGATTTTATGTATCTTGATTTCTCAAGTTATGTAATTCATATTATTTCTTATATCTATATGTATATGTATACATATATATATATATATATATATATATATATATATATATATATCATATATGAAATACAGTGCGTATAAAAAAAGGTAATCCAACTTCACTGGGCTACTATTTCATGCTTGTCAACTATGGAGAGTGCAGTCTTGGTTGTTAGAAAATGATCTCTAATCGTGTTAACAAATGTCATGCATGGCTTAGCACATTAACTTTAAAGAAAACAGTGACAAGTTGCACTTTTTCCAAGTTTTAGTGTAATCTTGAACGAAAATTGAATGTCTCATTGAAACGGTTGAGATCTGTCATAGAATAGAAAGTGGTTAATTAACAGGTCAGGATGCACAACTGCAGGTCTGATTTGGGGGTTTCCTCTACCCTTTTACGGTCCACAACCTTCAAACATGGCCACATGTCCGATAACTTGGTCACTCCCACAAAGGCCAACCCACACAATCCATTTTCTCTTCATGGTCTGTCCGCTGCAAGCTATGTCACGTATTGAATAGGAAGAGAGAAAAATGGACTGTATTGGTTGACCTTTTGGGAGTGACCAAGTAACTAATCCGACGGGTGTCCGTGTTAAAGGGTATGGACCATAAAAAGTTAGAGGAAAACCTAAACACAGATCTGCAGTTTTGCAGGCTAGTCTGTTTATTTGACCACTTTCATTGACAGATCTCATTCATTTCAATGAGAAATTCAACGTTGCTTCATGATAACAGTCAAACTTGGAAAAAGTTTAACTTGTCATTGTTGTAATGACATTAAGTGTGCTCAGCCATGCATGACATTTTGTCAACTCAATCAGGTAACAATAGAAAGCAGAAGAGTTCTCCTTTCCTCACAACCACTATTGCACTCTCCGTAGTTGACAATATGTGAAAAAGTATCCATAGCCCTCTAAAGTTGGATTACTTTTTTATACGCACTGTACGCCACACACACACACACACACACACACGAACATATATATATATATATATATATATATATATATATATATATATATCATGCGTATGTTATATTTGTGCGTGTATGTGTGCTAAAGATGCTTGTGTGTGTGTGTGTGTGTGTGTGTGCGTGTGCGTGTGTGTGTGTGTGTGTGTACATATATAATTCATACACAATATGCAAAAATCTTAATATGCACATGAGTGTGTATTAATGCTTCTGTGGAGTGGTGAGAAATGCTTTAAAATCTACTTTCAGTACTTCTGGAATAAAAGGAGAGCACATTTTAAGGGCAATTCAATTAAATGTAAAAATCCAATGTAATTATATTTGTTTTATCGTGTATTGAGTAATTGTGATATATTTTCACGCCTAAACCTAATAAAAAGTTTTAAAAACTTTTGAGATCCAATCAACTTCCGTCCTGTCCCAGCCCCAATGCCCTCCCCCCCCCCCCCATGCACCTGTACATCTGCAGGTTGTAGATTTCTCCCAGGGTTGTGACGTCACGCTTTCAAGCTTTGATTTTGCGTCATTTTTTTTCAAACCCATCAATCATTTAGCAATAGAAAATACAATTTGCATTTGATCACTGATTTTGGTAAGCCCGTTTTATGTTATATCATGACGTCAACAGATTGTATCCTGAGTTTCATCATATCATGAATATGTATTTTCTTTGTAAAACTTTGTTAATAAGAAGTCACAGAAACTAATGAATAAAATGAAATGATAAAATCTAAGTAGCAGACGGAATAAACTTCACCAACAAATAAAAATATGGAAGCGTTTCACTGATATAGTAATACATCTCATGATTGAGTTCATAGTTCCACTCTCTTTTACAGGAAAAAAAAAGAACATGAAATTGAGCATTGAAGGCAATTGTGTGAGTTATTGATGCCTAAAAAGCTTTTAAGGCGAGTTCTGATGCATTCTTAAACCTGATATTTAGAATCACGTTCGGGGTCAAAGTGTTATCATGTCCAACACAATCAGCAGATGTATATACCCGGAAGTCTTGATCACGTTGTTATGCTCTCCTGTATGAGTAAAAGGCGTCACCAAACCTATCACCGAGAAAGGGAAATCTTCGAATGATCGTTCGTGGCAGGGATTATGCTTATTGGAGTGACATTCTCTTCAACTACCGAGGGACACGTATATGCATGATGATGCACGCAAGAAATTGCGTGTATGCCCTTTAAGTAATTGCTCGTACCGTCTACTTTCAGCAAACATCGTGCGATCGTACGGTTCGTATGTTGAGAGGTTAAGGCAGTGGATGGTAAATACGTCGTGACCTTTGACCTTATCAATGTCTAATTCGTTTGGATGTAATATCAGATGGAAGGAAGTATCCCCGTCTTCTGCCTGTGAAGTGGAAGCAACGGCCTCATTTATTTACCACATTGATGTGCAGATCGCGTCCGTCAATGCACGTCCTCTGCAGCAACGTGCGGCTTCCCTTAACTTCAGTCCAAACGCGAGACATTTTTCTTTCGTTCGTTCGTTCTTTCTTTCTTTTTTTCCTTCTTTCTTTCTCTTCTTCTTTGACGAGGCAGTGATGGTCCAAATGTAAATGTACAATTTATTCACGACTGCACGGACGTCAAAGTATTCATTCACTTTCACTTTCCTTGTCATATTTTTCGAGTACGGGTTGAAAATAGACGAGTCAGAATCGAAATAGAGTCAGAATCGAAACCAGTCCTCCACACCAACTGTTGTTTTTCTTTCTGTTTCTTCTTCATTATAATGCATAGGAGAAGAGGAAGGAGTAATTTATCTTCACTTCTATCTCAAGAAGGCAGAAGCATTATGATCCACTGAATGACACAAGCCAGGTCGAAAACATCATATCAATTTGATGTACATTGATTAAAAATGGCGAAAACAGGCAACTTCTTCCAAGGTCAAAGAAAGAAATAGATAACTCGATAAGCTTTAATGGAATTCAGGATACACTGAAAGAATAAAGTTCGTCTGTTGACGTGTGATATGGTTGACAACATCCCAGATATCAAAAGAACATCTATTTATTAAATTCATGCAGGCAAATGTGTGAGTCTCGAAGGAAAACAATTTTCTTTGTAAAGTGATCTGACCTTGGAAGATGCCTAATGACGTCGTCTTGCTGACGTTGTTGTTGCCATAGACAGCATAAGGATCTTATTTCGTTATCAAGGTTTCCGTCAAGTTGCTCTTTGCAAATACATATAACGAACAAACCAATAATAAATTTACATCAAATATACTCCACAGCAAGTTTTATACAGTTCGACTCACACAGTATTACTAAATTTCGCCTTATCATTTTGTCTCAGATATTGGATTTGAAGAAAAAAACGGCAATGACGAAAAAAAAAAAAAGTAGATGCCTGTTTCCGGCTTTTTAGCCAAAAACCCTGGTCATCCTCGCCTACCCCAATCACCGTAAAACTATAGGTTCTTTGAGTATAACCATGATTTCATCAGAGGGACAGGCGTGCGAACTCAACCGTTGACGAATAACAACAGACGTATCAGGCGGTGAAGCCAGGTTGATGTGGGGCTCTAAAACTCCGGGCTGAACAGACAAACGTTGTCTGATTAATAACGCCAGGTCCACCGGGAGAAGTAGCGTCCGTCAAAACAGAGCCAGCTCCCACATTCATGATGAAGAGCTCAATATACACAAATCATGTCTCATTCTCATACAGCATCCCTTTCCCGCCCTCATGGCAGAGGAGAATTATTCTCTCTAGTCCCTGATCGACGCTTAGCTCAGCACCTTCTCTGTGAAATAAGAACTTGTCACACACACACACACACACACACACACACACACACAAACACAGAATATTACCCTGTACATGTATTGAGAAAATGTAGACATCGGAGAGGGACTGTTGTAACCGATAGGTACTACATCTATTCTTTCTCTAAAGCCTCACGCTCTTTGCATACTTTTAGTGCCCTACGTCCTTCAAAAAAAAGTCACTGAGGACAGGTGAACTCCTTGTACAAGTTGTGATCTATAAATCTAAATCTAAATTCCTGAACAAACGCACATTACTGCAGCATTTGATCACCTCCTCTGTAAGCTTTCAGGTATATGAAGAAAGAGAAAAGTTACGCAAGAACTTTGAGACTGAAGTCACAGGGTCCATCCCCTTTTACTGTCATTAAAACACACTGGAAATAAAACATTTCAGTGCGTAGTGTAGTAAACATACATTCAACACTGACGCGTGCCACGATCTCTCCACCTGTCTTATCAAGATATGAAAGTAGTGCAGGCGGTCCTCAAGCGGGAAAGGCACAAGGTGGATATGTGCGGTCCCTCGAAGCGATTTTATCGCTGTATCCGTTTTCACGACCTCTTTGTCGACTCCTCCACTACGGGAGGTCTACGCCGAATTCTCGTTGTTTTCGCGATGACGTTGTTTCCAACAATCTCCCTGTCAGCGCTCAGGTCCTGCATCTCTGCAGATTCTCAGCGACGAGAGCGTCAGCTCATCAATAAATGCATAAAGGCTACGGAGGAGGCACGCCAGGAGAACTTCATCACGTATCAGATATCGCAGAGGAGGAAAAAAAAAGTAGTCTTGCTCCGAGCTATGGGAAAGCCATCCTATTGTCATACGGTGTGTACAGTGATGCAGCAGCGTTTTATCCACGCACATCAGATGATCCTTACATCAGCTGTTTGTTTTCTTCCCACAACACAGTTTGTAATAAGAGGTCTTCATTTCTTTAAACAAGAACAAAAAGTTAATTGTGTTTTCTGTGTTTTCGGCGACACCAAAACAAGGGTTGTTTATTCATTCATCCCATATACAGTATTCTTACAATGTATTTGGCTATTAAAAATAGAAACGCATCAACAATTTAATACAAAATTACACTTTAGGTTAGGAAGGGAAAACTGCTGCATTAAAAGTCACGTCGATTGTATACCTGATTTGCCGTACCGATCAATGAAATCATAATTACTGATATTAGGTGATATCGCGTAATTTTCACAATTATTTCATGACATCATTGTTAAATGTGACCCCAGAAATTCGATGACTGGTTTGAGTGTCATTATTTTGTCTGTCCGTCTGTGTCTCAGTATTTTACCTGAGGTTTTCTGACAATGCCTTCCTCCTTTTATGTGCTCATTCGATCCTGCATCCCAGCGGGGCTTGCTCCCATTCAGGTCTCGTCTTTACAATACTCCCTATCCTCGATCTTATTAGGTGCTAATCGAATCTCTCACTTACAGGCAAGATGCAATTCCCACCCCATCTCCATTCTGTCTCTCCCCCCCCCCTCACGTCTTATCCCCCCCCCCCCGTCTGTCTCTCGCTCATCTATCTACGTAGCTAAGCACGCATTGAAACGCATTCATATAATATATATATATATATATATATATATATATATATATATATATATACATACATTATGTTTATATAAACATACGAATATAATATTCATATATATATAATATCAATGCGTACATACATGCATAACTACGCAGATACAGATACGTGTGAGAAAGAGAGAGTAATGTTTATTTATATGTATGCATAAATGTGTATGTCAATATACATACAATACATAATAGTAATGCGTGTGTGCGTGTATGTGTGAGTACTAGTATATACATACATTGATATATAACTATCTCCACCTCTCTTCCTCTCCATGTACAGAAACAGATATGTGTTTCTCTTTCCCCCCTATACCCTGTATGTTCCCTCCCTCCCTTCCTTCCTCAACTTGTGTTTATCTTTAGCGAGGCCTAACCGTCCCACTTAGACAGGGTTTCGTCTTCGGCTGTATGGGCATTGACGTCACTATACTGTTGCCAGTTGTAATTGTGTGGGAGAGAATGCAATTCCCGGTCGGAAATTGAAAGCGTGGATGAGGAGGCGGAGGAGGAGGAAGAAGAAGAGGAGAAAACCCTCTGACACCAAAATGGCATTCCCTGGAGACCGAAATTGGGAATTTGGTGGTTTGTTTAAATATGATTAAAAAATTCATGTATAAATGAAAAAATATATATATATACATGTATATATATTATACAAATGTATGTATGTTTATATACATGTATATCATAATGTGTATGTATATATATTACATATGTATACACACACACACACACACACACACACATATATATATATATATATATATATATATATATATACATATGTGCGTGTGTGTGTGTGTGTGGGTGGGGGGGGGGTGTAACCAGTAACCAGTACGTGTATGCAGTTTTACTTGCATTAAGTTGTTGCTTGTTTTTATTCAATCACAGATTAATTATGCATTTATCTTGTCATGCTATAATGTTTGTTATTTCAAATATTCATCTCCCTCTTCATTCATCCAATTATTCGTTGACATATTCGTTCATTCATTCTCTATTCTCTAATAGCAGAGACACAGCAGAGTTCGGCCACTACCTCATGGAATGCAATGCAGGAATGCGCGGAGGAATGGCCAACAGGTGTATGGGGTTAATATTCAGCGATCCACGGCAATCCATCAACCAAAACATAGCATGTCATGTATCGATAATGACTGCATCATGTTTCGCCATTCATAATTCACCCTCGAGGAATTCAGATAATTATTCATAATACAATCTCAGATTTTGTCCCGGAATATTCATGAGGGGATAAAGATTTAATCATCAAGTGTTACACAACCAAAGGTGACAGTGTTATTCTTCTGGTATCAAAAAATTACAAGATTGATCAGAATTGGTTCAATCATACTTATGCAGATATCAGTTGACAGTATACGTGTTGTGGTTGCGTTCAAGCAGATGTGGCGAAATCAATCAATGTTTAATGATCAACAACAATCACACAAAAGAAAATCCACTCTCTCGCTCGCTCTTGCCAAAATCCCCACGGCCGTGTGGATGTTCACCTTGTGTAAGCTCTCTATAATGATACAAGTATTATATTTTATATCATATATTTTAAGAAACAAAAGTCTAAAGGGGCAAACTTGTCATAGACAAAGGGGAGATACAATCTTCCACGACGTAGAACTTCTTTCTACAATTTGATTACCGTGTCTGGTTAGTAAACATATCAGTTTTCTTTTTTCAGTTTACCTTCTAACCAAGATATAGTTTGATCGTGATTACATCCATTTGTAACCTCAGAAAAAAAACAAATTTTATGTTACTGAATAATGATATTCTTCAAAAGAACTGACGTATACTTAAAGTTCGAGAAGGACGGAGCATCTTTGTCTAAACCATAATCCTCCTCGTATGTACTCTCTACAACTCTAGTATTGAAGGTAGATGCATCAGACAGTCAACAGAGTGTTTTAGATCTCAGGACCAGTAAGCCTAAAAATAAATAAGATGACCCGTCGGACATTCGCCAGACCGATCAACTCTCCGTTATGGCAATTAGGTTAGAACGGCTCGCCGAGATGGCATGTTGCGCTTCTGGAACGCTGACGAAGGCGTTCACGCTTCGCCTCGCCGCTGGATAACAGATATCATCATAGCGAAGTTCAACAGCTAGGCGTGTGTATCAGGAATCGTCGTAAGTGAATAACACTTTTGATCACCGTGTATATACCATCTGGAAAGAATAACATAGCAAACCCCTCCATCTCTTGACAAGTGAACGACGAATGCCGTCTGATAATCCCATTGCCCACGGGAAATTAGTAAATTTTGTCCAAAGTTATTCGTAATTGTTGAATCTATACGACAGGGCGCGGATGTCGTGCACTCTTCTGGGGATGGAACGCTACTTTTATGGTAATCCTATATTGTCGAATGAACATTTGACACTTAACAACCTAAGCTAGCAAGATGAATGGAATGAAACAGGAGGTATGAGGTAATCACAGGAGATGAAGCGTTAGTCCTTTCGAGGAATCCTGATAAAGATATAAATTTAAACAGCTATTTATTTCAATTCAGCCATCGTTTATGTCAGCGTCGTCTATGTTTATATACGTTAGTCGATGGCAGCCTGGTCCCGTTAACCACAATCACAGCTTGGCGGAATTTACAGGATGAGAGACAGAAAAGAGAGAGAGAGAGAGAGCGGTCACAGAACGTTAGTCATCCGTCAGAGCAACATAAACAGGACCATTCGCAGAATGCTCCTCATCAATATCAACCTTCCCTTCTTGTTACTCTCTGGCGAAAACACGCCTGACCCTGCCTAACGGCGGGCCCAGTCGGGAAGCTGCATTCCTTCGCCCGTAATGATCTCGTCGTCATCACAAGATATCTATATAACGATATACGATATATGCACTATCGTTGACCGACGATACTCACTCGTCATGGTCGTCTGCTCTGTCTAGTCTCGCGCTTTACAGTCTATAGTGGTCAAACTCGTGCACTCTTGGGTATAACAATATCGCTTCGCACTCACTGAAATACTCTGTGGAGACAAACAGTGATGAGACTTTGGATTAAGGTGTCAAAAATGTTAATTATGATTTAGACGCGCAGTATTACATCAACATCATGGACATAGAATAACAATAAGCCGAGAAGGTAGAAGGCTTTAATATAATATTGTTTGAAAATGCTCGAATGCCATGGAATTTTACCCTTAAAGCATACTAACATCAGTTTATATCTACCAACAATTCACTCTCTAGGGCTTGTGTGAGAAACGACTTCTGTAATCCCGAGGTCTCTTTTAGCTGCCATGAGAGAAAAGAAAACTGTTGTTTGGTTGATACTAAATCCCCTCCTCCCCTCCATCCTTCTGAGTGAAGCATATACACCTTTATGTTATTACTTTGGCGTGATTCCAGATCGGAGTGAGTGGTGGCAGATAATGATTACATGCCATGCCAATGACAATTTTAGTAGTGGCCTTGAAAGGGTTAAAGAAACTGTCAATGGCATCACACTTATCATAGAACACATTACATCATGCCAATGTGTCAGATCATAATTAGTTTATAATCTGTTTTTAATTTGCATCATTACTAGAACCATCTTGTCGATGTTAGCATCATGACAAGTTGCTGTTATGTCAATCATCTTGGCAAACCTTTCACAATCCGGCTGAACTGTCAGTGTTTCTGCAACAAGAATGACAACAGTGTGGATTCTTAGATAGTCAAAACCGACCAAAAACTTCCCACGACTTCACGGCGCGCGGCGGTTGCCCATGAAAGGAACGTTCTTGGAAACTCAATCCATGATCATAATGTACGATGTATACCAGCGGAATGGAGCAGTCAGGTTTTTCCTCCTCTTCGTTATCACCTCCCGTCTCTCTCTCTCCCTCTCCGACACCTCTTCATCCCCTCCCCTCCCCTCTCTCTCTCGCCGTCTATCTATACCTGTCGATAATAAGCTATCCTTCTACCTGTCGCTCTGCTGTTATCATTCTAGTCCATCCATTACCTCTCCTTTCTGAATGTCTCTTGGTGTTTTCCGTTCACCGTGCCTGTTTGACTTCTCTTTCTTTCTTTGCTTTGTTTTCTTTTCTGTGGGGTGTTTGTTTGTAGCCTATTCAAGAAAGAGCCAAATTGTAGGTTTTTTTAAATACTTTCACTCTACTTTCACTAAGGCTGATTACCTGACAGTTCTAAAGAGTGATAATATGTAGTACCTATTTTTTTTTTGTAAAGAGATTCCATGTATGTATACTTCTGCATTCTTGCCTGTCTTGATCCACACATACCAAACAGAACTAACGTTTCATGAACAACATGTTTTATCGACAAAAGAATGAACCCACCATAATTAATTCACCTTACAAAGGGAAAACAGCCATTTATTTGAATAATCCATCAAAAATATATATATTGCTCGCACATCCGAAGTAGAGCTAACCTCTTTGTAGTAGGTGATCTTTACGCTCGTCCCACATGGGTTTTGTTTGTCGTCCCTCCTCTATGTGCATGGCGACACCGGGCTGTCATGCACAGGCCAAATCGGTCATCTATGCAAATTACGTGGCATTTGCGTGGGAAGTGAGGTGTCGGATGAAACCCATCGTTGATGAACGTGTAGCGATCTCTCGGCCTCATCTCCTGCCTAGCAGGGAGTACGAGTCATGAATTCGTCCGCAATGTGCTACCTATCTCTCCCACGATCTCTCCCTTTTGTGGTTTTCTGCAACAACAAAAAAGTGTATTACAATGAGTTTTAAATGTATAACGGACGACCCAGATAGTGAATGCAGGAAATTCTGCGTATTCATTTGTGCGGAGAAATACAACGTTGAAGTGGACTTGAACATGGTGAATAACAGTCCAACGAGCGATACGTTAGGAGGTTCATTCAAATAGGACATGCGTTCTGAAACTTATGGAATTTTAAAATCATATCCAAAAAAAAAAATGGCTGAATTAATTGAAAAAAACATTACGCAAATCAGATTATGACGTCATCACCTGCAAAGTGTCTCTGTAAACTGCACAATACAAAAGCGAAAATTTCATTCATGACATTAAACCACGGAATGAAATTGCCATGCTTATCAATGAGTGGTTTTATTTCAGTAAAAGTGTCATAGCAGGGAGAAGATTGTTGTGGCTGGAATGGCTTCCATATAGATTGGCACTAACTGGGCTTAAATGTAGGGAATCCCATTTGCATGCCTTAAATGAAGAGTTGTATAAATACAGTGGTATGTTGAAGAGAGTATCATTTTAGAAACTCCCATAAAGTAGTGAAAGTGGAAGGTAACATTTAGTACATTTTTATTGACCGTTAGATTTTGAATTGATTTTTTTTCGGGGCTCACCGTAAATTCCAGTACATTACTAGGCTATCTTTGCAGACCCATGCAGTGCATGTGTGTCCATCATGTATATTTTGTGAAGAAAGTTCATCAAAACTTACAAACATTTCTATATACATTCCACACACTCTATATGTTATTACATCAGCTCTTATACTTTTAGATTTGTGTTTATAGATAAAAAATACAGAAGACTGCAACAAAAAAGCGTAAGTGTGGCTGACACACAGAACTACTGAGTAGTTGAGTTTTGTGCATTACTCAAATTGTAGATAACTGTTGACTTCCAAATTTCCCAGCAGTGGCCTAAACAAGTCCCCTGAGGTTCATATTTAATGTTTTGCTGCATTTTGGGAGGTCTGTAAAAGGTATCCCCTACCATGATTCGTAGCAAACCCACACTCTCCATGATACACGGCAAAAGAACTGAGGTTTGTGTGGTTGTTAGTGGCATAGTTGAACATGTCAGGAGTATAAGTTGATAAGTTGATAAGTTCGTTCGTTAGTTCGTTAGTTCGTTAGACCGTTCGTTCGTTAGATAGTTAGTTAGTTATTTAGTTAGTTTGTTAGTTTACTTGCTGTTGTTGTTACTGTATCGTTGTCTGTAGCCGAGGCGAACGTTGAGTTATTTTATTAGTATACTGTCATTATCTAAAGTCACTGACTTTCATTCCGTGCAAGTGCTGGTCTGCGTATGCACAGGGTTACAGGAGAGTATGCAGCGTTGTTAACACGTATCAACGCCCTTTGGACAGTTGTTAGAACAATATCCAAAATATCACTCTCTGTCGTCTAAAGAATGCATGACTTTTGGTAACGAAATCAGTGCTGGTCAACATTTTTACATGAAATTTCAGTGTAAATCTTGAATGTCAGCAAAATCATGAAATCCTGTTTTGCTTTACATTTCTATTTACAGTGGAAAGTGTATATTTCTATACTCATTTTATACTGAGGTAGGATAATTTTGTCTCTTAGTGTAAATGGTCAGCGATCACCATGTGGTATTGTTGCTATAGACAT